>NC_092719.1:88967504-89270804 GCF_047496885.1 Scyliorhinus torazame
CTGTCTCTCAGTGTCGCTCACTGACTCTGTCTCTCTCAGTGTCGCTCACTGACTCTGTCTCTCAGTGTCGCTCACTGACTCTGTCTCTCTCAGTGTCGCTCACTGTCTCTGTCTCTCTCAGTGTCGCTCACTGACTCTGTCTCTCTCAGTGTCGCTCACTGACTCTGTCTCGCTCAGTGTCGCTCACTGACTCTGTCTCTCAGTGTCGCTCACTGACTCTGTCTCTCTCAGTGTCGCTCACTGACTCTGTCTCTCAGTGTCACTCACTGACTCTGTCTCTCTCAGTGTCGCTCACTGACTCTGTCTCTCAGTGTCGCTCACTGTCTCTGTCTCTCAGTGCCGCTCACTGACTCTGTCTCTCTCAGTGTCGCTCACTGTCTCTGTCTCTCTCAGTGTCGCTCACTGACTCTGTCTCTCAGTGTCGCTCACTGACTCTGTCTCTCTCAGTGTCGCTCACTGACTCTGTCTCTCAGTGTCGCTCACTGACTCTGTCTCTCTCAGTGTCGCTCACTGACTCTGCCTCTCAGTGTCACTCACTGACTCTGTCTCTCTCAGTGTCGCTCACTGACTCTGTCTCTCAGTGTCGCTCACTGACTCTGTCTTTCAGTGTCGCTCACTGACTCTGTCTCTCTCTGTGTCGCTCACTGACTCTATCTTTCTCAGTGTCTCTCACTGACTCTGTCTCTCTCAGTGTCGCTCACTGACTCTGTCTCTCAGTGTCGCTCACTGACTCTGTCTCTCAGTGTCACTCACTGACTCTGTCTCTCTCAGTGTCGCTCACTGACTCTGTCTCTCAGTGTCGCTCACTGACTCTGTCTCTCTCTGTGTCGCTCACTGACTCTGTCTCTCTCAGTGTCGCTCACTGACTCTGTCTCTCTCAGTGTCTCTCACTATCTCTGTCCCTCTCAGTGTCGCTCACTGACTCTGTCTCTCTCAGTGTCGCTCACTGACTCTGTCTCTCTCAGTGTCGCTCACTGACTCTGTCTCTCTCAGTGTCGCTCACTGACTGTGTCTCTCAGTGTCGCTCACTGACTCTGTCTCTCAGTGTCGCTCACTGACTCTGTCTCTCTCAGTGTCGCTCACTGACTCTGTCTCTCTCAGTGTCTCTCACTGACTCTGTCTCTCTCAGTGTCGTTCACTGTCTCTGTCTCTCTCAGCGCCGCTCACTGATTATGTCTCTCTCAGTGTCGCTCACTGTCTCTGTCTCTCTCAGTGTCGCTCACTGACTCTGTCTCTCAGTGTCGCTCACTGACTCTGTCTCTCTCAGTGTCGCTCACTGACTCGGTCTCTCAGTGTCGCTCACTGACTCTGTCTCTCAGTGTCGCTCACTGTCTCTGTCTCTCTCAGTGTCGCTCACTGACTCGGTCTCTCTCAGTGTCGCTCACTGACTCTGTCTCTCAGTATCGCTCACTGACTCTGTCTCTCAGTGTCGCTCACTGACTCTGTCTCTCTCAGTGTCGCTCACTGTCTCTGTCTCTCTCAGTGTCGCTCACTGACTCTGTTTCTCTCAGTGTCGCTCACTGATTCTGTCTCTCTCAGTGTCGCTCACTGATTCTGTCTCTCAGTGTCGCTCACTGACTCTGTCTCTCTCAGTGTCGCTCACTGACTCTGTCTCTCTCAGTGTCGCTCACTGATTCTGTCTCTCTCAGCGTCACTCACTGATTCTGTCTCTCAGTGTCTCTCACTATCTCTGTCTCTCTCAGTGTCTCTCACTGTCTCTGTCTCTTTGTGTCGCTCACTGACTCTGTCTCTCTCAGTGTCGCTCACTGACTCTGTCTCTCTCAGTGTCGCTCACTGACTCTGTCTCTCAGTGTCGCTCACTGACTCTGTCTCTCTCAGTGTCGCTCACTGACTCTGACTCTCTCAGTGTCGCTCACTGATTCTGTCTCTCAGTGTCTCTCACTGACTCTGTCTCTCAGTGTCGCTCACTGACTCTGTCTCTCTCAGTGTCGCTCACTGACTCTGTCTCTCTCAGTGTCGCTCACTGACTGTCTCTCTCAGTGCCGCTCACTGACTCTGTCTCTCTCAGTGTCGCTCACTGTCTCTGTCTCTCTCAGTGTCGCTCACTGACTCTGTCTCTCTCAGTGTCGCTCACTGTCTCTGTCTCTCTCAGTGTCGCTCACTGACTCTGTCTCTCTGTGTCGCTCACTGACTCTGTCTCTCTCTGTGTCGCTCACTGACTCTGTCTCTCTCAGTGTCGCTCACTGACTCTGTCTCTCAGTGTCGCTCACTGACTCTGTCTCTCTCAGTGTCGCTCACTGACTCGGTCTCTCTCTGTGTCGCTCACTGACTCTGTCTCTCTCAGTGTCGCTCACTGACTCTGTCTCTCTCAGTGGTGCTCATTGATTCTGTCTCTCTCAGTGTCGCTCACTGACTCTGTCTCTCTCAGCATCACTCACTGACTGTCTCTCTCTGTGTCGCTCACTGACTCTGTCTCTCTCAGTGTCGCTCACTGACTCTGTCTCGCTCAGTGTCGCTCACTGACTGTCTCTCTCAGTGTCGCTCACTGACTCTGTCTCTCTCAGTGTCGCTCACTGACTCTGTCTCTCTCAGTGTTGCTCATTGATTCTGTCTCTCTGTGTCGCTCACTGACTCTGTCTCTCTCAGCATCACTCACTGACTCTGTCTCTCTCAGTGTCGCTCACTGTCTCTGTCTCGCTCAGTGTCGCTCACTGTCTCTGTCTCTCTCAGTGTCTCTCACTGACTCTGTCTCTCTCAGTGTCGCACACTGATTCTGTCTCTCTCAGTGTCGCTCACTGTCTCTGTCTCGCTCAGTGTCGCTCACTGTCTCTGTCTCTCTCAGTGTCTCTCACTGACTCTGTCTCTCTCAGTGTCGCACACTGATTCTGTCTCTCTCAGTGTCGCTCACTGACTGTCTCTCTCAGTGTCGCTCACTGTCTCTGTCTTGCTCAGTGTCGCTCACTGTCTCTGTCTCGCTCAGTGTCTCTCACTGACTCTGTCTCTCTCAGTGTCGCACACTGATTCTGTCTCTCAGTGTCGCTCACTGACTCTGTCTCTCTCAGTGTCGCTCACTGTCTCTGTCTCTCTCAGTGTCGCTCACTGACTCTGTCTCTCTCAGTGTCGCTCACTAACTCTGTCTCTCTCAGTGTCGCTCACTGTCTCTGTCTCTCTCAGTGTCACTCACTGTCTCTGTCTCTCTCAGTGTCGCACACTGACTCTGTCTCTCTCAGTGTCGCTCACTGTCTCTGTCAGCTCAGTGTCGCTCACTGACTCTGTCTCTCTCAGTGTCGCTCACTGACTCTGTCTTTTTCAGTGTCGCTCACTGACTGTCTCTCTCAGTGTCGCTCACTGTCTCTGTCTCTCTCAGTGTCGCTCACTGACTCTGTCTCTCTCAGTGTCACTCACTGACTCTGTCTCTCTCAGTGTCGCTCACTGTCTCTGTCTCGCTCAGTGTCGCTCACTGACTCTGTCTCTCTCAGTGTCGCTCACTGATTCTGTCTCTCAGTGTCTCTCACTGACTGTGTCTCTCAGTGTCTCTCACTGTCTCTGTCTCTCTCAGTGTCGCTCACTGACTCTGTCTCTCTCAGTGTCGCTCACTGACTCTGTCTCTCTCAGTGTCGCTCACTGTCTCTGTCTCGCTCAGTGTCGCTCACTGATTCTGTCTCAGTGTCGCTCACGGACTCTCTCTCTCAGTGTCGTTCACTGACTGTCTCTCTGTGTCGCTCACTGACTGTCTCTCTCAGTGTCGCTCACTGACTCAGTCTCTCTCAGTCTCGCTCACTGACTCAGTGTTGCTCATGGACTCTCTCTCTCAGTGGCGTTCACTGACTCTGTCTCTCTCAGTGTCGCTCACTGATTCTGTCTCTCTGTGTCGCTCACTGACTCTGTCTCTCAGTGTCGCTCACTGACTCTGTCTCTCTCAGTGTCGCTCACTGACTCTGTCTCTCTCAGTGTCTCTCACTGACTCTGTCTCTCTCAGTGTCGCTCACTGTCTCTGTCTCTCTCAGCGCCGCTCACTGATTATGTCTCTCTCAGTGTCGCTCACTGTCTCTGTCTCTCTCAGTGTCGCTCACTGACTCTGTCTCTCAGTGTCGCTCACTGACTCTGTCTCTCTCAGTGTCGCTCACTGACTCGGTCTCTCAGTGTCGCTCACTGACTCTGTCTCTCAGTGTCGCTCACTGTCTCTGTCTCTCTCAGTGTCGCTCACTGACTCGGTCTCTCTCAGTGTCGCTCACTGATTCTGTCTCTCAGTGTCGCTCACTGACTCTGTCTCTCAGTGTCGCTCACTGACTCTGTCTCTCAGTGTCGCTCACTGACTCTGTCTCTCTCAGTGTCGCTCACTGTCTCTGTCTCTCTCAGTGTCGCTCACTGACTCTGTTTCTCTCAGTGTCGCTCACTGATTCTGTCTCTCTCAGTGTCGCTCACTGATTCTGTCTCTCAGTGTCGCTCACTGACTCTGTCTCTCTCAGTGTCGCTCACTGACTCTGTCTCTCTCAGTGTCGCTCACTGATTCTGCCTCTCTCAGCGTCACTCACTGATTCTGTCTCTCAGTGTCTCTCACTATCTCTGTCTCTCTCAGTGTCTCTCACTGTCTCTGTCTCTTTGTGTCGCTCACTGACTCTGTCTCTCTCAGTGTCGCTCACTGACTCTGTCTCTCTCAGTGTCGCTCACTGACTCTGTCTCTCAGTGTCGCTCACTGACTCTGTCTCTCTCAGTGTCGCTCACTGACTCTGACTCTCTCAGTGTCGCTCACTGATGCTGTCTCTCAGTGTCTCTCACTGACTCTGTCTCTCAGTGTCGCTCACTGACTCTGTCTCTCTCAGTGTCGCTCACTGATTCTGTCTCTCAGTGTCTCTCACTGACTCTGTCTCTCTCAGTGTCGCTCACTGACTCTGTCTCTCTCAGTGTCGCTCACTGACTGTCTCTCTCAGTGCCGCTCACTGACTCTGTCTCTCTCAGTGTCGCTCACTGTCTCTGTCTCTCTCAGTGTCGCTCACTGACTCTGTCTCTCTCAGTGTCGCTCACTGTCTCTGTCTCTCTCAGTGTCGCTCACTGACTCTGTCTCTCTGTGTCGCTCACTGACTCTGTCTCTCTCTGTGTCGCTCACTGACTCTGTCTCTCTCAGTGTCGCTCACTGACTCTGTCTCTCAGTGTCGCTCACTGACTCTGTCTCTCTCAGTGTCGCTCACTGACTCGGTCTCTCTCTGTGTCGCTCACTGACTCTGTCTCTCTCAGTGTCGCTCACTGACTCTGTCTCTCGGTGTCGCTCACTGACTCTGTCTCTCTCAGTGTCGCTCACTGTCTCTGTCTCGCTCAGTGTCGCTCACTGTCTCTGGCTCTCTGTGTCGCTTACTGACTCTGTCTCTCTCAGTGTCGCTCACTGACTCTGTCTCTCTCAGTGTCGCTCACTGACTCTGTCTCTCTCAGTGGTGCTCATTGATTCTGTCTCTCTCAGTGTCGCTCACTGACTCTGTCTCTCTCAGCATCACTCACTGACTGTCTCTCTCTGTGTCGCTCACTGACTCTGTCTCTCTCAGTGTCGCTCACTGACTCTGTCTCGCTCAGTGTCGCTCACTGACTGTCTCTCTCAGTGTCGCTCACTGACTCTGCCTCTCTCAGTGTCGCTCACTGACTCTGTCTCTCTCAGTGTTGCTCATTGATTCTGTCTCTCTGTGTCGCTCACTGACTCTGTCTCTCTCAGCATCACTCACTGACTCTGTCTCTCTCAGTGTCGCTCACTGTCTCTGTCTCGCTCAGTGTCGCTCACTGTCTCTGTCTCTCTCAGTGTCTCTCACTGACTCTGTCTCTCTCAGTGTCGCACACTGATTCTGTCTCTCTCAGTGTCGCTCACTGTCTCTGTCTCGCTCAGTGTCGCTCACTGTCTCTGTCTCTCTCAGTGTCTCTCACTGACTCTGTCTCTCTCAGTGTCGCTCACTGACTGTCTCTCTCAGTGTCGCTCACTGTCTCTGTCTTGCTCAGTGTCGCTCACTGTCTCTGTCTCGCTCAGTGTCTCTCACTGACTCTGTCTCTCTCAGTGTCGCACACTGATTCTGTCTCTCAGTGTCGCTCACTGACTCTGTCTCTCTCAGTGTCGCTCACTGTCTCTGTCTCTCTCAGTGTCGCTCACTGACTCTGTCTCTCTCAGTGTCGCTCACTAACTCTGTCTCTCTCAGTGTCGCTCACTGTCTCTGTCTCTCTCAGTGTCACTCACTGTCTCTGTCTCTCTCAGTGTCGCACACTGACTCTGTCTCTCTCAGTGTCGCTCACTGTCTCTGTCAGCTCAGTGTCGCTCACTGACTCTGTCTCTCAGTGTCGCTCACTGACTCTGTCTCTCTCAGTGTCGCTCACTGACTCTGTCTTTCTCAGTGTCGCTCACTGACTGTCTCTCTCAGTGTCGCTCACTGTCTCTGTCTCTCTCAGTGTCGCTCACTGACTCTGTCTCTCTCAGTGTCACTCACTGACTCTGTCTCTCTCAGTGTCGCTCACTGTCTCTGTCTCGCTCAGTGTCGCTCACTGACTCTGTCTCTCTCAGTGTCGCTCACTGATTCTGTCTCTCAGTGTCTCTCACTGACTGTGTCTCTCAGTGTCTCTCACTGTCTCTGTCTCTCTCAGTGTCGTTCACTGACTCTGTCTCTCTCAGTGTCGCTCACTGACTCTGTCTCTCTCAGTGTCGCTCACTGTCTCTGTCTCGCTCAGTGTCGCTCACTGATTCTGTCTCAGTGTCGCTCACGGACTCTCTCTCTCAGTGTCGTTCACTGACTGTCTCTCTGTGTCGCTCACTGACTGTCTCTCTCAGTGTCGCTCACTGACTCAGTCTCTCTCAGTCTCGCTCACTGACTCAGTGTTGCTCATGGACTCTCTCTCTCAGTGGCGTTCACTGACTCTGTCTCTCTCAGTGTCGCTCACTGATTCTGTCTCTCTGTGTCGCTTACTGACTCTGTCTCTCAGTGTCGCTCACTGTCTCTGGCTCTCTGTGTCGCTTACTGACTCTGTCTCTCAGTGTCGCTCACTGACTCTGTCTCTCTGTGTCGCTCACTGACTCTGTCTCTCTCATTGTCGCTCACTGACTCTTTCTCTCTCAGTGTCGCTCACTGACTCTGTCTCTCTCAGTGTCGCTCACTGTCTCTGTCTCTCTCAGTGTCGCTCACTGACTCTGTCTCTCTCAGTGTCGCTCACTAACTCTGTCTCTCTCAGTGTCGCTCACTGTCTCTGTCTCTCTCAGTGTCGCTCACTGACTCTGTCTCTCAGTGTCGCTCACTGACTCTGTCTCTCTCAGTGTCGCTCACTGACTCTGTCTCTCTCAGTGTCGCTCACTGACTCTGTCTCTCAGTGTCGCTCACTGACTCTGTCTCTCTCAGTGTCGCTCACTGACTCTGTCTCTCTCAGTGTCGCTCACTGACTCTGTCTCTCTCAGTGTCGCTCACTGACTGTCTCTCTCAGTGTCGCTCACTGTCTCTGTCTCTCTCAGTGTCGCTCACTGTCTCTGTCTCTCTCAGTGTCGCTCACTGACTCTGTCTCTCTCAGTGTCGCTCACTAACTCTGTCTCTCTCAGTATCGCTCACTGTCTCTGTCTCTCTCAGTGTCGCTCACTGACGCTGTCTCTCTCAAAATGTATCATGGAGTTCAAACAACCTTTCCCTTTAATGGATTTGTTGCTTTTCCGAGCACACGGCTTTTTCCCTAGGTGTGGGATTACAATTATGGACACGTGGGTTTTTAAACACAAAACACTGTTTATTCCATGAACTCAACTTTACATCTCAAATAAACATTGGATCTCTTAATACCCCTTACTTCAAATATACCTCAGAAAATATTGCAACAGTAAATACTTCCTCAAAATGTTCCTTCACACTTCCAAGAGACTTAACACCTTTAAACAGTATCACATCAGGTTCAAGGATATATATAGTTTCTGTAGAAAGGCAGAAATATATTAGCTTGGTTGATTTCAGTTCCTGCAGCTCTCTGGAAACACACAGACACGCCCCAAGCTCTTTTCTCAAACCTGGCTTTCTCCCTTCCAGCAAATCACAGCAAAACAGAACTTCTCAAGCTGCTGTCTCAAACTGGCTTTCTACTTTTAAACTGCTCACAGCAAAATAGCCAGGCACTTTTAAACTGCTCTCAGCAAAACCAGCCAGGCACTTTTTAAAACTGCAACTAAAAACCTGCAAAATGGCTGACCTTAGCTGAGCTCCACCCATTCTATGACATCACTGTTTTCTTAAAGGTACATTGCTTAAACATCCAGTTCTTAAAGGCACTCTCGCATGGCACACTGACTCTGTCTCTCTCAGTGTCGCTCACTGACTGTCTCTCTCAGTGTCGTTCACTGACTCTGTCTCTCTCATTGTCTCTCACTGACTCTGTCTCTCTCAGTGTCGCTCACTGACTCTGTCTCTCTCAGTGTCGCTCACTGTCTCTGTCTCTCTCAGTGTCGCTCACTGACTGTCTCTCTCAGCGTCGCTCACTGACCGTCTCTCTCAGTGTCGCTCACTGACTCTGTCTCTCTCAGTGTCTCTCACTGACTCTGTCTCTCTCAGCGTCGCTCACTGACCGTCTCTCTCAGTGTCGCTCACTGACTCTGTCTCTCTCAGCGTCGCTCACTGACCGTCTCTCTCAGTGTCGCTCACTGACTCTGTCTCTCTCAGGGTCGCTTACTGAGCCAGCGTGATGACTGCAGTGACTGTGTCGTAAGTGGAGCGCTTAAAAACAGCTCCAGCTGCCAGGCACTTTGGCGCTAACTCTGGTTTGTTGGTTAGACTGCCCGCTGGACCAAGAATTGCTCAGAATTTGTGCCAGCAAAGTGCAAGCCCATTAGCATGTCCTGAATTGCTCCACAAATACCCAATGCTCACAAAATGCAGTCCCATCGTGGAAACGTAGTCTCCCAAACGGAGAATTTCACCCATTGTATTTAGATTTAGTAAGATGATGTAGTTAATGGAAAGAGCCAGGCACTGAAGCAGTTTCTGGAGTTTCAGTTCAGTTTAGATCTGTCTGTGAACAGACTAGCTACTTAAGGCAGTTTGGATATTAAGATTTTTGCCTGTGAACAGAACGGATGTTTCTGGAGTGGCTGGCAGTTTAAACAGCAGTTTGAGACAGGCTAGATACTGCAAACTGTTCCTGAAGGAACTCTCTTTCTCAAAGTGGTTTATCCAAGACATCTGTTTATAGCAAGTATTCCTGAGTCTGCTAATTGTATTTAAAAGTGGATTTTGACCTGTGATGGGGTTCGTTTGAGTGGAGATAAAGATAGCAGTTAAGGGTTATTGTTTCATTGTAATGATAAGCATTGTTAAATTTGAAGTTATTTGTTTTTATAATGTTTAAGTTAGCAATGAAGTTTGTTTTCATGTACACTATCCCTATTTGTGCATGAAATCACTCCTGGAGCGAAGTAGTCTTTCCTCACAGTCTGACAAATTAAATAAAATATTGGGGAGCCTGTCCTGTAACCTAGCAATTGTTGGGGTCTGGAGCAGGATCGTAATACTCAGCTCCAGGACATCACTGCAGGAATTCCTCAGGGTGGTGTCCCAGGCCCAACCATCTTCAGCTGCGTCATCAATGATCTTACTTCCAACCTAAGGTCAGATACGGGGATGTTCACTGATGACTAAACAATATTCAGCACCACTCGTGACTTCTCAGATAATGAAGCAGTCCATGTCCAAATGCAGCAAGACCTGGACAATAGCCAGGCTTGGGCTGACAAGTGGCAAGTTACATTCGTGCCACACAAGTGCCAGGCAATGACCATCTCCTACAAGAAAGAATCTAACCATTGCCCCTTGACATTCAATGGCATTACCATCATTGAATCCCCCATTATCAACATCTCAAGGGTTACTATTGACCAGAAACCGAACTAGACTAGCCACATAAATATTCTGGCTACAAGGGCAGGTCAAAGGCTGGGAATTCTATGGCGAATAACTCATCTCCTGACTCCCCAAAGCCTGTCCACCATCTACAAGGCATAAGTCAGGAGTGTAATGGCATACTCTACACTTACCTGGATGAGTGCAGACCCAATAACAATCCAGAAGCTCGACACCATCCAGGACAAAGCAGCCTGCTTGATTACTACCCCTTCCACACATTCAATCCCCCCACCACCGATGCACAGTAGCAGCTGTGTGTACCATCTACAAGATCCACTGCAGAACTCACCAAGTCTCCTTAGGCAGCACCTTCCAAACCCATGATCACTACCATCTAGAAGACAAGAGCAGCAGATACCTGGGAATGCCACCACCTGGAAGTTCCCCTCCAAGTCACTCACCACCCTGACTTGGAAATACATTGCCATTCCTTCACTGTCGCTGTGGCAACAGCCTGGAACTCCCTCCCTAGTAGTCGGTGTACCTACACCACATGGACTGCAGTGGTTCAAGAAAGCAGTTCACCACCACCTTCTCAAGGGCAATTAGGGATAAGAAATAAATGCTGACCTAACGCCCATATCCCATAAATGAATGTTTAAAAAAGCTCCAGAAGCTCGCCTTCCAATTTTGAATTCCTTGATAAATCTATCTATCATGACTCTCTCAAATGTATCTGATCCCCCCAGAGGAAACCATGCAAGTGCTTTAAGAAAATACGCGCTAGGTTATCTTCACTATACCAGTAAAACATTGCTGGATCTGTTCTTAGCTAAAGACAACCAACATTTAGTAGGATGGGCCAAACAGAAAAGATACCAGACCCTGGATGCATTATTTAGCCCGTAAACACACTTGTTCAGTCTCCAGAATTCCCCTGTATATCCCCAGCTTTTTGGGGGAGATTTTAAGAATACTTCTCTTCCAAATTATTCCCCTTGCAAAAATGCAGCTTTAATGTCAATGGATTTACCTTCCCATGAGTATGTTGCCAAATGTGCTCAGGAAATCCTCAAACTTACTTTTTCTTCTGTTGGGTAGCCTGCTCTAAAGCTTCCTGCTCAAATCCCCGAGCTACAAGTCAGGCCTTAGCTTTGTATATATCTTCTCCGTACAGACCAAGCTATGGGATAACACTGTCCATCATCTGGCACCTCTGTGTAAACAACAAACTCTTTCCCATTGTCAACTTCTTTTGATTTCGCCTCCTTTACCATCCAACTTTTTCATAACCACAAGAGTTTCTCTCTTAAGGGGCTCCTACTGCTTGCGTCACTTCACGCCTGTTGTTTGGCCTTTGAACTTGTTAAAGTGCATCCCAACCTGGATACTGCTCAACCTGTCCCTCCTGTGACTAGTTCCCTTCACAAGTTCTTGATCTTTTTCCTGGGCTTTAATCACCATCAGACCCACTGTCTGAATTTACACCACATCCTGGCTTTCCACATTTTCACTTCCTTCTACCAATCCATAGATCTGTGCTGTGTATTCAGTCAGTTTTTGTATTTATCTGCCTTTCCTGCCTTTCTGCTGGTCCCAAATGTTGGTGGTTGATCTTTGAGATAAATGGTCCTATCCTGATATTCACTGTCACTTGGCTTACTCTCAAGTTAATCGGTTATCTTCCACAATCTGCTGTTTGTACATGTCGGGCATAGCTGTGTGCGAAGTGCGCGGTGCATCTTCAGGTTCCATCATCTGCTCAGGTTCCGTTAATGTGTAATCAGAGCCAGTGAGCCACGTGGAATGTGCTCCAACAGCTTGGTCACCATGTTGTGAGATTTTAGTTTTGCGCCAGTGCCTCTAATTGTTCCTGGGCCTCTCCATTCTTTCTGCCTCTTTCTTTCCTCCCTACATGCACGACATTCAAAATGTTATGCCAACATTGAACTAGTTGCTTCTCCACAAATCCCCCTCAGCATCGACTCGCCGTCGGCAGGCCTTCCTCAGATGCCAGACTTTTCCAACCATCCTCACCAGTGGGACCTTCCGCTTCCCGTTGGTGGTGATGTTTTTGGGGGGGGTGGGGGGGGGGGTGGTTGTTCGGTGGCTGTGTCGCACAGAGCGGGAAACCCCGTCGACAATGGCGGGTGGCCTCCAAACACAACATCCCGCCCGGTATCTGCTGATCAATTGTGCTTTGGTTGCACTCTAACCGTCAAGTTATTCCGATCTATTAGGCCTGGCCTGAAGATGCCTTGGAGAAAGTGGCAAATCATTTTCTGGATGATGTTGAAATGTCGCAGGAAATCCGGAACGAAGCTGTGTTAATGTGTGAACATTTCCACCAGAGCGTGGTCACCCTGTCTGAAAGGTTTGAATGGAATACTTTGATTTTAATCAATTTTTAAATTGCTGCTACTGTGCTAATGACGTTCCCCGAAAAGCATAAATTTATTTAGATTATTTATTGTGAAGGAACTAATAAAAAAATCTAGGAAATTGTCATCAAATTATTTAACAATCTTCAGTCTTCACAAATGGAAGCAGGTTTAGCTAAAACCTTTTGCTGCTTAATATCCACCTCCAACTCTGACACTGAGGACTAGCAGCAGAACCTAAAGACAGTGAGGGGTGAGCATATTGTGGTTGCTTTTCAGGTGTGGTATTTCAGTTTAAGTAGGGAGTGTGTTGTGGACAATGTCTCTTTCAGAGGCTCTGAAGTTTTTGGGGGTGGAGACGGTCACACGCAGTACCTTACGGACAGAGACTAAAAGTAGACTGTTAGATAAAATTACCTGACAAAATGCGAAAAGATGAGGTAATTATGGTGGTGGCTATGCATTTAAAGTTGGCTGAGATACAGTTTGACTCATTGGAAATAGCAAAAATTCAGTTACAAATAAACAAATGGAACATGAGAAAGAATTAAAGCAGCTTGAATACGAAAGTGAGGAAAAAGAAAGAGAGAGAGAAGAAAAGAAAGAATAGCCCTAGCAGAACAAAAAGAAAGAGAAAGGGAGATACAGATCAGGGAAAAAGATAAAGAGAGAGAGTTTGAACATCAGAAAATGGCCATCAAACATGACAGTCAGTTAAAATTGGCGACGTAAAGGGAAGCGTACAGTTGGATGATAGTGATCGTGATAGTGAGAAAGAGCGTCATAGTCGAAGGCTTGGTGGGTATCTATTTAAATATTTCCAACGATTGCCAAGGTTTGACGAGAAGGAAGTAGAAACCTTTTTCATTTCATTTGAGAAGGTGGCTAAACAAATGAAATGGCCACAGGGCATGTGGGTATTGTTGATTCAAACAAAGCTGATAGGTAGAGCTAGTGAAGTGTTTGCATCACTACCGGAGGAGGTATCTGAGACATATGAGCAGGTGAAAAAATCCATCTTGGGAGCATATGAACTAGTGCCTGAAGCCTGCAGACAAAGGTTTAGAAATTTAAGGAAAGGATTTGGTCAAACATACATGAAGTTTGAAAGGATTAAACAGAGTAATTTTGATAGGTGGATAAGGGTTTTGAAAATGGATCAAATGTATGAAGCTCTCAGAGAAATTATACTTTTGGAGGAGTTTAAAAATTCAATTCCTGTTGTAATGAGAATTCATGTGGAAGAGCAGAGGGTTAAAACTGCGAGATTAGCAGCAGAAATGGCAGATGATTATGAATTAGTTCATAAATCAAAGCTTGGTTTCCGACATCAGTTTCAGCTTGTGAGGGATAGAAACTGGGGACATGAGAAATACTCAAGTGGTAAAGGTAAAGGTGATCTGATGGGAGATAATAAGGAGAGTGTACCTCAGACTAAAAAAGAAATCCAGGAGGGTGGAAAAGAAATGAAAAGTTTCAAATGTTTTCACTGTAATAAACTAGACCATGTAAAGTCACAGTGTTGGTGGTTGAAGAAAAGTACTGGGAAGGCTGTGGAGTTTGTTAAAGTGGTAAAGGAAGCCCAAGGGAAACAAAGGAGGTGCAAAAGATTGTACAGCCTGAGCAAGAGGTGATTGATAAGAAGGTGCCAGAGCTCTTTAAAAATGTACTTGTGTGGATAAAGTTTACTCATGTGCATCAGGAGGAGCAAGTAAAGAAGTCACAATTTTAAGAGATACGTGAGCTAGTCAATCTTTAATGGTAAGAGATGAGGAGTTATGTAGTTTGGGAAGAATGTTGCCAGAAAAGTGGTAATATGTGGAATTCAGGGTGAGAGGAGTAATGTTCAATTATATAAGGTAAGTTTGGAATGTCCAGTGAAGAGTAGTGAAGTGGTAGGAGGAGTAATAGAGAAACGATCTTGTCCAGGAATGCAGTTTATCTTGGGTAATGATCTAGCTGGATCGCAGGTGGGAGTGGTGCCTACTGTGGTTAATTAGTGGAAAATCAAACAACTGAAGTGTTGAAGGACGAATATCCTGGGATTTGTCCGGAATGTGAAGTAACAAGGTCGCAAAGTCACAGGTTAAGACAAGAGTGAAGATGACGTTGAAGTGCAATTATCAGAAATGGTTGTTTATTAGGTGGTTAAAAAAGGAGGCTGAGGCGGATATTTTTAGTTCAGGAAAATTGGCGCAGTTACAACAACAAGATGTAGGAAAGCATACACAGAAATGAGTGTATACCAGAGTGTTATTACCGTAAAAATGATGTCTGCCTTTACATATGCAGGCAGATGAAAATGTGCAGACGTTCATCAAGTAGAATGCCGGTAGGGTATAGAAAGGCGCTGTTGCGAGTTGCACATGAGGTACCAGTGGGGGGTGATTTGGGAATAAAGAAAAGAAGAATTGCCAGTTCCCTAGTAGGCTCTGTCACAAGCTGCTCCAAAAAAACATCTCTTAGACATTCCATAAATTCCAGTTCTTGGGATCCACTACCAACCTGATTTTCCCAGTCCACCTGCATATTGAAGTCCCCCATGATTATTGTAATATTGCCTTTTTTACATGCCTTTTCTATCTCCTAATTTATTTTATGCCCCACATGCTGACTACTGCTACTACTTGAGATATCTCCCATCAGGGTCTTTTTACCTTTGTGATTCCTCAACTCTACCCACAGAGATTCTATGCCTTCTGATCCTATATCGCTCCTTGCTATCGATTTTAACTTCATTCCTTACTAACAATGCCACCCCGTCCCCTTTGCCCATCTGCCTGTCCTTTCGATAGGACACATATCCTTGTATATTTAGATCCCAGCCAATTTCAATGTGCGCAACAAGCTCATTTACCTTGTTCCGTATACTGTGCGCATTTAGGTACAACACCCTCAATCCTGCATTGGCCACCTCCCTTTTCACACTCTCCTCAGGCCTTGCCCGCAGAGTTTGGTACCCTGTACTGTGGCCCTTTTTGATTTTTGACTATGGCTTCTCTGCCTTACACTTTCCCCCTTACTGCTTTTTGTTTCTGGCCCCGTTTTACTTCCCTCCGACTTCCTTCATTGGATCCCATCCCCTAGCCACATTAGTTTAAACCCTCCCCAACAGCTCTAGCAAACACCTACCCTAGGACATCAGTTCCAGTCCTGCTCAGGTACAGACCGTCCGGTTTGTACTGGTCCCACCTCCCCCAGAACCGGTTCTAATGCCCGAGGAATTTGAATCCCTCCTTCTTGCACCATCTCTCGAGCCACGCATTCATCCTATCTATCGTGACATTCCTACTCTGACAAGCTCGTGGCACTGGTTGCAATCCCGAGATTACTACCTTTGAGGTCCTACTTTTTAGTTTAACTCCTAACTCCCTGAATTCAGCTTGTAGGACCTCATCCCATTTTTTACCTATATTGTTGGTGCCTATGTGCACCACGACAGCTGGCTGTTCACCCTCTACCCCCCTCCCCCCCTCCCTCCAGCAACGGAGGACAAAATTCCATTTGCCTTCTTAATTATCTGCTGCACCTGCAAATCAACATTTTGCAATTCATGCACAAGGACATCCAGGTCCCTCTGCACAGCAGCATGCTGCAATTTTTTTACCATTGAAATAATAATTCATTTTGCTGTTATTCTTACCAAAATGGATGATCTCCCATTTACCAATATTGTACTCCATTTGCCAGACCCTTGCCCACTCACTTGAACTATCTATATCCCTCTGCAAACTTTGTGTCCCCTGCACACTTTGCTCTGCCACTCATCTTAGTGTCATCTGCAAATGACACATTACACTTGGCCCCCCACTCCAAATCATCAATGGAAATTGTAAAAATTGAGGTCCAAACACTGAGGCACACCATTAGCCACTGATCGCCAACCACAACTACACCCATTTATCCTCACTCTTTGCTTTCTGTTAGTTAACTAATCCTCGATCCATGCGAATACATTACCCGTAACGCCGACTCAACAGGCTACTCAATCACAACGCTGAATGCAGATCAGCAGCACTGTGCTGAGGGTGACTATAAACTGTGACGATCCAGCAGTGCCTAGAACGGTACAATTGAATTGAAAAATTACAGTACAGCTAAATGTGAAAATCCTAGAGAGGGTAGAGTCAGTTTATTCACACAGAGAGTGGGTAGAACATGGAATTTTTTTTCTATGTTCAATCAGAACAAACAATTATTATAAATAAGTATAATCAGTTGAACAGGAGATGTTTCAAAATAATTGGAGACAGCAGAAAATGGGATTAGATTGGGTAAAATATTGAATGTTCAATAAATTGGTATTTATGATTTGGAGTTTGAAGGGATGATTGCAGTTAGACTGGGCGGGATTTAAAGGACGTGGGGAGTGAGGGAGAATAGGATTAGACTGTCTTTGAGAATAACTGCCCTGGATTTGGGGATGGAATTTTCTCTCTCTCTCTTCCCCCACCTCGGGGTCAGTGGTGTTGGGTTTCCACACCCCTCGGGTCAGGAATAGAATCCCTGCTCCAGGATGGGGCAGTGAATCGGATTTGCCTTCTCCAGATCCTTCCCCTTCTGAGAGTTAGGCTGGCTTTGGACCCTACCGTGGAGAAAAGACAGAAAGATAAAATGTCACAATATCCAGACTAATGGGGACCACTGGAAACTCTGTTCACCTCCATCAGCCAGTGCTGTTCAATCTGATCCTCTCTCCACAGATTCAGCCTGACTTGCTGAGTATTTCAGCATCTTCTGCTGACATTTCAGATATAACGTGGTCACTAACTTGTCATCTCCAGATTCTACGAAACTCTTCAAAGGAGAACATACATCACACCTACGTCCTACCTAGAACTGATTAAAATATTTAAAACCCTGTTGGAAAGGAAAAGACTCGAGTTGTTGACCAATAAGAACAGATACACAGTCGGGCTGGAAAAGTTGGATTTTGCAGCATCTCAGGTACGTTTTTGTGAAATGTGTTTAGATGTTTTACTGATTCCTGGACCATGAAGAAAACATTCGGAATTTCACCATGCAACCAGTCAATTTGGTTCCCAATCATTCTGTAACGCAAGTGGAAAACATACCCAAGATATGTGCAGGTAAAGACGACTCCTTTAATCCCCAGCAGATAATTTCTACATCAATCCACGTGCTCCCTCTGAATTTTCTCAGAGGCTATCCCAATGGGTCACTGGTGATGAAATTGTAGTGACCTGGTTTACCTGGCGCAGTGCATTGTCTGCTGTTTGATCGGGAAAACAGCTGAGGAAAATTGTGTGCAACTTAGCTGTGAAGGAGTGCAGATCTGATTGATTTGTATTCACTATCTCTCAGCCCTGGTGAAGCGCTTTAGCCATATCCATGTTTAAAATATAAATCCACCCACTCAAGCCAATGAGAAAATAATTTACGATGGGGGATTATTTAGAGTCTAAGAGTTTAGGGGACAGTTCCTTTCTTACCCAGAGGCAGTGGCAGGACTCAAATTTTAGATCTGTCAGCGGGATGTTAAAATTGCATAAATATGTATTGTTGACCCACCATATAATTTATGGCTCAGGCACATCCCGACAATTGAAGAGGTAAAGAAGATCAAAAGAAGTTGCATTTAATGTCCGATCACAATGAAGTGTCTCAAAGTGCTTGTGCGAGGAATTATCCTGAGGTGCACTGGCTCTGAAATGTGAGCAGACCTGACAGCATTCACCTTCTCGCTGAAGTTTCCTGTGGTTGGAGTATTGAGCCAGTCAAGTTAAACCCCACAAATATCATCAAGATAAATGGCCAGTGGATTTAATTTAGTTTATGTAAATTTCAGATCTGTTTATATATTTATCAACGTGAATGATGTCAGTCCAGAGACTGGGAACTTTTCAAATTGAGCGAAATTAACATTGCAGGGGTCAATGTAATATTGGACAGAGGAAGAGTAGTTATTAAAAGCCTCGGTTAAGTGTTACACCACCCTAGGCTAGTGCGTGGTCAATTCCAGCCCCACAGGCTCCGGAGTCACAACACAAGTGAAGTAACCAATATGTAAAGAGAAAATAACCTTTGCTTCAGATGATGTGTCCCCGCAGGCTTTCTCCACAGTAGCTTGGGAATCACAGTTCTTGTTTTGCAGCCTATACTCCCAGTTTTCCTGGTGAGCCGGAGTCCTGTTTTATCAAGGTTTGCTCCCAGTTCATGGCATGCCTGCAGGCCCCGTTTTCAAGTAGCCACCACCCACAGGCTAATTGGATCGTTTTTGAAGAAGCTTAGCAGCCATTGTCTGGAGAGAATTTTGCTGGATCTTTCACCACCGCTGCCAGACCCAAAGAGAAACTAAAATGGAACATTGTGGCTCTGAGAAACATTCCAGTGGGATAATATCCAATCATCACCTCATAGAATCATTGAATTTACAGTGCAGAAGGAGGCCATTCGGCCCATCCAATGCACCGGCTCCTGGAAAGACCACGCCGTCACCCTATCCCTATAACCCAGTAACCCCAGCTAACCTTTTTATTTGGACAGTCATGGCCAATCCACCTAACCTGCACATCTTTAGACTCCACCTGTTACCGGGCAGAGTACAACATTCTGGGCTCATTCATTGGCCACCAGCCAAATCAATCAGACTGAGTCCCAGCCAATCTCTCTCATTGGTGTATGTTCACAAATTAAATCAGCACAGCCTTCTAGATCATTCCATTTGAATTAAAGGTACAGACCATGGCTCTCTTCTGCTTAGAGTTGAGTACAAAAATGAATGATCCCAAAGTGGAAGACATAATAAGAGCAAATAAAGCGTTGGCCAAACTAAAAATGCAGGAGTGTGTTTTGAAGTTCCCGGTTTTAGGTGACCTTAGGCACTTGAAATTCATAGTTTATAGTGATGCGTCCTATACAAATCAAGCACAGGAGGTTTTATAATTTTCCTCTTGGGGAACAATGATAAATGTTGTCAAACAAAGAAAATAAGGAAAGTGGTCGAAAGCATTTTGGCTGCTGAGACGTTAAGCTTTGTAGAGGCGGTGGATATGGCCTTTTATATATCTCAGATATTGTCAGAAATTTAACTTTTGGATATTGTTAATGAAGGGCGCCTGTTTCTGTGATTAAAAATTAAAGAAGAAAGAAATTGCGTGTGTGTTTTTGAGTTCCTTTAAATTTTGTTTTCACCTAATTATTTTTTTCTCCAAGGAAGGGGAGACTGTTAAGTAATGGGTTAAGGGTTAAGTAATGCATTAAGAGATATTGCAATCAGTTGTCTCATTTAGTTTAAGTATCCAAAGATTGACACTGATATGTAAAGGGGTTCAGGTGGCCCTTGTGGGAGGTGGTGTGTTGTTAAGAGTTTTGTGCAGAGGCTGTGGAAGTGAAATAAATGGTGTTTGGTGAAAAGGAACAGGACTATTGACTCTTCATACAACGGTAACTAAAACGTATAATACCACCGACCAGGTCCAATGCCCTCTGCTCAGGGGCGGTTTCAGCACTTAGAGTCACACATCCATGAAGGGAGATGAATGAATCAAGGCTGCAGCTGGTTTGTGGAAGCTGTCAATCACAGCTTACAACGAGAAAGGAATGAATGGCTTGCAGCTAGCTATTGTATCTGAGGGGTTGAAACATCAGTCACAGCTGTTTTCCTTCGGAAATGGACACGTGAAGCTTCCAGGTAGGTGTTATAGAACATAGTACAGCCATTCAGCCCACAATGTTGTGCCGACCATTTATCCCAATCTAAGATCAACCTAACCCTTCAATTTACTGTTGTCCATGTGCCTGTCCAAGAGTCGCTTAAATGTCCCTAATGACTCTGACTCCACCACCTCTGCTGGCAGTGCATTCCGCGCACCCACCACTCTCTGTAAAGAACCGACCTCTGACATCTACCCTATACCTTCCTCCAATCACCTTAAAATTATGTCCTCTCGTGACAGCCATTTCCACCCTGGGGCGGAAATCTCTTCTTTCTTCGCTCAACTGTTCTGCTGGGCTCATCGTCAGGTAGCGATCGTTGGTCTTGAACTTGACTGGCTGTTCCTGCTGCAATTGGGTAGGCACAGGCCGGGTCCAAAATAGACAGAACACATGGCTGCGTCCTCTTTTATCCCCCTGGGATTTCGCGCTATTTGGGGCAGTCCTTAACCTTGGACCCAAGTTCTGATCACTCTCTTCGATTTCGGCCAATAAAGGGGCCGGTGCCTTGCTGGGTGGGTCCTTTGCAGTCATTGACCTTGGCAGTTGTGCTTTCTGAGTAAGGGGAGTGGCGCCGATCAGTCTGCGGCTGTACCGGTTGCTTGAGTGGAGTTCTATTGTCCTGGGAAAATGGGACATTAAAATGCAAACGAGCGGGGGTTTCGATCAGGTCTGGTTACCTGTGTTTTAGATAAACATAGGCTGTGTATCGGCCTGAGTCCTGTGTTGGCCATAATTCCCATGGTCCTTTGCAGGTGGCCATCTTAGATGGCTACATTCTGTCCTTTTGATCCTGAATGCTATGCGTGGTGGATCACACTATTGATCCCTATTCATCCTTGGTGGCCCGGTCACCCTTGGTCAAGGCAAGGTTCTACTCTATTCTATCTAATTGTTTGGGACATTTACCTAATATTCCATTTATACATTCATAAATTAATTCATCTCTAACTGTTACTATAATTTAGGTCACTACAACATTTAATTAATCCGCACAGTTGATCTCTAGCTAACGCTATCTAAGCTACTCTCATGCTGCTGGTAAATATCAAAGAACTTATATACAGTACAAAATTTAAAACAGCAGCATCACATTTCTACTTAATTCTAATAAAGTTAAAAAGGTACATGGTTTATCTTTAGCAGCGATTGTTACATGAGTTCAATTTTTATTGAATTCCAAAGAAGGGGGCTCGGACTGTATATATCGGGGAGCGGGAGGCTTTTGCTCGCCATTTACGGAGTCGGAGTGTCTGAATGACACTGTAGATTATTGCAATTACTAGAAAGGCCTCTATTATGTATGAAAGGAGGTTCCATTTGGCAATGTTTTTGCACCAGATGGGGGTTTCGATGTCTGTCTTTATGTGTGGTGTAGTGTCCGGGCTGGTGGTGGCCTGTTGGGTGGTAGTGTTCGGGGCTGGTGTGGGGTTTGTTACAAACGTTCGTTGGACGCGCAGTTGCAGAAGTCCAGCGATGATCCAAACGCATGTCAACAGTCCTTGCTTCATCCTGTGTTTTCTGTTTTCCTGTAATCCTGGGGATAGTATAGTATCTGTTATTATCTTTGGTTTTGTTTTATTAGTCTTTCTCTCCTTACTCCAATTACCTGTTATGATTGTCACCATGTGTGACTCCCTCATTTTTTTTTGAAATACCATTTTGGAGAGACAAGAAATGCACATTTTTAAAGTACAGAGACTCTCGCAGCTTGTGGTCGATGCGGGGAGCGGGTGGACAATTTCTTCGACCAGTCTTTTCTTTACTTGCAACCAGTGGTGGACGAGGCTTATCTTAACCAGCCGAATTTCAGGGCGGCCAGTTTTATATATTTGTTAGACGCAATCATGTTTGGCCTGGGGTGTAACTAGCATATGGAGTCGGTGCAGTGTGACCGAAGAAGAGAGGAAGGAGGAAAGAAACAAAAATGAAGCGGCATTGCTGAGGTGTCCCTGCCATGAGAAGTGTGGTAAGCGCTCACAGTTTGCATGGGGCAGCTGGGACCTTGTAGCTGCTGTCGGTGATGTTCTCTTTCATATCTGGGGGCTCGTCTAGCTGGTGGTGGGGGGTCTCCTGCAATATCGGGCAAAGTGTCCTGACTGCCCACAGTTGTAATATGACCCCCGGGGCACGTAAGGTGGAACAAGCTCTCTGGTGTATTGCTCCCTTGGGTATGGTTCCCTGGGATATTGGACTTCTCCTCTCCTCTTGTTTATCCATGCTGGGTCCTGGCTAGTCCTAACTGGGTGCATGTTTGCTTCTATATCGTCCTGATCTGTCCGTCGGTGTAGGGTTTGTTCCCATGCTCTAGAAAGTAGCTTTAAGTACCCAAATCTCATTCTGTGTGTGGTCTGCGGGGTCGTAGTTTACACAAGCCTTTTGACCTGCGTCTGTGGCATGCGAGACCATAAGGTGTGGGACCATTTAGTGGTGTTCTCCTCATTTAGGTGTGCGCGGTTCAATTGTCCGTAGACTGCCATAAAATGAATCCACAGACGACCAGCAATTGCTGTCGGATGTTCTCTCTTCTTTTGCCTGCAGCAATTTAAACCCTCGACTGGATCTCCTTTGTCATACCCGATGGCATATAATATGGCTGCTTTCATTTCCTGTAGGGTTCCTCCTGCTACATTTTGGGGTTCTGGCAAAGCTGACCTTACGGACTGGCTGAGGCTCATAACTATTAGCTTTATTTCCTCCCTCTCATCTGGGCCATACATAACCTTTTGTTGGCGCACCTCCTCAAAGAAGCTGTGCAGGTCTGCGGTGGGCTGAAATTGCATAATTTCCGTGCAAGTTTCTCTTAATTGGGTTCTGGATAGTGGGGTGGTATAAACGATATCAGGCTCCTCCTGATCCAATGACCTGCGTTCTGTGGTAACTGGATTCATGGGGGTTGAATTGTGAGTGGGGGTGTGTGCTGCCTGTGCAGTCGGTGCTGCTGGTGCTTTTCTTTTTGGGGCGTGGGGGGTTTGATTTTGATGTCACGTGTCCTCTACGTATCTTTGGGTGCTTTCATTTAACTCTTGCTAATCGGGAGCATCTTCTCCATCTAAATCCTGCCCGAAAGTGTACCTGAAGCCAGAGAGTAGCAACTGTAACTTTTCTATCTTCTGTCGGCATTTAGCACGGTCAACAGTGCTCTGCCTCTGTTCCTTAGTGGAGTTGTGGAGCGCTCAAAGCTGCTTTTAAATCTGTGCATTTGCTAGTTAGCTGGGCGACCTGTTGTTCCATTTCCTCTCTTACCACGACTGTGCGTTGTGTATCTTGGTAGGCTTTATCATACTGGGTCTGGAAGCTATTAAGGTGAACTAGACAATATTAATGTGCGCATTTTACATCGGCCATTTCCTTATCCTTAGCTGCTAACTGCCTACGGAGCGTCTTCTCTCCGTGCCTCGCAACTGTGCCAAAAACAGGACACTATTGCCATCGGCTTTCTGACTTTCCCTACGTTTTTCTTGTGGACCTCGCTTAGGTTCTCCCACCAAGTCTGTCCTATCTTTCCTGGACCTGACTCATCATTAGTGCAAAAATTCGACCAAAGGGCCATCCTTTCCCCTTTAAGTATTTTCTTAACTCTTCCTCCCATATGAGGCATTGCTCTGCTCTGTTGGTCGCTACGACCTCGGTTCCTGTGGATTCATCAATCTTTCCATTGCTTTAGTGGTCATTACTTCTCTTATCTCTTTCTCTACTTTTCATTTGAGACAGGGAAATAAGGCGATTTGAACAGCGGGTATGGCTTAAGCTATTTTCCGGCTCACAATCCCTCGATAGTTGTACACAATTCTAACAAGTTCACCTTACTCTTCCTGTTAGGTACGCATGCGGGTTAGTACACACTTCCGAAACAAGCCTTTCCCTTATATTGATCAAATGACCACACAACCAGTTAGTTAGTTCAAAAGATGGTTTATTTACATACACAAGAGTTACCTCAACATGCAAACGCAATATCTACTACGAGTTAAACTACACCTATCAGCTACAATAACCTATACTTAACTTCAGGGCGACTGGCACTGTGCAAATGGATAAAGGCCTTTATCTGGATTTCACTTGGCTGGTTCGAAGAAAGTGTCTCTGCTGGGCTCATCCGTCAGGTAGCGATCATTGCTCTTGAACTTAGCTGGCTGTTCCTGCTGCAATTGGGTAGGCACAGGCCGGATCCAAAAGAGACAGAGCACATGACTGCGCTTTCTTTTATCCCCCTGGATTTCGCACTCTTTGGGGCGGTCCTTAACCTTGGACCCAATAGTTCGACAGGGCTCTGATCACTCTCTTCGATTTCGGCCAATAAAGGGGCAGGTGCCTTGGTAGATGGGCGGGTCCTTAGCGGTCATTGACCTTGGCAGTTGTGCTCTCTGAGTAAGGGGAGTGGCGCCGATCAGTCTGCGGCTGTACCGGTTGCTTCACTGGAGTTCTAGTGTCCTGGGAAAATGGGCCGTTGAAATGTAAACGAGCGGGGGTTTCGGTCAGGTCTGGTTACCTGTGTTTTAGATACACATAGGCTGTGTATCTGTCGAGTCCTGGGTTGGCCATAATTCCCATGGTCCTTTGCAGGTGGCCATCTTAGATGGCTGCACAGGGATGGCAGGACTGTCATATGAGGAGAGATTGACTAAGTTGGGCTTGTTCTCGCTGGAGTTCAGAAGAATGAGGGGTGATCTCATAGAGACTTATAAAAGTCTAACAGGATTAGACAGGGTAGATGCAGGGAAGATGTTACCAATGATGGGTGTGTCCAGAACCAGGGGTCACAGCCTGAGGATTCAGGGTGAACCATTTAGGACAGAGATAAGGAGACACTTCTTCATACAAAGAGTGGTGAGCCTGTGGAATTCATTACCACAGGAAGTAGTTTATGCTAAAATTTTGAATATATTCAAGAGGCGGCTGGATATAGCACTTGGGGAGAATGGGATCAAAGGCTATGGGGAGAAAGCAGGATTAGGCTATTGAGCTGGATGATCAGCCATGATCGTGATGAATGGCGGAGCAGGCTCGAAGGGCCAAAAGGCCTCCTGCTGCTCCTACCTTCTATGTATCTATGTATACAGCGAATCCAGCCCATTGTGTTTAAATTTTGGTAAGCCGGTTATGAGATAAATATGATGCAATTAATGGGAGGAGCCAGGTCTGTCTGTAGGTTTGTAGTTTGATATAGGTTGGGGAGTCTGCTCGGAGTTTAAGTTGAGCAGCACTTGTTGCCAAATGCTGTCAGGTTGAGCAGTCGTCTGACACAGACAGAAGGATCTGCAATCTCTTTCCTGAAAGGATCTTTCTCTCTTCAGGCAGACTATCCAAGAAACCTGTACAGCAAGTAACCCTGTGTTTGCTAACTTTATTTATAAATGGCTTTGGACCTGTGATGTGCTTCCTGTGCTAAGAATAGAGTTTGTTTTAATATAAAAGATACCTATTGGTCAGTGGAATTACTCCTGTTCCTCACAGTTTAATTATTTGGGGTTCTTGTCCAGTATCCTAAGAAATGTTGGAATCTCATCCGGGATCTTAACAATTGTAGTTCTTAGACTAGTCATAGTTTAATTTGGATTTTCGCCAACTTGTTCATTCATGTCTTCCTAACCTCAAGACTCAACTATTGCAATGCACTGCCTGACTCGTCTCTCAACTTCCGTAAACTTGAGGTCAAGCAAAATTCCAGTGCCTGTATCTTTTCTCCTGGCAAGTCCTGTTCCCCTATCAGCCGTGCTCACTGACCTACACTGACTTCAGCTTAAGCTATGCCTCAATTTTACCATTTTCACCCTAGTTTTCGAATCTCACTATGGCCTTGGCCCCTCCCTATCTCTGTAATCTCCTCCAATCCCACAATCCTCTGTGATATCTGCATTATCTGCATTGCTCCGGTTCTGGCCTCTTCTGCATTTCCAATTATAATTACTGCGCCAATGATGGTTGTGATTTCAGGTGCCTGGGCCCCTAGCTCTGCAATTCTCTCCCTAAACTTCTCGGCCTCTCTACCTTGCTTTCCTCCTATAAGACACTCTTTAAAACCTATCTCCTTGACAAAGTTTTTTACCACCTGATCTAATGAGTCTAATTTTCACGGACATCTTTAAAAATAGCAGGTGGAACCTGATTCCAGATTTCCCATCCCCGTTCCCAACACCCTCAATTTTCACTAGGGTAGGAGAAGGGTGAGGGCAGCGAGCCTGCACCTTGCATTCCCGACCTGACTGACTCTACTTACCCACATGGCCTATCCATGCCACTTCATGCCAGCCCATGCGCCACATCCATACCAAATGCTCACATACCCTCCTAGCACTTATGATTAGCTGTTTTTCAAGCATGTTTTACACATGCTATTTTACCACAGGGCTCATTGGCTGGTGAACCACTCCCATATGTTCTGGTCCTGCCCAAAATTGGTTGAGATCTGGACCTTGTTCTTTGAGACCATCTCTGAAACCTTAGGGGTTAGGATGGAGCCATGACAGAGATTAATAAGGCGATATGGGGTTATGGAGAAAAATGAGGATGAGAAAAAGATCAGCCATGATTGAATGGCGGAGCAGACTTGATGGGCCGAGTGGCCTAATTCTGCTCCTATAACTTGTGGTCTTTGGTCTTATGTCCACTGGGGTGTCGGACCTGCTGGTGCTTCTTGAGGGGAAGGGGGCATCGAATTCTGTTTAGATGGAGAATTGGATGGAGCAGCACCACCTAGGGCCTCAGACACACTGGCAGACTCGGCAAAATTTCTAAGACTGGAAAAAAATTAAATATGCCACCAGAGGGTTAGAGGAAGGGTTCCGCTCCAGGTGGGAGCAGTTCATCACCATCTTGAGACACGATCAATTGAACAAAGACTAGAGTTGGATACAACAGAGCCTTTATTGCTCTAAGATGTGTGGCCTTCCACAGCAGCAGGTAAAATGGCTGCTGAATGGAGGACACGCATATTTATACTCCGCCTACTGGGCGGAGCCAGCAGGCAGGGACTACCTGTAGTACAGGTCCTACCTTACATCATCTAATATAGGTGCAACAGTGGTTTACCACACATCTTTAAGGACCTGTTTGTGGCCAGCGGCAGAGAGGAGTGGGGGGCGGGGGGGGGAGGGGAGAGTCTTCAGGGGAGACTTGGGTGGGGGGGGTTCTTTTTGGGGGTATTACTGCTGGCTTTGTTAAAACGGAATATGACAAACTTTGCACTACATTTGATTGTTCTGTTGGTTTATATGAATTGTACTTGTTCTCTGTTTTGCTACCTTTGGAATGAAAATACTTTTTTATAAAAAGACACCCATCGATAAGATAAGGCAGTTGTTTTCAACCTGTTTGCCAAGGCCTACTGCGGGAAAGATTGAGAGGCAGTGTTACTACGAGTTGCTGCCTTTAAGTCGAAGGCCGGCGGGTGGGGGAGCTAAGTGTGGACCTCCTTGATGGGCATAAAGATCAGAGGCTGGTTGAGTGGAACTCATGGTTTCAGCTCCCTATACTGGCGAGGAAAGGATTCATTCACCGGGGAGGAGAGAGAGAGGAGACCAAATCTGGGTCTTGCGGTGGCTGACAGTGGGAGTGAGAACGTGCTGGAGCAGCTGAGCAGAGGCCAGTACACTGCCTCTCAGTGAAGATCAGGCTTCAGGCTCGGGGCCACTGCTACAGTTGGACTTTCAACTCTTCAAAAGTAATCTCAATTCAGCTGCTTCCTGCATTTCGCACCCCCTCCCAGCATTCAACTTAAAGGGAGCAGCTCATAATAACATTGAGCTCCTGCAATCACCAATTCAGCTCCCACAACAAATATTGCATCCGTCTGTCCCCCCCTTGCCACATGGGTTTTGTTTTAACTTGGGCTCCGAACCTACCGTCCAACAACCTGGAAGCCTGAGGAAATTCTCTTAAATATCACTACTTAAAACAGTCAGAGGTCAGGCTGCACCTGCAGAGAAGGTAAGTTGAACATTTCAATCACAGAATGGTTCCTGCGCAGAAGGAGGCCATTTGGCCCATCGTGTCAGAACCGGCTTTCCAAACAGGCATTGTGGGTCAGTCAAAGTGCCATTCTCCTGACTTTTCCCTGTACTCCCTGCTCATGCTTTCTATTCAAATAATCATCAAACTCTCCCTTGAATGCCTTGATTGACCCTTCTTTTTTACTGACAGAAAAACAAGACAGGCAGACGCATATCCGCATTTCTTTGCCGGATATATTTTTATTCCCCCATTCTAAGAAGAAATGGATAAGTTTGTTGTTAAAAGAGACAATTTCCCCACTCATTCAATTGATGATGAAACGTCTGAACCGCAAGGGGAAAAAAGCAAGGAATGTTCAGTGACAGCACAATGAGAGCTACCTGGCCTTTGGAGATCCCTTTCCTGAATGTCTCACCTGCAGAAAGAAGTTGGCAAACACAGCGATAGTACCAAACAAGTTAAAATGCCATTTGCAGACAAAACACCCATCTATTGTGAACAAAGACAGTCAGTACTTCAAGTGCTTTAAAGAACAAAGCATGAAACAGATCCAATGTCTGATGGGGTGTGTTTGGGTGTCAGAGAAATATCAAGGGGCCAGCCGAAACCTTAATTGTACCTGGATGTAAACAAACTCATCAGTTCCATTCTCTGATAATACAGTGAAATGGCGAATTGACATTTTAGCTGGTATCGAAGAGGTGCTGCAAGAGAAGCTAGTGACTCGATGGAAGTTTGCTTTGCAGATTGAGGAGTCTACTGCTATAAGCGGACAACATTTGGCATGTTGATGGGGACTCTATTCAGGGGAATATTTTATTTTGTAAGGAACTGCCGAGTCATGTGACTGGTGAGGAAATATTTTGTGACACCGGGTGTGACGGTTATCACGGGGGAAGGTTCTCTCCCATGTTCATGAGCCCTGGAGAGAACTGACAAGTGTTTTCAACAATACATGAACTGCCTCATAAAGAGTTACTATCTGATGATGACTGGTGAGCTAAGCTTGCATATCGCGCAGACATTTCCAGCCATTTGAATGAGTTGAATTCTAAAATGCAGGGGAAGAATGAGATGATATTGATCATCACAAATAAACTTCAAGGTTTCAGACCAAAACTGGGCCTTTCGCAAGAGGCAGTGGGAGGTGGTTCACTTGAGACGTTTCCATTAACAATTCATCAAAAAAGCTGACATTAAAAGTAAAAGAGGAGTACGCAGAGCTATGGATGGATTGCACAATGACGCTGATGTTTGGAGAGGTGGCTTTGCAAGGGTTTTGACTGACTGCAGCACATAAATATCTGACGATATCTGACCATGCTATTGCTGTACTCCTGCCTTTTCAAACACCATGGGCGAGATTCTCCGTCCCGGGACACCCAGATCACGGTCCCTGATGGAACGGAGAATTGGGCATCGGGGCAAAATTGGGATTGATGCCGGGCACCGACCTGATGGCGCCGATCCGATTGCAAAGTTCCAACCTCCCCGCTGGCAACAGAAACGAGGCCGACAATCGCACACTTGCGGGGGGATGTAATGAATGCAAATGGATCTTAATGACCCATGTGCATTCAATTAGCAGGCCCGGCACCCTATTCTCCGGCCCTCCTTCAGTCTCCAGTCACCACTCCAGGGCCAAGTTGGTCGGGAACATCCAAACCCAACCGAGAGCCACTCTCTGCCCCACAATGCATTGCCTGCTCACCCCTCTACCAGGCAACCCACCACGCCCCCTCCCAGGGACCCCTGTAAGAGGGAACCCTCCACAGGAATCCCTGTAATAGGGAGACCCTCTAGGGATCCCTGTAATAGGAGAACTCCCCACAGGGACCCCCACCTAAAGGGACCCTTTCCCCGAAAAGAGACCCCTGTCTGGAAAGTGGAGATCAGGCCAGACGGGCAGTGAGAGAAGTATAGCTGTAACACCCAGCTTGCAGCTCCATGTGTCCATTCCTGGAAGGAGAGCAGCTATGACCCGAGTCTGGTTCCCATAGATCCATTAGCTGCAAACCATTCATAGTTTTCTCGTAGTGGTCTGTGATTGATCGCTTCTACAAACCATAGGAATAATATGATCAGGGATAGGTCATGCCTCACAAACCTTATTGAGTTCTTTGAGAAGGTGACTGAACAGGTAGACGAGAGTAGAGCAGTTGATGTGGTGTATATGGATTTCAGCAAAGCGTTTGATAAGGTTCCCCACGGTAGGCTATTGCAAAAAATACGGAGGCTGGGGATTGAGGGTGATTTAGAGATGTGGATCAGAAATTGGCTAGCTGAAAGAAGACAGAGGGTGGTGGTTGATGGGAAATGTGCAGAATGGAGTACAGTCACAAGTGGAGTACCACAAGGATCTGTTCTGGGGCCGTTGCTGTTTGTCATTTTTATCAATGACCTAGAGGAAGGCGCAGAAGGGTGGGTGAGTAAATTTGCAGACGATACTAAAGTCAGTGGTGTTGTCGATAGTGTGGAAGGATGTAGCAGGGATATAGATAAGCTGCAGAGCTGGGCTGAGAGGTGGCAAATGGAGTTTAATGTAGAGAAGTGTGAGGTGATTCACTTTGGAAGGAATAACAGGAATGCGGAATATTTGGCTAATGGTAAAGTTCTTGAAAGTGTGGATGAGCAGAGGGATCTAGGTGTCCATGTACATAGATCCCTGAAAGTTGCCACCCAGGTTGATAGGGTTGTGAAGAAGGCCTATGGAGTGTTGGCCTTTATTGGTAGAGGGATTGAGTTCCGGATTCGGGAGGTCATGTTGCAGCTGTACAGAACTCTGGTACGGCCGCATTTGGAGTACTGCGTACAGTTCTGGTCACCGCATTATAGGAAGGACGTGGAGGCTTTGGAGCGGGTGCAGAGGAGATTTACCAGGATGTTGCCTGGTATGGAGGGAAAATCTTATGAGGAAAGGCTGATGGACTTGAGGTTGTTTTCGTTGGAGAGAAGAAGGTTAAGAGGAGACTTAATAGAGGCATACAAAATGATCAGGGGGTTGGATAGGGTGGACAGTGAGAGCCTTCTCCCGCGGATGGATATGGCTGGCACGAGGGGACATAACTTTAAACTGAGGGGTAATAGATATAGGACAGAGGTCAGAGGTAGGTTCTTTACGCAAAGAGTAGTGAGGCCGTGGAATGCCCTACCTGCTACAGTAGTGAACTCGCCAACATTGAGGGCATTTAAAAGTTTATTGGATAAACATATGGATGATAATGGCATAGTGTAGGTTAGATGGCTTTTGTTTCGGTGCAACATCGTGGGCCGAAGGGCCTGTACTGCGCTGTATTGTTCTATGTTCTATGTTCTATGTTCTATTTGTAGCTTTGATTCGTTCACGTCCCTTCACGTATCTTTACTCTTAAGTGGGGAAACCCAAATGTGTACTGAGTGAAGTGCAATCATATGCTTGAGTAATTGGAATGGGCATAGTGCTTGGAACGCACCTCAGCTCTCTTTAATGTGGTCAATGGATTTTCACCACTTAGGCCACTGAACAATGAAGGGAGCTTCAAGTGCCACAGCTGTAATTCTTCTCACTGACTCTGGACAGCTCTCTAGCTTTCAGACAGGGGTTTCTTTTCTGGGGTGGAGGGTTCTGTGTGGGATGGGGGGGGTCCCTTTAGGCAGGGGGGACCTTCTATTACAGGGGTTCCTGTGGGGGATCCATTTGGTTAGGGCGTCCCAGGGGGGTCCCCTTATTATAGGGGTCCCTGTGGTGGGTCCCCCTATTACAGGGGTTCCTGTGGAGGATTAATTTGGTTAGGGCGTCCCTGGGGTTCCCCCTATTACAGGGGTTCCTGTGGAGGATCCATTTGGTTAGGGCGTCCTTGGGGGGTCCCCCTATTATAGGGGTCCCTGTGGTTGGTCCACCTATTACAAGGGTCCCTGTGGGGGTGGGGGGGGGGGGGTCCACTTATTACAGGGGTCCCTGTGGGGGTTGTTTTATTACAGGAGTCCGAGGGGGGGGGGGGGGAAACGGGTCGGGTCACCCCTGTATTTAGGGATGGGGACATCTAGGCAATCCAAGGCTGGGGAGCTGCGATGCAGGGGGCGGTTTCAGGCCTGATTTGCGGTGTGGGCGAAAGGCTGACTGCGGGACCTTGCTATCAGGATGCCCGCTCAAAATGGCGGGCCGATAGCGGGATTCCCTTGAGAGTCCCTCGTATTCCACACCATGCACAAATTTGCATGGCAAGGAATACTGAATTGCTTACCGGTTTGCGCTCCCAGAAGGATCGTAAACCAGTTGCAATTCACCTCTGGCGGGAGAAGGTGAGGCGCGATTCTCCGGCCATGAATGAAATGAAAATCGCTTATTGTCACAAGTAGGCTTCAAATAAAGTTACTGTGAAAAACTCCTAGTCGCCACATTCGGGCGCCTGTTCGGGGAGGCTGGCACCGGAAAAGCAGCTCGCTGCAGCTCAGCGTGACCATTGAAATCTGGGAGACCCTGCTCCCAGGATCTACTCGATTTGCAATGCGTCACAATATTCAATGCAGGATAAAAGATATCAAAAAGAGCAGGGGATCTCGGAATAACTGGATACCAGAATAAAGCACATGGCCCACGTGGTGCACGTCCCCCTCCACAAGACAAAGCTACTCATTTCAAACCTCACTCTGAAAGATGTGCTTATAAGTGAATTGGACATTCTGAATTCTCCCTCAGTGTACCCGAACAGGCGCCGAAGTGTGGCAAATAGGGGATTTTTACAGTAACTTCATTGCAGTGTTAATGTAAGCCTACTTGTGACACTAATAAAAATTATCATTATTAACTCAGCTTCCCAAGGCCTCCAGGCAGTGACGAGGTACCCCATGTGAAGGGGAACTACAGGATACCACCTGCGTACAAAACATGTGCTTGGCAGTGTATACTCTCATATACAGGAGCCAGTAAACCAAGGATTCTTACACCACACCAAGACCAACCACACAACAGACGTCTCTCATCTCCAGCCAAATCAAAGGCACCGCACAGGCCCCGCCGACACTGTAGAAACCCCACCAACAAGGAGAAGATGAACCCCCCACCCCCACCACCCCACTACCACCACCTGATAAGGGAAACCCTCTAAAACTAAACTAAATATAGCAAATCGGGCTGTATCAGTGCCTCGCTTACCCAGGTAAAAAAAAAGAAAATGTGATGGACCTTTTACCCAGTCCAGTTCGGCACTCAGTAGTACCTGTGGCTGCCCCTGATCTGTATCTGGGGGTGGTGGGCCTTACAATGAGGCACTTTTTCCGAATCTGGGAAATGTCCCAACTCACTACCTGCCTTGACGATGAAAATCCAGCCCAATATCTCCTTATATTTCGGTGTTGTACTTTGTTTTTTTAATGTCCGGTGAGAGATGCTATTTTAATACAAGTTGTTTCGTACTTCAGGCTGCTCTGGTATAAACAGTGCAGAGAATTTTTAATATTGCTAATTACTAAAAATATTGAATTGCAACTTGTTGTAAAATGCTTTGTTCAGACTGTGAAACACTGAGAATGGTGGATGAATGGATCAGCCCCTACTCCCCCATTTGTGGATGAATGAATCAGTCCCAACTCGGGGGTGATACAATGGCACAGTGGTTAGCACTGCTGCCTCACAGCTTCAGGGACCCAGGTTCAACTCCGGCTTTGGGTGACTGTGTGGAGTTTGCACTTTCTCCCCACGTCTGCCTGGGTTTCCTCCGGATGCTCTGGTTTCCTCCCACAGTCCAAAGATGTGCAGGTTAGGTGTATTGGCCATGCTAAATTGCCCCTTAGTGTTCAAAAAGGTTGGTTGGAATTAACGGATTACAGGGATAGGGTGGATGCGTGGGCCTAGGCAGGGGGCTCTTTCCCAGGGCTGGGGCAGACTAAATGGGCCGAATGGCCTCCTTCTTCACTGTAGGGGTTCTATGATTCTGTGAATTCCCCTATTGGTGGAATAATGGATCAGCCCCATCTCCCCATTGGTGCATGAATGAATCAACCCTTACTTCCCTATTGGTGGATGAATGGATCAGCCTCAATCCCCTATTGGTGGATGAATGTATCAGCTCCAATCCCCTATTGGTGGATGAATGGATCAGCCCCTACTCCCCTATTGGTGGATTAATGGATCAGCCCCTACTCCCCCATTGGTGGATGAATGGATCAGCCCCTACTCCCCCATTGGTGGATGAATGGATCTGTCCCTACTTCTCCAGTTTTATGGATGTGTTAAGTGAAGATCCTGCCTCAATTTTGTACAAGAAATGAAAGTGCAATGGAGTGAGTTTTCACCTTCACCACCTGGACAATAACCTAACTTCCAGCCTTTAGAGAAATGTAAACATAAAATGCTGGAAATATTCAGAAGGTCAAGCAGGATCTGTGGAGATAAAGACAGTGTTAATGGGCAGAGCATTGTGAGCTTCCCTTTGGCAGGTTTGGTGATGGGGGGCATTGAATCAGGTTGGAGGGTGGTGAGTGTGGGCCCCAACACCTTCCAACCCAATCACATCCATGGTGGGGAGGCTCTTGGGCAGCCTTCCTGCCCCACCAACTTGAGGCCCGTAAAGTGGGCAATTAAAGGCCACTAAAAGGACCTTATGTCCCCATCACTGGTATATTTACAATTTTCTTCAATGGCATTGCCAAGATGGTAACATGATGTATTCTTGCGGACTTGCCTTCAAAGGATCTCAGTACCTGATCGAGGGGCAAGGCATCAGGAAAAGGAGTGACCTGCTGAGAGCCACAGCCATGCCCTTCTTGCCAAACCCCATCCTGTGACCTCCTTTCCGCCATCATTCATCTGTGCCTGGATCCCTCCGAGATCTCAGATGGGTGTAATATCGGCAGTCACCAGCACCGCACTGATGGTGTTGCTGAGCACCAAAAAGCTGCCTGCCTCTGATTGGCTGACAGCTCGCAGTGGGCAAGGCATCCGCTCCTAGGGTCCTTGATCCCGGGTAATGGCCATGTTTTGGCTTGTCAAGTGCCTGGGTGGCACAGGATGCAACGGGTCTTCCCTAAACGAAGCGGCTCAGGGGCTGACTGGCTCTTTAGCCAGTGGACAAGACCCACATCACCTCCACAAGAACCCCCACCCCCCACCGCAACATTTCAAGTTGTTACCTGCCATCAAATGAAAGATCATGACCTGAAACATTAACTCTCTCTACAAATGCTGTCTGGGTATTTCCAGCATTTTCTGTTTTTATTTCAGATTTCCAGCATTTCCAGTAGTTTGTTTTTGCTATAGAGATCCTCAGCAGGATTCTCCGTCAGCGGGATCCTCTGCCTCACCGGCAGCGCACCCACGCCCACAGGTTTCCCGATGGCGTGGGTTGGCCACCATGGGAAACCCTATAGACCAGTTGCTGAAATGGAGGATCCTGCTGCCGGCAGGGGTGCGTCGCACCAGAAAACGGGGCTGGCAGGATGGTTTGATTACTCTCTCTGGGATGTCGATGGTGTTTGATCTGATGCACAGCTTGTGCTGTCCCGGTGTCTGATTTTCCGTTGTTGTTTTCAATCAGATTGCAATCATGCAGCAGGAGCTGACTGAGCTCAAGCCATTGTTAATGGAGCAAGATCGGGAGACAGAAGAACTACTGAAGATCATTGCCGATGAGACGCTGGAGGTGGAAATTGTGAAGCAGGTTGTGGAAACAGATGAGGCAACAGCGAATAAAGCTGCACAGGAAGCTCGGACGATTAAGGTAAAATTTAAATGCTGCCTCCATTGTAAAAGGCAAAGACATGGGGCGAAATTCTCCCGAAACGGCGCGATGTCCGCCGACTGGCGCCCAAAACGGCGCCAATCAGACGGGCATCGCGCCGGCCCAAAGGTGCGGAATGCTCCGCATCTTTGGGGGCCGAGCCCCAACATTGAGGGGCTAGGCCGACGCCGGAGGAATTTCCGCCCCGCCAGCTGTTGGAAAAGGCCTTTGTTGCCCCGCCAGCTGGCGTGGAAATGACATCTCCGGGCGGCGCATGCGAGGGAGGGTCAGCGGCCGCTGACAGTTTCCCACGCATGTGCAGTGGAGGGAGTCTCTTCCGCCTCCGCCATGGTGGATACCGTGGCGAAGGCGGAAGGGAAAGAGTGCCCCCACGGCACAGGCCCGCCCGCGGTTCGGTGGGCCCTGATCGCGGGCCAGGCCACCGTGGGGGCCCCCCACGGGGCCAGATCGCCCCGCGCCCCCCCCAGGACCCCGGAGCCCGCTCACGCCGCCTTGTCCCGCCGTTCAAAAGGTGGTTTAATCCACGCCGGCGGGACAGGCAATTTATCGGCGGGACTTCGGCCCATCCGGACCGGAGAATCCAGCGGGAGGGCCCGCCAACCAGCATGGCCCGATTCCCGCCCCCGCCGAATATCCGGTACCGGAGACTTCGGCAACCGGCAGGGGCGGGATTCACGGCAGCCCCCGGCGATTCTCCAACCCGGCGGGGGGTCGGAGAATGACGCCCATGATATAAGAGCACTCTTCAAAGCTAATATAAGAGCACTCTAATAACAGCTGGCTGGGTAAATTTGCAGACTTTTGCTCAAAATAAACATGTATGAAAATATTATAAATTACTGGTCAATATATTTTTGGACTCCCACATTCCTTGAGCAGGTATAGAAATGTGTTGGAGGGTTCAATACTCTGTGTACCCACAGGGTGAGTTTTCTTTCTGGTGTCAGAGTGGAAAACATGTGGAAATGAAGAGAGAGATGCCAGGGTCCATGTTGGAAGCAACGACCAAGAGGTAAAAATATATTTGAGGTGTTGCAGAGGGTGTTTAATTTAAGCAGGCACTGGAATGAGAAATAATTCTTACGCTTGGTAATCATTGGAAAGGCTAGGGAGAGGAAGATTAGGAAGATCAGTGTGTGACTGCAGGGTTGATGCGGGAAGGAATGGAGAAGAGGGGGGACTCGTGTTCTTAGCCATTGCAGTGAGATCTGGAAGAAAAGACTGGTAAGATTGCATGAACCAAAATGACACTAATGTCATCCTCTGGAGGATGGTTAAAATAATGGGAGATGCTTTGAATTAATGTGGAGAGAAGAGGTGGGGAAAGTCTAAGCTTAAAACTAGTAAGAATAGGGTTGGATAAGGAGGGTGGGTGTAAGCCTCGTTGAGCATTAATGTCAGTCCAGACCAGTTGGGCTGAATGGCCACGTTTCATATTGTAAATTCAGTGTAAAGGGAAAATATTAACAAGGGAGACAAGGCTTTGAGGGTGTAAGAGATAAAACATCTGGAGAGGAGTATTAAATAAAAACAGATAAGAAATTGAATAAAGAGTTAATGGTCCCAGAAATTGGAGTTCATAATTTCATAAAACATAGGAGCAGAATTAGGTCATTCGGCCGGTTGAGTCTGCTTCGCCATTCTATCATGGCTGATATGTTCCTTATGCTACCTACAATGATGTGGAGTTTCTGGCGTTGGACTGGGGTGAGCACAGTAAGAAGTCTTACAACACCACATTAAAGTCCAACAGGCTTGTTTCGAATCACTAGCTTTCGGAGCGCAGCTCCTTCATCAGGTGAATGAAGAGGTGGGTTCCATAAACACATATAAAGTCAATGATACACGATGTTACTTTGAATGCGAGTCTTTGCAGGTCGTTAAATCTTTACAGGTCCAGACGGTGTGACTGGAAAGAGGGATAATCACAGGTTAAAGAGGTGTGAATTGTCTCAACCTACAATGTTACAGACCAAGAGCTGGATTGTAAAATCAGACAGAACAGCTCCTCCCTAGAAGTAGGCAATTTAGCCTCCCCAGCCTAAACACCCTCAATGTGATCATGGCTGATCCCATCCTATCCACAACTCCGCCGTCCTGCTCGTTCTCCATAACCCTTCAACCCATTACAAATTAAGAATCTGTCTAACCGCTTCTTAAATTTGCTCACTGTTTCAGCATCCACCGCACTCTGGGGGAGCGAATTCCACAGATTCACAACTCTTTGGGAAAAGTATTTCTTCCTCAAATCTGTTTTAAATTTTCTACCTCTTATTCTAAGATTATGACCTCTCATTGTAGAATGCCCCACAAGAACATAGAACATTACAGCGCAGTACAGGCCCTTCGGCCCTCGATGTTGCGCCGACCTGTGAAACCACTCTAAAGCCCATCTACACTATTCCCTTATCATCCATATGTCTATCCAATGACCATTTGAATGCCCTTAGTGTTGGCAAGTCCACTACTGTTTCAGGCAGGGCATTCCATGCCCTTACTACTCTGAGTAAAGAACTTACCTCTGACATCTGTCCTATATCTATCTCCCCTCAATTTAAAGCTATGTCCCCTCGTGCTGGACATCACCATCTGAGGAAAAAGGCTCTCACTGTCCACCCTATCCAACCCTCTGATCATCTTGTATGCCTCAATTAAGTCACCTCTTAACCTTCTTCTCTCTACCGAAAACAGCCTCAAGTCCCTCACCCTTTCCTCATAAGATCTTCCCTCCATACCAGGCAACATTCTGGTAAATCTCCTCTGCACCCTTTCCAATGCTTCCACATCCTTCCTATAATGTGGCGACCAGAATTGCACGCAATACTTCAAATGCGGCCGCACCACAGTTTTGTACAGCTGCAACATGACCTCATGGCTCCGAAACTCAATCCCTCTACCAATAAAAGCTAACACACCACAACCCTTCTTAACAACCCTCTCAACCTGGATGGCAACTTTCAGGGCTCTATGTACATGGACACTGAGATCTCTCTGCTCATCCACACTGCCAAGAATCTTACCATTAGCCCAGTACTCTGTCTTCCTGTTATTTCTTCCAAAATGAATCACCTCACACTTTTCTGCATTAAACTCCATTTGCCACCTCTCAGCCCAGCGCTGCAGCTTATCTATGTCCCTCTGTAACTTGTAACATCCGTCCGCACTGTCCACAACTCCGACTTTCGTGTCATCTGCAAATTTACTCAACCATCCTTCTACCCCCTCCTCCAGGTCTTTTAGAAAAATGACAAACAGCAGTGGCCCCAAAACAGATCCTTGTGGTACACCACTAGTAACTGGACTCCAGTCTGAACATTTCCCATCAACCACCACCCTGTGTCTTCTTCCAGCTAGCCAATTTCTGATCCAAACTGCTAAATCACCCTGAATCCCATGCCTCTATATTTTCTGCAGTAGCCTACCGTGGGGAACCTTATCAAACACTTTACTGAAATCCATATACACCACATCAACTGCTTTACCCTCATCCACCTGTTTGGTCACCTTCTCAAAGAACTCAATAAGGTTTGTGAGGCACGACCTACCCTTCACAAAACCGTGTTGACTATCTCTAATCAAATTATTCCTTTCCAGATGATTATACATCCTATCTCTTATAAACCTTTCCAAGACTTTGCCCACAACAGAAGTAAGGCTCACTGGTCTATAGTTACCGGGGTTGTCTCTACTTCCCTTCTTGAACAAGGGGACAATATTTGCTACCCTCCAGTCTTCTGGCACTATTCCTGTAGACAAAGATGACTTAACGATCAAAGCCAAAGGCTCAGCAATCTCCTCCCTAGCTTCCCAGAGAATCCGAGGATAAATCCCATCCGGCCCAGGGGACTTAACTATTTTTAACACTTTTCAGAATTGCTAACGCCTCCTCCTTATGAACCTCAAGCCCTTCTAGTTTAGTAACCTGAATCTCAGTATTCTCCTCGACAACATTATCTTTTTCCTGTGTGAATACTGACGAAAAATATTCATTTAGCACCTCTCCTATCTCCTCGGACTCCAAGCACAACTTCCCACTACTGTCCTTGACTGGCTCTACTCTTGCCCTAGTCATTCCTTTATTCCTGACATAGCTATAGAAAGTTTTAGGGTTATCCTTGATCCTACCTGCCAAAGACTTCTCATGTCCCCTCCTGGCTCTTCTTAGCTCTCTCTTTAGGTCCTTCCTAGCAAACGTGTAACTCTAGTGCGCCCTAACTGAACTTCATGCCTCATCTTTACATAAGCCTCCTTCTTCCTCTTGACAAGTGTTTTGACTGCTTTAGTAAACCACGATTTCCTTGCTTGACCACTTCCTCCCTGCCTGACAGGTACATACTTATCAAGGACACGCAGTAGCTGTTCCTTGAACAAGCTCCACAATTCCATTGTGCCCATCCCCTGGAGTTTACCTCTCCATCCGATGCATCCTAAGTCGTGCCTCATCGCATCATAATTGCCTTTTCCCCATATATAACTCTTGCCCTGCGGTATATAAGAGGAAGCATCAGCTCCACGTCTATTTCATCCATACCTTTTAGCATCTTGTATACCTCAATTAGATCGCCCCTCATTCTTCTAAACTCCAGAGAGTATAGGCCTAAACTGTTCAATCTCTCCCCATACAACAAACCTCTCATCTCTGGAATCGATCTAAACTGAATAAATTAACCTGAGTAAACTGTTCGTAAGGGAATATTTCCCCTGAAAGAATAAAGTAAACAAGGGCCAAAAACAACCACAATCTCACCAGATTTTATTTGTCCATATTAAACTCTGAAAAGAGATGTTAGTTATTCCCAACAACACCCACGCTCTTAAAACTGCACTAAACCTTTACATTCATGAGAATTATGATCCTGTTCATGCTGGCTTTTCAGGATTTCAGGATTTCACTCACTTGAACACAAGGCGGATATTGATCATTTGTATGTTGTTCCCTTATCTAAAAGACAATGGCAACCTCTGCTGGAGTGCAGTCAGATTAAGCTTTCTGCTTTTGTAGACTGAGCCCTACACAATCTATTCACACAGAGTGGCTGGGGAAAGATTTACATGTTGTCTGTAATTCCCCCAATCCCCATCAATCACAATGATCCGTTTAACAAACAGATGAGCAAATGACACTCCAATGAAAAGAAGCCGTCTCTACTTCAGGGCAAAAAAAGGTTCCTTTGGACTATATCAAAATTGACAAGGGAGCTTACATTACTGTCAGAGAAACAATGCAGTTAGGCATCTTGATGTAATTGTATTTGATTTTACCATTTAAGTCCTCTTCCAACCAGAGGGTAATTGTGTGATTCTCCTATAGGTTGAGTGTGAACAGAAGCTAAGTGTGGCCATGCCAGCTCTCAATGATGCAATAACAGCTCTCGACACACTGAAGGCCAGTGATATCACTCTGGTGAAGACCATGCAGAATCCTCCGTCAGGCGTTCGGCTAACACTCACTGCCATTTGCATCTTGAAGGTATCACAGCACAAAAATAAGCCGGGTGTTAACTGGAAAAGGGAATATAGAGCATTTTCACAAAGTGCAAGTTGCTATAATCCAGTTGCTGTGGTATCTTTGCTCTGCTGCTGTTGAAGAATGTTTGCTCTGTTCATGCTAAAAAATAGGTGTACTCTTTACCTTTCTATCATGCTAAATTCCAGAACTGAACCCCAGAGGTGAGGTGAGAGTGACTGAATATGGCATCAAGGAGCCCCAGAAAAACTCGAGTCAATGGGAATCAGGGGGAAACCTCTCCACTGGCTGGAGTCATACCTGGCACAAAGGAAGATGGTTGTGGTGGTTGGAGGTCAATCACCTCAGCTCCAGGACATCACTGCAGGAGTTCCTCAGAGTAGTGTCCGAGTCCCAATTATCTTTGGTTGCTTCATCAATGACATCCCTTCCATCATAAGGTCAGAAGTTCTGCAGATGACTGCACAACATTCACGTCTCCTCAGATAATGAAGCAGTCCGTGTCTAAATGCGGCAAGACCTGGATCATATCCAGGCTTGGGCTGATAAGAGGAACGTGACATTGACTGGCATTTTTGTGGCACTAATGTTCATCTCCAACAAGAGGGAATGTAACCATCTCCCCTTATCAATGGTATTACCGCTTCTGAAACCCCAGTCGGGGTTACCATAGATCAAAACCTTAACAGAACCGGTCATATAAATATTGCGGTTATGAAAGCAAATTAGAGGTTGGGAACCCTGTGGAAAATAATTCACTTCCTGACTCCCCAAAGCATATCCACCAACTAGAAGGCTCAAATCAGAAGTGTGTTGGAATATTCTCCACTTGCCTGGATGAGTGCAACTCCAACAATCCTCTAGAAGCCACACACCATCCAGGACAAAGCAGCCCGCTTAATTGACATCCCATCCACAAACTCCCTCCACCAACGAAGCACAGTCGCAGCCATGTGCACCATCTACACAGTGTACGTCAGGAATTCACCAAGGCCTTCAACAGAACCTTCGAAACCCATGATCACGTCCACCTAGGAGGACAAGGGCAGCAGATGAATGGGAACAACACCACGTTCAAGTTTCCCCTCCAAGTCATTCCCCATCCAGACTTGGAAATATATTGCCGTTCCTTCACTGTTGCTAGGTCAAAATCCCTAGCAGCACTTTAGGCGTACCTACACCACACAGACTGCAGCAGTTCAAGGCAGCGGCTCAACTCCCCTTTCTCAAAGGCAATTAAGGATGGGGAATAAATGCTAGTTGGACCAGGGATGGTCACATCGATGAATTTTAAAAAAATAATTATTTTCTTGTTGAAAGAAGAGAATATCTCATTTGTTCCTCAAAATGTCAGTGCCCGTTGTCTGCACCATCATAAATCCATTTCTTGTTCAGGTCACATTAACATTGGGTGTGATTTAATGAAAATGAAACAGAGTCCCAGGTCGAGCACGTTTAGCCGGGTGTTTGCTGGTGCTGGCAGAACCTAGAACGACCCCGCTATAAAACAGGACTCAGCTTCATTTTGAGGATTCGGCGAGGAATGCCCTGCCGAGGCCGTACTTAGTCCCTCCACTCGTCAGTGCAGGAAGAGATCTCTAAACCCCCCCCCCACCGCAGCCTCTTGTCCCACCCAACGTCCCAACTCACCTATAAGGGTCATCGAACCTCCCACCCACTGCACCCACCTCATAAGGGCAGGATACCCCCGGGCCCGATAAAAATGCAGCCCAGGCACCTTGGCACTGCCAGCTTGGCACCCTGGCAGTGCCTCTGTGCAGTAAGGCTCACTTGAATATGCACTTGCTGGAGTTATCCAAGGCAAGAATCTAACCCCCTTGCCTCGGAGACCTGGAGGGAGCACCGGTTAACACTGGTTTCCACAAATGTTAAAAAGGTCGGGACTCATTGGAATTTAGAAGAATGAGAGGTGATCTCATTGAAGCATATAGGATTCTGAAGGGGTTTGACAAGGTAAATGCTGAGAGGATGTTTCCCCTCATGGGAGAGTCTACGACCAGAAGGCATAGTCTCAGAATAATGGGGTGCCCATTTCAGACTGAGATGAGGAGGAATTGCTTCTCAGAGGGTTGTGAATCTTTGGAACTCCTTGCCACAGAGAGCTGTGGGGGCAGTGTCCGGGTGTATTTCTAAGGCTGTGATCGATAGATTCTTGATCAGTAAGGGGATCAAGGGTTACAGGGAAAGGGCAGGAAAATGGACGTGAGGAATGTTGGATCAGTCAGGGGGACAGTGCGACATATCTGCCGGATAATGGCGCATCTGGCACCACGGGGGTATGGGGGAGGACACCTGCTCCTGGTGACCGTCAATGTAACCATCGCCCTAAACCTTTATGCCACTGGGCCCTTCCAGGCACCGAATGGGGACCTATCTCGCAGACTTCAGTGCACAGGTGTATCCTTGCTGTCACAGAGGCCCGATATGTCTGCTCGGCACAATATATCAAATTCTATGTGGACCGAGTCCACCAGGATGCCTGGGCAGCGGAGTTCGCTGTCATCACCGAGATGCCCCAGGTCCAGGGGGTGATCGATGGGATGCATGTCGTCCTATGAGCAAATGGGCCGGTCTTCACAAACCGAAAGGTGAATGTGCAGCTGGTGTGTGACCATCAGCTGCGCATCATTCATGTCTGCGCCCGATACACCTTCACCCTGGCACACTCGGCAGTTCCCAACATCTTTGAGAAGCACCTCCCGGCTGAGGGGTTGGCTCCTGGACGAAAGAGGTTATCTGCTTCGGTCGTGGCTGATGACGCCTATCCGTAGACCACAGACCGACACAGAGATCCGCTACAACAACGCTCATGCTGCGACCAGGGGCGTGATTGATCAGTGCTTCGGCATCCTGAAGATGTCTGGACTGCTCTGGAGGGGCCCTCCAATATAGCGATAGGAGGGTCTCCCACATCGTGGTGGCCTGCACAACGTCCTCCACAACATCACGGGGCAGCACGGTAGCATTGTGGATAGCACAATAGCTTCACAGCTCCAGGGTCCCAGGTTCGATTCCGGCTTGGGTCACTGTCTGTGCGGAGTCTGCACATCCTCCCCGTGTGCGTGGGTTTCCTCCGGGTGCTCCGGTTTCCTCCCACAGTCCAAAGATGTGCAGGTTAGGTGGATTTGGCCATGCTAAATTGCCCTCAGTGTCCAAAATTGCCCTTAGTGTTGGGTGGGGTTACTGGGTTATGGGGATGGGGTGGAGGTGTTGACCTTGGTTAAGGTGCTCTTTCCAAGAGCCGGTGCAGACTCGATGGGCCGAATGGCCTCCTTCTGCACTGTAAATTCTATGATAATCTATGATCGTGCAGCAGAGGTGCGACATGCTGGAGGAGAAGGATGAATCCAGGCCTGGTCTGACTAGGAGGATGCAGGACAGGGTGAAGGTTGGCAGGACATGGGGCCCAGGCAGGCACTGAAAGCCACACATGTGCTCCTGGACCGGTGCGCACAAGACACTCTAATCACCTCCAGGTTCACCGACTTGTGGGCCTGGCCAGCGGCACAAACATCCTGTCCCGCCCCCTCCCTGGTCTACCACCCACTCCCTTGTACACCCTCCCAGTGCCACCGCCCTCCCCCTACCCCCTTGCAACCCCCTCCGTGATCCCTACCTGCTTCACTATGGGCTATGATGTGTTGGGTACTCTGATACACAGACGAACCAACACGGTTGCGAATGGTACAACTCAGTTTTATTTCAATCAACTATTAACATAGTAAACTCTGGTACTCAGCACATGGTGAATGTCTGAGTGGCTGGCAATGAGGTCTGTGCCCTAATCCGTCTCCTGCTCGAGAGTCCAGGAAGTGTCGTGTTCCCTGTTTTGTACTGTGTATGCTCTTGTCTGTGATTGGCTGTCGTGTTGTGTGTGTTGAATGGTCCGTTGATCTGTCCATCATTATGTATGTATGTATGTGCTATGATGTTCACCTGAATATCATGACAGGCTATAGGCCCTGGGTTGGCAGTAACAGCAGGTCTGGTCCATGGGATGGAGTATGATGATGACCCACTCTGCAATGAGCTCTGCTTCGCGTTGTTCGTTATTTGACAACATCTGCCTTCCTGCCCACGGTAGCACTTTCTTTGTCCACCTGGGTGAACCCTGCATGCAAGCTGGCCATTCCATCACTCAGTCCCACCGTACCCTTGGGGTGGCGGAGGTGGGGTGGCGGGGGAGAGTGGGTGGGGTATGGGGTAGAGAGGGATGTGGGTGGGGCACCGGAGCAGTGAGCACTGGCTGAGCTGGGATTCCTGGCCCAAGCCACCCCCAGCGTTCGCCTATCTCCCTCCCGCGCCCCAGTTCCCCCTCTGCAGCCAGCCCAACCCGCAGCACCCCGCACACCCTCCTGACAGAGCACTCAGGTGAAGCATTAGGTGTTTATTGTGCAATGGTGAATTTATACATACAGGTTTGTGCCCTAGCCCCTTGCCAACTTAACTGGTGCCTAACATTTTGGCCTTACAGGCCCTTACGCGATGTCTAGGTGTATCCCCAGGTGGTACATCAGGAGTGGAGGTGGCCTGCTGCGTTTCCTGCCTTGTGACGTGGGTTCCTTTGACGATCATTTTCTGAGACAACCTGCAGCTCGAGTGTCCCAGGTGGCATGGTGTTGCTCTGTGCTGCCCGCTCCGGTACTTTCCCTCTCCCGGCGGTTGTGGGCCATCCAGGTTAGGTGGATTAGCCATTCTAAATTACTCCTTAGTGTCCAAGAAGTTCGGTTGGGTTACTGGGTTATGGGGATAGAGTGGAGGCATGGGCTTAAGTTGGGTGCTCTTTCCAAGGGCCGGTGTAGACTCGATGGGCTGACTGGTCTCCTGTACTATAAATTCTATGATCTAAAAGGATTTTAACTGATTTATCTAAGTAGGACTTTCAAATAGGGATTGAATCATGCACCCAGATCTCTACCTCTCTCTGAGTGTCTGACCCCTTTCCCCAGAATATATTTTGCTTGCATCAGTATTCATATCTTCATCCTTCAGATTGTCAGAAATAATTAATAAGAGAAATAAATCCAGTCCTTTCCTACTGATTTGTCCTCAGGGTTTGTCTTAAGGAAAACTTTAATAAAGACATGGGAGTTCACACCAAGTTAAATAAGGTACACTGCCTGGTAGATCCCTACCAAGTTTCTCTCTGGTGGGTGCCTTACTGGCCAAGCTTTTATACATGGGTTAATTGAGATAACCCACCCCTAGCGGGGGAGCTTGTACTCCGCAAGGAGCACTGGGAAGACCAGCATTCCCGCCCCGTAGGTTCCATGCTGGATATTACAAAACCTTTCAGCGAAATTGGCCATTAGACGACATGAGGCCTCACTTGAGCAGAGGTCTAATATATAAATGGCGTGTGACGGTATAATCCCCCATCCCCCCGCCCTCCTGTGAGTGATCACAAACATTCACACGAGGCCATAGATCGGGTTAAGTCATTTTAAACAAATGCAGTTATCTGATTAACTTTTCTCTCCCTACTTCAGGGAATTAAACCTGAGAAAAAAGTAGACACAAATGGGAAAAGTACAGATGATTACTGGCTGTCTGCAAAGAAGATGCTGAGTGACAGGAAGTTCCTGGAATCACTGAAGGTAAGTCATCTTGACTCACAGTTTAGTTGGATTTCTGAGATTATGCAAGATCTTTGCCCTTTCTTTTTTCTGCTTATTGAACTCATAGTGAGTAGTATATTTGTGCCATTCGGTGCTCGTGTCAAAGGCACTCCAGTCACAGTGTGGACCATCTAATCTCCCTCAAACAGGCTGGAATTACTGAGGCACTGTTTGTGCAGGCCATACCCTTGTAGTAAAAATACTAATGGGGAGAGGTAATGGAGCAGGCTACATGTGAGAAAAGTACATTTTAGCAGCTTTTCAGCATAAGTCTAGATTAAAAATGTCACCAATTTCTGTAAATGTCCTTGTACATCTCTGTCAGGAGGCATTTTGGCCACTGAAGTGATATGGATGATGCCATGGGAACCTAGTGTTAATTGTGCTACTTAACACAGGGAAAAATTCCAACCAATTGTCAGTGAAAAAATAGAAGGCAGAATTACAATCCAGGCTGTTAGCGTGCTCTTGGAGGAGGATGTGACACCCTTGAAGTCACAGACAAGGACAGATTGATCACATAGTCATGTGGTTATATATGTCATGTGAGAGTACCTTTAAGACATGGATGTTTAAGCAATGTACCTTCAAGAAAACAGTGATGTCAGAGAGTGGGTGGAGCCATTTTTGCAGTTTAATTTTGCAGTTTGAAAAGCAGCTTGTGTGTGTCTGTGTTTGCAGTGAGCTGGATCTCTGCCATAAAAGACCATCCCTGGATCATTTGGGTGATTTAAACTCATAATAGTAAAACCTTTAACCTGATGTGATTTTGTTTAAAGGTGTTAAGTCTCTTGGAAGTTTGAAAGAACATTTTAAGGAATTATTTACTGTTGTAATATTTTCTGAGTTATATTTGAAGTAAGGGGTGTTAAGAGATCCAATGTTTATTTAAGATGTTAAGTTGAGTTCATGAAATAAACAGTGTTTTGTGTTTGAAAACCCACGTGTCCATAATTGTAATCCCACACCTAGGGAACAAGCCATGTGCTCGGAAAAGCACCAAATCCATTAAAGGGAAAGGTTGGTTGAACTCCATGATACATTTTGAGGTTCTGAAAACGCCTCTCCCATAACATATACCACAAGCTTGTTCACTGTTATAAACATACATTGTAAAATCTTGAATTCTGATAATAAATAAATACACATTGGTGAAAAGCTCCATATAGTGCCTGAGTACCAAACACTAACATTGCACCTATGTCAAACAGCAAAGATCATGGAATCCTAGATCACAGATTGAACCTGGGTCGGAATTCTCCCATTTTGAGACTAAGGGCGATTCTCCAACTTCGTTGTGCTCTCACTCAAGCAAGGCCGGTGAATTGCAGGAGAGGCCAAAAATGAGATCCGCGCCAGGCGCCAAACAGTTTACGATGCAAACGGCGCACTCCCATAGGCGAAGTCGGGATTCTGCCGTAGCGTGGCGAGAAACCAATTATTACCACTTAAGCTCATTTCCATACAATTAACGAGAGCGACCTCATATTCAACAGCCTCCCGTCATTCAGCAGCCTCCCCGACAAGTGGTCACACTGGCGCCGACTAGTACACCTTTTGAAAAATGTGAACGTGGCGGAAGGGCCTCTGTGGTCTTATGATTATGGTGGAGTGAGAGGTGCGAGGTGATGGGGTGGACGTTGGGGGCTGGGCTGCAGGGGTGGTGGGGGGAGGAATGCTGGAGTGAGGGGCTGGTGGGGTGGGGGAACCCATGCGGCCAGTGTCACTCTGCAAAACCAAAGGTCAAGATGGGTGGTCAGTGGGGTCAAGGCACTGGAGAATTGCGATTTGGCGTGAATGGAACACCCGCCACGATTTTGGCGTCAAACCCGATTCCGGCGATGCCGACGAAAATTCTCGCCCCTGGAATTCGAGCAAAGCCACGCTAAATGTTTCAAAACTCTGAGTATTTAAGTCACAGTGTAGATAATGATCAGTTACATCCTACCAAGGGTAAGCTTCAAACAATAAGAAATTCACCACACCCTCTGAATATCCCTGAGCTGAGGTCTTTTTTGGGTTTAGTGGATTACTGCAGTAAATTCATATCAAACTATTGCATCCATTGAATGAACCCTTGAAGAAGAGTGTTCTGAGAAGGAATGTGACAAGGTGATTCAGTTGTGTAAAAGTAAATTGGCAGATGGCACAATGCTTGTACATTTTGATGAGTCCAAAAAGATTAAGCTAGCACGTGATAACCCTCCATGGGGAGTAGGTGCTATGATCTCTCATGTGTTGGATCATGATGAGGAGAGGCTGACTGCATTTGCCTCATGCATCCCCAGTGCCAGTGAGTGGGATTAGATAGAATGTGAAGCATTAGAGGCCGGATGCTCCGTTCCCCCAGCACTGTGTTTCTCGGTGACACGCCGTTCGCCATTGGCACGATTCTCTCTTCCTGTCACTAGGCAATGGGATTTCCAATTGTAGCCACCCCACGCTGCCGTAAACCCATGGAGAATCCTCATAGCGGAGAATTCCGGACATTGTCTTTAATATTTGCGGTGGGACGATTTCACAAATATTTGGATGGTAATATGATCAATCAAAACTGATCATAAGCCACTTATGGCTATTTTGATTTGCAAGTCTCCAGTACCTGAAGTGTTAAGTAAGTTGGTTCAACGTTGACTGCAACTGGATGCAGTGAAACTAGAAACAGGCTTCTGACACTGGAGATGGTTCAACACTGTTTTATTGAACTTCCTGATTGCTGTACATAGTCTGCTGTGAGTTGACACTCTTATCAATCTAACTGATAACCTCCTACTGGCTTGACCAGACTAAATCTATACCTCATGGTGATAGTGCTCACTGGCTTGTGCACTCTTACTATCTCAGTAACTGTGTCCTGCAGAGAGAGGGAGAGTCTTAATGCCCTGTGTGCTTTATAGTGGTGGTGTCCTGTCTGGTGATTGGTTGTTATGTGTTGTGTGTGTTCATTGGTTATCCTGTGTGTCAATCACTACCTGTCTGCATCTCATTATATACATGAGTGGATATTATGACAGTACCCATGTTATCTGCAGCATAAATGCAGAGATTTGATTTGAATTAATCTGCTTATCAGTGCGACATTAAGTACAGATGATCATTGCAACGCCGATGTGATGTCTAGATTAACATCCCCATCAGCGGCCAAGCTCAACAGGAATTTGTAATTTTGTGGGGGTGTCAATTACAAGGGGTCACGATTTCAAGGTGAGAGGGGGAAAGTTTAAGGGAGATGTGCGTGGAAAGTTTTTAACACAGAGGGTGGTGGGTGCTTGGAATGCTTTGCCAACGGAGGTGGTAGAGGCGGGCACGATAGCATCATTTAAGATGCATCTAGACAGATATATGAACGGGCGGGGAACAGAGGGAAGTAGATCCTTGGAAAATAGGCGACAGGTTTAGATAAAGGATCTGGATCGGCACAGGCTGGGAGGGCCGAAGGGCCTGTTCCTGTGCTGTAATTTTCTTTGTTCTTGTTCTTTGTACTGGCTTGACCAGACTAACTCTCTACCTCATGGTGATAGTGCTCACTGGCTTGTGCACTCTTTCTATCTCAGTAGCTGTGTCCTGTAGAGAGAGGGAGAGTCTTAATGCCCTGTGTGCTTTATAGTGGTGGTGTCCTGTTTGGTGATTGGTTGTTATGTGTCGTGTGTGTTCATTGGTTATCCTGTGTGTCACTCACTGCCTGTCTGCATCTCATTACATACATGAGTGGATATTATGACATCTCCCCTTTTTGAAGTAAAATTTGGAACGTAGCGATATATATACACGCATGATTATATACAAGTGGTGAGTGAATGAACATATGTACATGGGAAGGTGTCTATCGTGCAGATACAGGGCAAACTGAACAAAATTTACAAGATTTAAGTCTATAGATTCAGTCTTTGTGGCGGGCGATGAATTCTTGTTGATCGCCTCAGAGGTGGACGGGGGGACGCCGGCACTTGGACAGGCGGGTTTGCTGCCATGTCGGTGGCCTCATGGTGTAAGATGTCCGGAGGAGGCATGATGACATGCGGAGAAGTGCGGCCAGGTGGTGGGCGGGGAACTTTTCATGGCGCCCTCCTGTTGCGCCGTAGAATGGAGCCATCAGCCATTTGGACAACGAAGGACCTGGGGGTAGCCTGCCTGTGACAATAGCTGGGGCTGACCAACCTCCCTCAGGCAACTGGACGTGAACGACATCATCTGGAGCCAGCGCAGGAAGATCCTTGGCATGAGCATCATACGTGATCTGCTGCTGGTCCCTGGATTGCTGCACTTTCTGCAGCACCGTGAGGCGGTCAAGGTCTGGAACATGCTTGGCTGGAACAGTCGTCCTCAGGTTGCGATTCATGTGCAGCTGCGCCAGAAACAAACCAGTCGACAGAGGGGTTGCCCTGTATGCCAACAGCGCCAGGTTGAAGTCCGAGGCTGAGTCTGCAGCCTTGCACAGCAACCGCTTGACAATATGGACCACTTTATCGGCCTTCCCGTTTTGTGATGTGACTGAAGTGGTAGGATCGTGCAAAGTCGGACCACTCTTGGCTGTAAAAACATGGGCCGAAGTCACTCATTACTGTGACTGGTATGCCGTGCCTGGCAAACATCTCTTTGCAGGCTTTAATCACTGACTTGGATGTGAGGTCCAACAGTTTCACCACTTCTGGATAGCTGGAGAAGTAGTCAACCAAGAGCACGTAATCACACCCATTTGCGTGAAAGAGGTCTATCCCCACCTTGGACCACGGAGAAGTCACAATCTCGTGCTGTTGCAGTGTTTCCTTGGGCTGAGCTGGTTGAAACTTCTGGCATGTTGTGCAGTTGAGGACCGTGTTGGCAATGTCCTGGCTGATGCCAGGCCAGTAAACTGCCTGCCGAGCTCTGCGTCGACATTTTTCGACCCCAAGGTGACCCTCATGGACCTGTCTGAGCACCATGGCTTGCATGCTTTGGGGAATGACGATTCTATCTATTTTAAGAAGGATCCCCTCGACAACCGTTAACTCGTCCTTAACGTTGACAAACTGGGGGCACTGACCCTTTTGCCAGCCATGGGCAAGGTGTTGCATCATGCGCTGCAGTAGAGGATCTTTGGCAGTTTCTTCGCGTATCTGGACAACTCGTTCATCAGTGGCTGGGAGGTTGCTGGCACACAACTGCACTTGTGCCTCGATGTGGCGAATGAAGTCGCCCGGTTCACACGGTATCATGATGGATCGGGATAGGGCATCCGCGACGATCAGCTCCTTGCCCGGTGTGTAGACGAGTTCGAAGTCATATCGGCGGAGACGAAGAAGAATTCACTGCAGCCGAGGTGTCATGTCATTTAAATCCTTCTGGATTATGTGTACCAAAGGCCTGTGGTCTGTTTCCACCGTGAACTTCGGCAGACCGTATACGTAGTCATGAAACTTGACTATTCCTGTCAGGAGACCCAGACACTCCTTTTCGATCTGGGCATACCGTTGTTCGGTCGGAGTCATGGCCCTGGAGGCATATGCCACTGGAGCCCAGGACGAGGAATCGTCTCGCTGGAGGAGCACCGCCCCAATGCCGTCCTGGCTTGTGTCTGTGGATATCTTGGTATCCTTGGTTGGGTCAAAGAACGCCAGTGCTGGGGCTGTGGTGAGCGTCGCCTTCAGCTCAAGCCACTCCGCTTGATGTGCGGGAAGCCACTGGAACACTATCGACTTTTTAACGAGATGCCGGAGGGCCGTGGTGTGGGATGCCATGTTGGGAATGAATTTTCCGAGAACATATACCATCCCGAGGAAGCGGAGGACCGCCTTTTTGTCCTCTGGTGTCTTCATGGCATTGATTGCCAGCACCTTGTCGGTGTCAGGTTGCACACCTTGCTGTGAAATGTGGTCACATAAAAACTTGATAGCGGACCGCCCAAACAAGCATTTGGCCCTGTTGAGCTGGAGACCATTTTCATGAATCCTCTGGAAAACCTGTTTGAGGCGAGCAATGTGATCCTCGGGCCTCGTGGACCAGATGATCACGTCGTCCACGTAGACTCGCAGCCCCTCAATGCCCTCCATCATTTGCTCCATTATGCAATGAAATACTTTGGAAGCTGATATGATACCAAAAGGCATGCGGTTGTAGCAATACCTGCCGAACGGAGTGTTAAAAGTGCACAGCTTCCGACTGGACTCGTCCAGCTGAATTTGCCAGAAGCCACGGGAGGCGTTGCGCTTGGTAAAGAATTTGGCGTGAGCCATCTCACAGGTCAATTCTTCACGCTTCGGGATCGGGTAATGCTCTTGCATGATGTTGCGATTCAGGTCTTTGGGATCAATGCAAATGTGGAGTTCGCCAGAGGGTTTCTTGACGCAGACCATGGAGCTGACCCAGTCTGTGGGTTCCGTGACCTTTGAGATGATGCCCTGGTCTTGGAGCTCTTGTAGCTGTGTTTTCAGACGATCCTTGAGAGGAGCCGGCACCCAGCGTGGTGCATGGATGACTGGGGTGGCATTCGGCTTGAGCTATATCTTGTAGCGATATGGGAGCGTGCCCATCCCATCAAACACACTGTAGTATTGTGTGAGAATGTCGTCTATCTCAGCCTGGAGATTCGCATTGGGCGAGGCCGTCGCCGGTGTCGAGGACATAGCATGAACTCGCTGTCACAGATTTAGGAGTTTGCATGCGTGAGCACCGAGCAGGGATGCCTTGTCAGGCCGGACGATCTTGAATCTCAACGTCGCCTTGATTGCCTTGTGAGACACCTAGCTGACACGACCCACTGGCAGCTATGGCATTACCATTGTAGTCAAGGAGCTGGCAGGCTGGTGGAAGAATGCTAGGTTGGTGTTGGATGCTGTCGAGGTCCGACTGTGATATGAAGTTCGCAGACGCGCCAGTGTCCAATTTAAATCGGATGCGAGACTGGTTGACCGTGATGATGGCACACCACTCGTCGTCAGGATCCACACTGAGGATTGAAAGGCGGTTGGCAGGCACGGTAGAGACCAACTCGCGTGTGGTGATGATGCCCACCCGATATAGAGACTCGAGGCAGTCAGCATCGGGGTCCGTTGGGCTGTCTGGATCAGAATCCTGCATGCCTTGTTGTACGCAACGGACACGTCTGCGCTGCAGCTGGGATCGCTGGCTGTTGTTCGGTGGAGCGGACCTGCAGTAGGCTGTGTAGTGGCCAGGCTTTCCACACTGTAGACATCGCCTGCCTTTGGCTGGACATTGCGGCTTTAAATGAATGGAGCCACAATTCTGACACATCATGACGCTGACGTCAGCACGTTCTGTGCGCCATCGCGCACGCGCAGTGCGGTCAGCTGACGTTCGCGCATGCGCCTCAGGGTCTTCAGCCTCATCGTCCACCCGGTCATGGCGCGCATGCGTGGGGACCCGAGAAAAGCGCGCGAAACGGCCACTCTCCTCGATGCTCAGGCCTTGCATTTTCGCTATGGCCTGCACCCTTTCTGCCTCATGGGAGGCCAGTTTTGCAGTTCTGCCGCCCTGATGCGGGAGTAGCGATTTCTGGCATGCTCATGGACAACGCACGTTTCGATGGCGACGGAGAGGGTTAACTGTTTGATTTTGAGGAGCTGCTCCCGCAGGGAGTTGGACTGGATCCCGAAAACGACCTGATCCCGAATCATGGAATCAGTCGTTGAGTCATAATTACATGACTGCGCTAGGATGCGGAGATGGGTCAAGAAGGACTGAAAAGGTTCATCCTTACCCTGAAGCCTCTGTTGGAAGATGTACCGTTCAAAGCTCCCATTCACCTCAATGTCGCAGTGGCTGTCGAATTTCAGCAGAACTGTCTTGAACTTTGTCTTGTCTTCGCCATCGGCAAATGTTCGCGAGTTGTAGATGTGGATGGCGTGATCCCCCGCAGTCGACAGGAACAGCGCGATCTTTCTGGCATCCGATGCTGCCTCGAGGTCAGAGGCCTCGATGTACAGGAGGAACTTTTGTTTGTAGACTTTCCAGTTGGTGCCGAGGTTGCCGGAGATCCGGAGTTGCGAAGGAGGCTGGATCCTTTCCATGTCACTGGATGGCTGCTTGCTGGTCGTTGCAGATGCACTCGAGGTAGGTTCGTTAGGATTAATAGCACTCTGGTACCATGATATGTTAAGTAAGTTGGTTCAACGTTGACTGCAACTGGATGCAGTGAAACTAGAAACAGGCTTCTGACACAGGAGATGGTCCAACACTGTTTTATTGAACTTGCTGATTGCTGTACATAGTCTGCTGTGAGTTGATACTCTATCAATTTAACTGATAACCTCCTACTGGCTTGACCAGACTAACTCTCTACCTCATGGTGATAGTGCTCACTGGCTTGTGCACTCTTGCTATCTCAGTAGCTGTGTCCTGCAGAGAGAGGGAGAGTCTTAATGCCCTGTGTGCTTTATAGTGGTGGTGTCCTGTCTGGTGATTGGTTGTTATGTGTTGTGTGTATTCATTGGTTATCCTGTGTGTCAATCACTGCCTGTCTGCATCTCATTATATACATGAGTGGATATTATGACAGTACCCATGTTATCTGCAGCATAAATGCAGAGATTTGATTTGAATTAATCTGCTTATCAGTGCGACATTAAGTACAGATGATCATTGCAAAGCCGATGTGATGTCTAGATTAACATCCCCATCAGCGGCCAAGCTCAACAGGAATTTGTAAAAAAAATATTTTTTATTCTCCTCCTTTTTCACATTTTCTCCCAAATTGACACCCACCAACAATTAACAATAGTCAGTAACAAATATGTCAACCCCCATATCAATAACAACGACCCCATCCTCCCACCAAACCCCAAACGTTAGCCCGCATGGTCACATAAACAAATGACAAAAAGAAATCAGGAATCACCCATCGTCACCATAAACACACAGCCCCCCCCCCCCCGTTCACACACATCTTCTACTCCTTCAAAGAATCGGCTCATCCTCGCCCTCATGAGGTATACTCTGTATACCACCTTCAGCTGTATCAGCCCCAACCTCGCGCACAAGGTGGAGACATTCATTCTCTGGAGCATCTCACGCCAGAACCCTTCCTCCATATCCTCTCCCAACTCTTCCTCCCACTTTGCTTTGATCCCTTCCAGTGGTGCCTTGTCCTCTTCCAAAATAGCTCCATAAACTGCTGACACGACCCCGTTCTCCAGTCCCCCTGTCGTCAGCACCTCCTCCAGCAATGTGGAGGCCGGCTCCACCTTGAAGCTCTGTATCTCCTTTCTGGCAAAATCTCGAACCTGCACGCATCTAAACATTTCCCCCCTTCTCCAGCCCATACTTCGTTTCCAGCTCCTTCAGACCTGCAAACCGACCCCTAAGAAACAAATCTTTTAGTGTCTTAATCCCCTTTTCCCATTTCTGAAAATTTCCATCCCACCTCCCTGGCTCAAATCTGTGGTTCCCTCGAATTGGCATTTCCCTTGACCCTGCCCCCAACCCGAAGTGTTGGCGAAACTGCCTCCAAATTCTCAATGAAGCTATTATTACCGTACTCCCTGAGTATTTCCCCGGGGATATCGGGAGCGGCGCTGTTGCTAGTGCTTTCAATCCCGACCCCCTGCACAAACTCTCCTCCACCCTGACCCACTGGGAATCAACCCCTCTGACCCAGCTCCGCACCTTCTCCACATTCGCCGCCCAGTAGTAATACATCAGGTTCGGAAGACCCAAACCCCCTGCCTGCCTTCCCAGCTGGAGCAGCACCTTTCTAACTCTGGCCACCTTCCCTCCCCATATGAACAAAGTAATCCTTCCCTCAATCTCTCTGAAAAAAGCCTTTGGCAGGAAAAATAAACAGAAATCGTGGCAACACGTTCATTTTAACCGCCTGTACCCGACCCGCCAGTGACAGAGGGAGACCATCCCACATTGCCAGATCAGCTTTCACTCTCCCCACCAAACTAGAAATGTTGTACCTGCGGAGCCCCCCCCCCCCCCCACTCCCGGGCAACCTGCACCCCTAGGTACCGAAAGTGAGTCCCTGCCCCACGGAATGTCAGCCCCCCCCACCCCTGCCCCCACCCCCGGCCGAGACACCACAAAATACTCACTCTTATCTAGATTTAGTTAGTACCCCAAGAAAGACCCAAACACTCGAAGCAGCTCCAATATTCCCCCTATCGACACACTCGGTTCCGACACGTATAACAGCAAGTCATCGGCATATAAGTACACCCTATGCTCTATCCCCCCCCCCCCCCCCCCCCCCCCCCCCACCCCGGCACTATTCCTTTCCATACCCCCGAACATCTTACTGCAATGGCCAACCGCTCAATCGCGAGTGCAAACAGCAGGGGGGACATAGGACATCCCTGCCTAGTCTCACGGTGGAGAGAAAAGTATCTCGAGCTGATGTTGTTTGTGCGGACACTCGCTCTCGGCTCCTTTAGCTTTACCCAGTTCACAAATCTTGGTCCAATCCCAAACCGCTCCAGAACTGCCATCAAGTATTCCCATTCTACCCGGTCAAACGCCTTCTCAGCGTCCAATGCCACAACCACCTCTGTTTCCTTCCCCTCTGCTGGTGCCATAACGAAGTTCAATACCCTTCTAACGTTTGAAAAGAGCTGCCTCCCTCTCACGAACCCTGTCTGATCCTCCCCTATCACCTTCGGGAGGCACTCCTCCAGCCTACTCGCCAGTACCTTCGCCAACACTTTTGCGTCCACATTCAGAAGTGATATGGGCCGATACGACCCACACTCCGTCGGATCCTTATCTTTTTTTAGCAGCAGGGAAATCGATGCCTGCCCCAAAGTTTGTGGCAACACCCCCTTCCCTATTGCCTCTTCAAACATCCCCACCGTCAGGGGTACCAGCTTGTCCTTGAATTTTTTATAATATTCCACCGGAAACCCATCCGGTCCTGCCACCTTCCCCGACTGCATCCTCCCATTCGCATCCTTTATCTCCTGCTCCACTATCGCTCCTTCTAATGTAGCCCTGTCCCCCTCTCCTAACCTCGGGTACTCCAATCCATCTAGAAATTCCTGCATCTCATGGTCTCCCCCAGGTGGCTCTGACCTGTACAACCTCTCATAAAATTCCTCAAAAACCTTGTTAATCAGATCCGGAGCCACCACCAACTTCCCAGCCCTATCCCTCACCTAAGCATTTCCCTTGCCGCTGCTTCCCTCCGGAGCTGACCTGCTAACATGCCTTATCTCCATGTTCATAAACTGCACCCCTTGCTTGTCTCAGTTGGCGCACCGCCTTCCTGGTGGACAGTCGGTCGAAGCTCACCTGTAGTTCCTTTCTCTTTTCCAGCTTTGCTGGGTCCCCATCTTCTGCATAACTCCTCTCTACCTCCAACATCTCATCTATCAACCCCTGCCGCTCCAATCTCTCCTCTTTGTCCACCCTGGCCTTAAACAAAATCACCTCATCCCTCACCACCGCCTTTAGAGCCTCCCAGACATCTGTCTTCGACACCTCACCCGTACAGTTGAAACATACATATTCCTTAATTACCTTTTCAATTTTGTCACAGAACACTTGGCTCCCCAAAAGCCCTACATCTAATTTCCACCCCGGCCTCTGCGCAACCCCCTTCTCCAGCACCATATCCACCCTATGCGGCGCATGATCTGACACTGCAATTGCCGAGTATTCCAACCCCTTAACCCCAGCCAGCAAAGCCTTCCCCACCACGGAAAAGTCGATCCGCGAGTATACCTTATGGACTGCTGAGAAAAACGAATACTCCCGTTCCCTCGGGTGCAGAATACTCCCATTTCCACCATTAGCCCAGCCAACGCCTTCGCCCCCCCTGATGGGACCAGTGAGCGAGGCCGTGACCTGTCCAACCTTGGCTCCTGCACCAAGTTCCAGTTCCCCCCCCCCCCCACTATCAGTTTGTGTGTGTCCAAGTCCGGGATGGCCCCAAACACCTTGTTTGCGAATCCCACATCGTCCCAATTGGGACCGGATACACGAAACAGCGCCACGAACCTCCCTCCAGCGCCCCTGTCACAATCACATATCTACCCCCCTGACCTGCCACCACATTCTCCATCTGGAAACGTACTCTTTTGCTGGCCATTACTGCTACCCCTCGAGCCCTTCTGTCAAATCCAGAGTGAAACACCTGACTAACCCAGCCCTTTTTAAGTCTCACCTGGTCCTTCACCCTCAAGTGAGTCTCCTGCAGCATTGCTACATCGGCTTTCAAACTTTTAAGATGTGCAAGCACCCTTGACCTCTTTACCGGACCGCCTAACCCCCTCACGTTCCACGTGACTACCCTAACTGGGGATCTCTCACCCCCCCCCCCCCCCCCACCCCCCCCACCCACCATCATCATACCACCGGGCCTGCCCCATGAGCCTGACCCGCCCCTATCCATTATTAACATCGAACCCCTTCCCCCCCTCCCAAAAGCCCCCCCACATTTCCTCTCGAAAAAACATCTCCCAGCATCAATCCCTTCCGCCCCCCCTCGCTCGCCTCATAGGCCCATCGAAACCTGCGAACCAGGCTCCAATGTCCGCAGCCCTCCTCTCACCTCACCTCCATTCACTAGCCGACTTTAGTTAGCTATCTTGGTGGCTCCCCCGCCAAGATATACCGTCCCCTCCCACCCAGTCCCAGAGAAAGAAAAAACAAAAACAACAATCAAACCCATACAATTCACTAAAATAATGTATAACCGTCGCAACACAGAATGCCAATCAACCCAACCAATAACCGAACTCTGTAACAATGTGAAGAGAAGTAAATTACAATACAAGTCAAAGCTGAACAGGAATGACATATTTTTCTTTTCACGAGTTGCCAGTCACAGCAATTGAGATTGGTAGAACAACCTATGGTTACACTGTATCGCGAATGGATGGACAACACATTGGACGATGAACTGCATTGTAGCACAGTGGTATGCATTGTTGCTTCACAGCTCCTGGGTCCCAGGTTCGATTCCCTGTTTGGGTCACTGTGCGGAGTCTGCACGTTCTCCCCGTGTCTGCGTGGGTTTGCTCCGGGTGCTCTCGTTTACTCCCACAGTCCAAAGATGTGCAGGTGAGGTGGATTGGCCATGTTAAATTGCCCTTAGTGTCCAAAAAGGTGAGGTGGGGTTACTTGGTTACCGGGATAGGGTGGATGTATGAGCTTAAGTGGGGTGCTCTTTCCAAGTGCCGGTGCAGACTCGATGGGCCGAATGGCCTCCTTCTGCACTGTAGATTCTATGGGGAGTCGAGGAGGTGAGTAGCCATCTTTGCTCACAGGCAAAGAGCCCCAGGGTGCTTGGCCTGCCACCTCAGTGCTCGTTGTGGGGTGGGGGGTGGGGAACCCTCGGCTGGAGGTGGGGGACCATATGCAGGGGTGGGCTGCCATGAAGGGGACTACCGCACTTGGCACTACCATGCCAATTCCTGAATCATGTGTACCCATTCAGGGGGCAACCCCTGTCCCTGCCCGCCTATCCTGACGATCACCCATAACCCCCATCTACTGCTGAGGCCTCTGGCCGTGTGGCTGAAGGCTATCGCTAATAGGGAATTGAGAATCGTGGTTAAGTGAGCACTTCACACATGCCAAGTGGATTCCTGTGGGTGGGCGGGCCATGTAGCATGTGGGAGTCATTGCCTAGCATCCCAATATCACCTTGATGCCCAGACACTGTGCTGGAACAAAGCAGGAGGCAACACCACACACGCAACATCCAAACAACAGAGATGGGACACAGCTCTGGGGACATGCCCATGACCGGAGTGTGGGTGAGCGCCACAGGGGGGATGCCTGGAGAGATGGGCCAAAGGCCCAGGGGTCAGCCCACATTGCGGAAGGAAGTGACGGAGGCATCATAATGGTTTTGCGAAAAGGTGTTTAATATGTTACACAAACCCCACTCTCGATGGTGCTGCCCCACCCCCTACCTACCATCCCCTCTCCTTGTGCCCTCTGTGATCCTCAATGTGATTTTCTCTCATAGCTCTACCACTACATCTTGGCATTTTCCCAGGATGCACATCTGAGGTGGAGACTGCCAGCTGCCTACCCCGTCCCGTGGTCTTCGATGCTGGTGGGCGTCCTCTGGGGTTGGGGAGGGGGGTGAGGGTGCTGGGTGGGTGGATGGGTGGGGGGTGTGGGTGGTCGGCTGTTGCCATGGTGTGCGGTCTGTGGCCATACTACCCGATTCCCACGCCCATCTAGTCAGTGAAGCGGGCGGCTATCAGTCTGTCCCGTGCCCGCTGGGCCAGCCGGTAACGGTGGACAGCCACCCGCCTGTGTCTACCCCGTCTGCCCTGACCATTACCCCCATCCCCCTCATCTGGGGAGGACTGCGCCTCTTCCTGCTGCTCCTCCACTCCGCCCTCCTCTGCCAGCGGCACATCGCCCCTCTGCTGGGCTATGTTGTGCAGGACACAGCACACCACAATGATGCGGCCGACCCTATCTGACCGATACTGGAGGGCGCCCCCAGAGAGGTCCAGGCACCTGAAACGCATCTTCAGCACGCCAAAGCACCTCTCTATCACTCCCCTTGTCGCTACATGGGCATCATTGTAGCGGTTCTCCGCCTCATTGCGTGGCCTCCGTATAGGCGTCATCAGACACGATCGCAATGGGTAGCCCCTGTCGCCCAGCAACCAGCCCCTCAGCCGGGGATGGCGTCCCTCGTACATGCCGGGGATGGATGACCGCGACAACACGTATGAGTCGTGTACACTGCCTGGGTAACGGCGCAGACATGCAGGATCATCATGCGGTGGTCGCAGACCACCTGTATGTTCATCGAATAGGTCCCCTTCCTATTGGTGAACACGGCCCTGTTATCTGCAGGTGGCCGCACGGCGACGTGCATCCCATCGATCGCGCCCTGGACCATGGGGAACCCGGCCACGGCAGAGAAGCCCACGGCCCGGGCATCTTGGCTGGCCCGGTCCACGGGGAAGCAGATGTAGCGGTGCGCCATGGCATATAGGGCATCTGTCACTGCCCGGATGCACCGATGCACCGTTGTCTGCGATATGCATAGTGTAGGTTAGATGGCTTTTGTTTCGGTGCAACATCGTGGGCCGAAGGGCCTGTACTGCGCTGTATTGTTCTATGTTCTATGCCGGACAGGTCCCCACTTGGTGCCTGGAATGACCCCGTTGCATAATAGTTCAGGGCCACCGTAACCTTGACGGACACGGGGAGAGGGTGTCCCCCGCCAGTGCCACGCGGTGACAGGTGTGCCAGCAGGTGGCAGATGTGTGCCACGGTTTCCAGCCTCATCCGGAGTCTCCTCCTGCATTCCCGGTCCGTGAGGTCCTGGTATGACTGCCGGGGCCGGTACACACGGGGCGCCCTCGGGTGCCTCCGTTGCCGTGGGGCCGCGACGTCCTCCTCCCCCTCCTCGTCCTGTCGGTCAGGTGTCCCTCCAGCCTGGGCGGCTGCCGCCTGTCCCTCTGCGGCAGCCTGCGCCGCCTCTCTGGCACGCTCCTCCTCCTCCTCCTCATCCCGGGCAACATAGGCATGAGCGGCTGCCGCCACGGCGGCCAACATCGCTGGATGATCGGAAAACATGACGGCCTGGTGGGGGGGAGGGGAACGACGACATGTCATCATTGCCCATATCCCCTCCTCCCCCCAGCCAGGTGGCATGGACCGCATGGGTCCAACTGTTGGAGGCTGGCACCTGGCCAGGTGGACCAACTCACTTGCCCTCGCATCCCCCTCCCCGGCACGGACCCCCCCCCATCCCCCTCCCCGGCACGGGCCCCCCCCAACCTCCACCCCGGCACGGGCCCCCCCCCAACCTCCACCCCGGCACGGACCCCCCCAACCTCCACCCCGGCATGGACCCCCCATCCCCCTCCCCGGCACGGAGCCCCCCCATCCCCCTCCCCGGCACGGACCCCCCATCCCCCTCCCCGGCACGGACCCCCCCCAACCTCCACCCCGGCACGGACCCCCCCCCCAACCTCCACCCCGGCACGGACTCCCCCCCCCAACCTCCACCCCGGCACGGACCTCCCCCCAACCTCCACCCCGGCACGGACCCCCCATCTCCCTCCCCGGCACGGACCCCTCCCAACCTCCACCCCGGCACGGACCCCCCCCAACCTCCACCCCGGCACGGACCCCCCCCAACCTCCACCCCGGCACGGACCCCCCCCCCCCAACCTCCACCCCGGCACGGACCCCCCATCCCCCTCCCCGGCACGGACCTCCCCCCAACCTCCACCCCGGCACGGACCCCCCCCCCCCAACCTCCACCCCGGCACGGACCCACCCCCCCAACCTCCACCCCGGCACGGACCCCCCATCCCCCTCCCCGGCACAGACCCCCCCCCCCCAACCTCCACCCCGACACGGACCCCCCCCTAACCTCCACCCCGGCACGGACCCCCCGCAACCTCCACCCCGGCACGGACCCCCCCCATCCCCCTCCCCGGCACGGACCCCCCCCATTCCCCTCCCCGGCACGGACCCCCCTCCCGGCACTCCCCCGGAGCCCAGCCTACTCTAACCACCACCCCCCCGCCGCACACACACACACACACAACCCGACACACACCTCTCCTCACGCATTCAGACTGCGGCCACGCCATCACCTGCCCAGAGCCAACCCCCCAGGCCGTCACTCACCTCCACGCTGGTCGGCGTGAGCCTGGAGCACCGGGTCACCCCGATGAAAAGGATGTCTAATTTACGTTGACGTGAACGGTCATCACGTCGACGGGACTTCGGCCCATCCGGAAGGGAGAATATCGGCAGGCCGAAAATCGGCTGCCTTGCGCAGACCCGTGACATTCTCCGACGGCAGCGGCGACATTAACGCCCCACCGACTTTTCTCCCTTCGGAGACTTCGGCAACCGGCGGGGGCGGGATTCACGGCGGCCAACGGCCATTCTCCGACCCTCTGGGGGGTCGGAGAATGACGCCCCAGTTCTTTCAGAAAAGAACAGTTTATCTGCACCCCTCAATCTAATTCCTGTCCTTTGCTAATGAGGGAAGAAAACTGTGAAACCAGCTCTGATGTAGGGTGGACAGATGCAGGATCATCGTACAGTATAGGGACCAGCTCTGAAGACACTGACAGCAAGACACTTGTCAAATAAAGTCCCTTTACAGGAATTAAGCACACGCTTAGGAGGGAGCCGTATTACAGGAACACAATCTTCCCATTTCTCATAATCATAAAATCACTACAGTGCAGAAGGAGGCCATTCGAACCATCGAGTCTGTGCCGATCCTCTGAAAGTGCACCCGACCGAGGCCCATTCCCATACCCCATCCCAGTAACCCCATCTAACCTTTTGGACACTAAAGGACAATTTAGCATTGCCAATCCACCTAACCTGTACATCTTTGGACTGTGGGAGGAAACCAGAGCAGCCGGAGGAAACCACGCAGACATTGGGAGAACATACAAATGACGGACAGTCACACAAGGCCGGAATTGAACCTGGGTCGCTGGCGCTGTGAGGCAGCAGTGCTAACCACTGTACCGCCCCTTGCTGTTCTCTGAACTTTAATTAATCATTAATTGAGGCGGTGTGTTTTGGGGCGGCTGGGAGAAGGACACAAACCTGTTCCCATGGTTGAGGATACATTCAGTCATTTCATTTCAGGGCCTTGCAGTCAGCAGAGAATGATCCCTCTATCTGAATCACATCCAAACCAGGGCCCCAGATTTGAAACAACCCTGAGTGAAGCCTCTATTTCTGCTGCCAATTCTGTTTCAGTTCATCAGTATTGTGCTTTACTCTCTATAGGACTTTGATAAAGACAATATTCCTGTTAAAGTGATAGCCCACATTCGAAGAGATTTCATCAGCAGTCCTGAATTCCAGCCATCTGTCATCAAGAATGTTTCTTCAGCCTGCGAAGGCCTCTGCAGTTGGGTCCGAGCTATTGAAGTCTACGATAAAGTTGCAAAGGTAAAAGCTGGCACCGGGTTAAAGTTAGTTAATTTCATATATTGTATTCCATCAGTCAATAAGATGAAAGAAAAATGTAGCATTTGCATACAATGAGTAAGTGTGCTTATTATAGAATCTTAGAATTCTTATATGCAGAAGGAGGTATTTCGGCCCATCGAGTCTGCACCGACCCTCTGAAAGAGCACCCTATCTTGGCCCACTCCCATGCCCAAACCCCGAAACCCCGTGTCTTTGGACACTAAGGGACAATTCAGCACAGTCAATCCACCTAACCTGTGTCATGATATGCAAACATGAAACCAATGAACACTCAGAATAGGACACAACCAATGAGCAGTCAGGACACTCAGAGGTGGCATCACCACAAGGGGGCATGACATAAACACTATAAAAGGGATGAGGCACTTACACTCTGCCTCATTCCACAGACAGACATCTGGAGAGTTAAACAGGGTTGATCAGCAGCATCACACCTCAGCACGTGGCTTGGAGCAAGCTGGTACAGTTAGATTGAGTTACTACAGTTAGATTAGCAGAGAGTCGAACTCATTTGAGAACTGTGTTAATAGTTCAATAAACACGTTGAACTCATTTCAGAGTCTGGAGCATCCTTTAGTTAAGACTGCATCAAGTAGCAGCCTGCGTTATCCGATGCAGCATAACACAACATGATACCAGGAGTGACTGTTACATAGAACATAGAACAATACAGCGCAGTACAGGCCCTTCGGCCCACGATGTTGCACCGAAACAAAAGCCATCTAACCTACACTATACCATTATCATCCATATGTTTATCCAATAAACTTTTAAATGCCCTCAATGTTGGCGAGTTCACTACTGTAGCAGGTAGGGCATTCCACGGCCTCACTACACTTTGCGTAAAGAACCTACCCCTGACCTCTGTCCTATATCTATTACCCCTCAGTTTAAGGCTATGTCCCCTCGTGCTAGCCTTTTCCATCCGCGGGAGAAGGCTCTCACTGTCCACCCTATCTATCCCTCTGATCATTTTGTATGCCTCTATTAAGTCTCCTCTTAACCTTCTTCTCTCTCACGAAAACAACCTCAAGTCCATCAGCCTTTCCTCATAAGATTTTCCCTCCATACCAGGCAACATCCTGGTAAATCTCCTCTGCACCCGTTCCAAAGCCTCCACGTCCTTCCTATAATGCGGTGACCAGAACTGTACGCAATACTCCAAATGCGGCCGTACCAGAGTTCTGTACAGCTGCAACATGACCTCCTGACTCCGGAACTCAATCCCTCTACCAATAAAGGCCAACACTCCATAGGCCTTCTTCACCACCCTATCAACCTGGGTGGCAACTTTCAGGGATCTATATACATGGACACCTAGATCCCTCTGCTCATCCACACTTTCAAGAACGTTTCCATTAGCCAAATATTCCACATTCCTGTTTTTCCTTCCAAAGTGAATCACCTCACGCTTCTCTACATTAAACTCCATTTGCCACCTCTCAGCCCAGCACTGCAGCTTATCTATATCCCTCTGTAACCTGCTACTTCCTTCCACACTATCGACAACACCACCGACTTTAGTATCGTCTGCAAATTTACTCACCCACCCTTCTGCGCCTTCCTCTAGGTCATTGATAAAAATTACAAACAGCAACGGCCCCAGAACAGATCCTTGTGGTACTCCACTTGTGACAGAACTCCATTCTGAACATTTCCCATCAACCACCACCCTCTGTCTTCTTTCAGCTAGCCAATTTCTGATCCACATCTCTAAATCACCCTCAATCCCCAGCCTCCGTATTTTCTGCAATAACCTACCGTGGGGAACCTTATCAAACGCTTTGCTGAAATCCATATACACCACATCAACTGCTCTACCCTCGTCTACCTGTTCAGTCACCTTCTCAAAGAACTCGATAAGGTTTGTGAGGCATGACCTACCCTTCACAAAGCCATGCTGACTATCCCTGATCATATTATTCCTATCTAGATGATTATAAATCTTGTCTCTTATAATCCCCTCCAAGACTTTACCCACTACAGACGTGAGGCTCACCGGTCTATAGTTGCCGGGGTTGTCTCTGCTCCCCTTTTTGAACAAAGGGACCACATTTGCTATCCTCCAGTCCTCTGTTTAGTCAATCTATTTAGTTCAACTCAAGATCCGTGACAACCAGCTACTGAATACAGGCACAATGGACAAGATTCAGGCTCCTCATCAGCTCAGGAACACAGGCAGTCTTCGTGCGAACTGGCGATCATTCAAGCAGAAATTTCAACTGTACGTGGAAGCATCCAACCTCAATGGGGCGACCCATGCGCGGAAGATAGCTCTTCTACTCACCACTGCAGGTGACCATGCGATAGAGATCTTCAACTCCTTTCACTTTTCCGAAGTGCAGGACAAAACGAAGTACCAAACTATCCTGGACAAACTCGAGAGCCACTGCGAGGTGGACACCAACTGAATCTTCGAGCGCTACATCTTCAAGCAGAGGATGCAAGGTAAAGATGAATCCTTCACCTCCTATCTAACAAACCTTAGACTGCTAGGGCAATCCTGCAACTTCGGTGATATCACTGACTCCATGATCAGAGACCAAATCGTTTTTGGAGTCCACTCTGATTCTCTGCGAGAGCAATTGTTGAAAATCAAGCACATGACCCTGCCAGTCATGATTGTAACGTGTACTGTGCATGAGCACTCTAAAAATCGCTATTCACAGTACAAAACGGCAGAAAGTGAAAAACAAGCCTCCCATGAGGTGGAGAGTGTTCAGGCCATCTCCCGGATGCAGCGCCTCCACATGGACGAAAGCAGCCATTTCGCACGCTCGTCCTGGGGCCCGACGCATGCGCAATGCGATCGGGAACACGAAACAGCCGAAAACTGCACTGCGCAGGTGCAGGCGTCCGAGAACCGCACGGCGCATGTGCAACGACGCACTGAGCGTCATGACGCCGACGTCATGACGTATGCGAACTGCGGCACTGCCCATTTTTAAAAACACTGCGCTGCAAGAAGCAAATGCTGTTTAAACTTTGGGAAACCAAACCACGATGCAGCCCTTTGCAGACCTGCACCACCAGTCAGGAACCAGCGCTCCCAATTCCGACAGCGGCGCATCAGAAGTGTGCAACACCGAATGCATGACTCTGATCCAGACAGTGCGACGGATCCAGATGATGAATACCTGGACAACACTTACCGAGTGGGCATTATTACGAAGTGCGAATACGCCACACCAGACACATCGCAAGTCCAATCAATCCTAGCCGTAGATTCCGAGGACGAACGGCATGCAGTGATGAAGGTCAACCACTGCCCCACCCAGTTCAAACTGGTCACAGGTGCCTCCGCCAACCTGATTTTGCAGGTGGACTTCAAGAGAATCAAGAAGCCCCCCACAATCCTTCCAGCTGCCTGCAAACTCCTGGACTACAATGGAAACGCAATTAAGGCACTGGGCTCCTGCCATCTGCAGGTGTCCAGCCGACACACACAAGCAAGCTTACGCTTCGAGATTGTTAAACCAGACAGGGCGCCCCTGCCAAGTGCGCACACCTGCAAGCAACTGAACCTCATTCAGATCTTCAGGCCAGTATCAACAACATCCTAACCCAGTACCCAGATGTATTTAGCGGGATGGGCACGCTGCCGTACGAGTACAAGATTCTACTGCGGCCTGATGCCAAGCCAGTGGTCCACGCACCACAATGAGTCCCTGCTCCACTGAGAGAGCACCTGAAGGCAGAGGTCACGAGTCTACAACAAAAAGGCATTATCTCCAAGGTCACTGAACCAGCCGACTGGATCAGCTCGATGCTGTGCCTAAAGAAGCCTTCGGGGGACCTACCCTGCATTGACAACAAGGATCTAAACAAAAACATTATGCGGGGAACATTACCCCATCCCGAAGAGGGAAGAAATCACGAGTGAGATGGCACGCGCGTGCTTCTTCACAAAATTGGTAAATCCAACTTGAAGAATCCAGCAGAAGGCTCTGCACCTTCAATACGCCTTTTGGCAGGTTCTGCTATAACCGAATGCCATTTGGCATCATCTCGGCATCAGAGATTTTCCAACGCATCATGGCACAGATGATGGAGGGAATAGCAGGGGTTCGTGTCTACGTTGACGATATCATAATCTGGTCCACAGTCCCAGAGGAACATGTGTCACGACTCAAGAAAGTATTCCGACGCATACATGAACATGGCCTCAAGCTAAACAGGTCCAAGTGCTGTTTTGGGACAACCACGCTGAAGTTCCGGGGCGATCAGATTTCGCGACACGGCGTGCTCCCGGACACAAACAGAATTAAAGCCATCGAGGCAATGAAAGTCCCCGAGGACAAGAAGGCAGTACTGCGCTTCCTGGGAATGGTCAATTTCCTTGGCAAGTTCATTCCGAATTTCGACAAAAACACCACGGCCCTACGCAACCTGGTGAAAAAATCAACCACCTTTGAGTGGAAGGCGGAGCACCGAACAGAGTGGCTGGAGCTGAAAGCCAAGCTCACCACTGCACCCGTCCTTGCATTCTTTGACCCAGACCGAGAGACCAAGATATCCACAGTTGCGAGTCAGGATGGCATTGGGACGGTGTTGCTTCAAAGAGACGACACGTCATCCTGGGTACCAGTAGCATACGCGTCACGGGCAATGACACCCATTGAGACCAGATATGCGCAGATTGAGAAGGAGTGTTTAGGTCTTCTCACCGGCATCCTCAAATTTCATGATTATGTCTATGGCTTGCCAACATTTACTGTTGAGACGGATCATAGGCCTCTGGTCCACATCATCCAAAAGGACCTGAACGACATGACGCCTCGTTTGTAGAGAATTCTGCTCAAACTCCGGAGGTATGATTTCAATTTGGTGTACACACCTGGCAAGGAGCTCATCATCGCCGATGCATTGACCCGCTCCGTCAACTCACCCAGTGAACCACTGGAGATCATCCAGCACATTGAATTGCAGGTACAACTGTGTGCAAGCACTCTCCCGGCAACAGATGAGAAGATCGTTCTCATCCGAGAAGAGACGGCCAAAGACCCCCTGTTGCAGCGAGTCATCCACAACCTCAGCAATGGCTGGCAGAAAGGGCAATGCCCTCAATTCTACAACGTCAGGGGCGACCTGACGCTGATCGACGGCATCCTGCTCAAGCTGGACAGGATAGTCATCCCGCTACGTCTCCAGAGCATGGTGCTGTGGCAGATTCATAAGGGACACCTGGGCGTAAAAAACTGCAGACGCAGGGCCCGGCAAGCTGTCTACTAGCCCGGCATCAACCAGGACATCACGGACCTGGGGCGAGATTCTCCGATCCCCGCCAGGTCGGAGAATCGCCGGGGGCTGGCGTGAATCCCGCCCACCCCGGTTGCCAAATTCTCCGGCACCGGATATTCGGCGGGGGCGGGAATCGCGGCGCGCCGGTTGGCGGGCCCCCCCCCCCGCGATTCTCCGGCCCAGATGGGCCGAAGTCCCGCTGCTAGAATGCCTGTCCCTCCGGCGTGGATTAAACCACCTCTCTTACCGGCGGGACAAGGCGGCGCGGGCGGGCTCCGCGGTCCTGGGGGCGATCTGGCCCCGGGGGGTGCCCCCACGGTGGCCTGGCCCGCGATCGGGGCCCACCGATCCGTGGGCGGGACTGTGCCGTGGGGGCACTCTTTTCCTTCCGCCTTCGCCACGGTCCCCACCATGGCGGAGGCAGAAGAGACTGTCTCCACTGCGCATGCGCGGGGATGCCGTGAGCGGCCGCTGACGCTCCCGCGCATGCGCCGCCCGACAATGTCATTTCCGCGCCAGCTGGCGGGGCACCAAAGGCCTTTCCAGCCAGCTGGCAGGGCAGAAATCAGTCCGTTACGGGCCTAGCCCCTCAAGGTCAGGGCTCGGCCGGTCAAGATGCGTAGGATTCTGCACCTTTGGGGCGGCGCGATGCCGGACTGCTTTGCGCCGTTTTTGGCGCCGGTTACGGAGAATTTTGCCTATGGTCCTGAACTGCGAAACCTGTCAGAGGTTCCAACCAGCGCAGAGCAAGGAGACGCTCCAACCACATGACCTAGAGACCTCTCCGTGGACCAAGGTTGGCATTGACCTATTCCACGCGAATGGTCGCGACTATATCTTAATCACCGATTACTTTTCGAACTGTCCTGAGGTGCTGAAGCTGCCAGACATCACCTCACGGACCGTCATCAAAGCGTGTAAAGAGACATTCTCACGGCATGGCATCCCGAACACCGTCATGAGCCACAATGGCCCGTGCTTCCACAGTCGAGAATGGTCCACATTTGCCAAGAGCTACAATTTCAGGCATGTCACCTCCAGTCCGCACTATCCGCAGTTCAATGGCAAAGTCGAAAAAGGGGTGCACATCGTTAAGCAGCTCATCCGCAAGGCCTCGGACTCCGCTTCCGACATACACCTTGCACTACTTGCGTACCGGGCGACTCCCTTGTCCCCAGCATGTCGCCAGCTGAACTCCTGATGAACAGGGACCTGCGGACGATGCTTCCAGCCATACACCTGCCCGACCTTGATCACCTCCCAGTGATGCAGAAGATGCAGCAGCTTCGCGACAGCCAGAAGCAGGGCTATGACGCACATGCCACCGATCTGGACGTGCTATCCCCGGCAGACATGGTCAGGATCAAGATACCGGATGGTGGGTGATCTGCTCCAGCTGTTGTTGTTTGACAGGCCACGCCCAAATCCTATGTCATACGTATGGCTGATGGCCCCATTGGGCGAAGGAATCGAGGGGCACTGCGGAAAGTTGCTTGCCCACAACCACTTTCCCCTCCATTTCCACATGTCGAATTGCCACCTCCAGACACCTTGATCCACGAGGCCACCAGTCGTGCCTCCCACTCGCCTGTCAAGACACCGTCATCCCTTCCACCACCTCTCCAGCGGTCGACGAGGCTCAGGCTCAAGCCTCAGAGACTGGACTGATGAGCATTTGTTTTGCTTGTTCTGTTCTGTATTCCTCAGTCAGTCACATTAGACAGACACATTCACATGTATATACATCTAAAAAAAAAGGGGAGATGTCATGATATGCAAACATGCAACCAATGAACACTCAGAGTAGGACACAACCAATGGGCAGTCAGGACACTCAGAGGTGGCCTCACCACAAGGGGGCATGACATAAACACTATAAAAGGGATGAGGCACTTACACTCTGCCTCATTCCACAGACAGACATCTGGAGAGTTAAACAGGGTTGATCAGCAGCATCACACCTCAGCACGTGGCTTGGAGCAAGCTGGTACAGTTAGACTGAGTTACTACAGTTAGATTAGCAGAGAGTCGAACTCATTTGAGAACTGTGTTAATAGTTCAATAAACACATTGAACTCATTTCAGAGCCTGGAGCATCCTTTAGTTAAGACTGCATCAAGTAGCAGCCTGCGTTATCCGATACAGCATAACACAACAACCTACACATCTTTGGACTGGGAGGAAACCGGAGTATCCGGAGTAAACCCACGCATGCAAGGGAGAACGTACAAACTCCACACAGTTAGTCACCCAAGTCCAGAATTGAACCCGGATCCCTGGCACTGTGAGGCAGCAGTGCTAACCACTATAATTATTATTATTATGAAAATTGTGTTTAGCCAGTCTTTTTACAGAAATTTCCACATTGCTACTTCGAGTTCAGTGGTATCTCGGTACATACTTTGCAGAGAACTCAGTGAAGGGGATTTTAAAAGGATACAGTTATCACCGAGCCCACAGTGCTCACAACCTGGACAACCAGCATCAGTTCCACAATCTGGCTAATAAGGGCTCCAACCTTGGCTAAAAGAGTGAGCAAGTCGAGGTCTTAGCTGTTTAGAAATCAAGGCCACATTTACCTCTCTCAGCCTCTCTCCCTCAGCTGCATTGGGCAAAGCATGCTCATTTCTGTACCTCTGGACTGTGCTGTGTCTATCAGCCCCCTGGCCACAAGAACAGCACTGACAGTCCCATCACAGCACTGGGGGTGCAGGTCATGGGGATGATGTCAGGTGGGAGTGAGGGATATAATGGGGGTGTGGAGGAAGGCAGGATGTGGGGGGTGGAAGTGAGGGGTGGAATGTAGGATGGCAGGATGTGGGGGTGTGTGTGGGAGAAAGGAGTGAGGGGTGTGACGGGGTGTGGGGGATGGGAGGGAGGGGAGTGTGGGGGATGGGAGGGAGGGGGGTGTGGAGGATGGGAGTGAGGGGTGTGGGTGATGGGAGTGAGGGGTGCGATGGAGGTGCGGGGGATGGGATTGAGAGGTGTGGGGGATGGGAGTGAGGGGAGTGGGGGATGGGAGTGAGGGGTGTGATGGAGGTCTGGGGGATGGGAGTGAGGGGTGTGATGGAGGTGCGGGGGATGGGAGTGAGGGGTGTGGGGGATGGGAATGAGGGGTGTGATGGAGGTGTGGGGGATGGGAGTGAGGGGTGTGATGGAGGTGCGGGGGATGGGAGTGAGGGGTGTGGGGGATGGGAGTGAGGGGAGTGGGGGATGGGAGTGAGGGGTGTGATGGAGGTGTGGGGGATGGGAGTGAGGGGTGTGATGGAGGTGCGGGGGATGGGAGTGAGGGGTGTGGGGGATGGGAGTGAGGGGTGTGATGGAGGTGTGGGGGATGGGAGTGAGGGGTGTGGGGCTGGGAGTGATGTGTGTGATGGGGTGTGGGGGCTGGGAGTAAGGGATGTGACAGGAGTGTGGGGGCTGGGAGTGCGGGGTGTGGGGGCTGAGAGTAAGGGGTGTGACGGGGTGTGGGGGCTGGGAGTAAGGGGTGTGACGGGGTGTGGGGGCTGGGAGTAACGGGTGTGGGGGATGGGAGTAAGGGGTGTGACGGGGTGTGGGGGCTGGGAGTAAGGGGTGTGGGGGATGGGAGTAAGGGGTGTGACGGGGTGTGGGAGCTGGGCGTGAGGGGTGTGGGGGATGGGAGTAAGGGGTGTGAGGGGAGTGTGGGGGATGGGAGTGAGGGGTGTGCGGGATGGGAGTAAGGGGTGTGACGGGTGTGTGGGGGATGGGAGTGAGGGGTGTGGGGGATGGGAGTGAGGGGTGTGGGGGATGGGAGTATGGGGTGTGAGGGGAGTGTGGGGGCTGGGAGTGAGGGGTATTGGGGCTGAGAGTAAGGGGTGTGAGGGGAGTGTGGGGGATGGGAGTGAGGGGTGTGCGGGATGGGAGTAAGGGGTGTGACGGGTGTGTGGGGGATGGGAGTGAGGGATGTGGGGGATGGGAGTGAGGGGTGTGGGGGATGGGAGTATGGGGTGTGACGGGAGTGTGGGGGATGGGAGTGAGGGGTGTGGGGGATGGGAGTAAGGGGTGTGACGGGGTGTGGGGGATGGGAGTGAGGGGTGTGGGGGATGGGAGTGAGGGGTGTGGGGGATGGGAGTAAGGGGTGTGACGGGAGTGTGGGGGATGGGAGTGAGGGGTGTGGGGGATGGGAGTAAGGGGTGTGACGGGGTGTGGGGGATGGGAGTGAGGGGTGTGCGGGATGGGAGTGAGGGGTGTGGGGGATGGGAGTGAGGGGTGTGCGGGATGGGAGTAAGGGGTGTGACGGGAGTGTGGGGGATGGGAGTGAGGGGTGTGCGGGATGGGAGTAAGGGGTGTGACGGGAGTGTGGGGGATGGGAGTGAGGGGTGTGCGGGATGGGAGTAAGGGGTGTGACGGGAGTGTGGGGGCTGGGAGTGGGGTGCGACGGGAGTGTGGGGGATGGGAGTGGGGTGCGACGGGAGTGTGGGGGATGGGAGTGAGGGGTGTGGGGGATGGGAGTGAGGGGTGTGACGGGGTGTGGAGGCTGGGAGTGAGGGGTGTGCGGGATGGGAGTAAGGGGTGTGACGAGGGGGTGGGGGATGGGAGTGGGGTGTGACAGGAGTGTGGGGGGTGGGAGTGAGGGGTGTAGGGGATGGGAGTAATGGGTGTGACTGTGTGTGGGGGATGGGAGTGAGGGGTGTGGGGGATGGGAGCAAGGAGTGTGACGGGAGTGTGGGGGATGGGAGTGGGGTGTGACAGGAGTGTGGGGGATGGGAGTGGGGGATGTAGGGGATGGGAGTAAGGGGTGTGACTGTGTGTGGGGGATGGGAGTGAGGGGTGTGGGGGATGGGAGCAAGGAGTGTGACGGGAGTGTGGGGGATGGGAGTGAGGGGTGTGACGAGGGTGTGGGGGATGGGAGTAAGGAGTGTGATGAAGGGGTGGAGGATCGGAGTGAGGGATTTGATGTGGGTGGGGAATAGCAGGATGTGGGGGGCAGGGATCTCAGCTTTTTAAACCTTGTGTTGCCTCTTTCAGATTGTTGCCCCCAAACGGAAGAAGCTGGAGGAAGCAGAGGCTGAGTTGAAAATCCAAATGGAAAAACTGAATAAGAAGAGATCTGAGCTGCTGGAGATTCGGAGAAAATTGGAACTCCTCCAGAACCAACTCACACAGAAACTCACCAAAAAAAAACAGCTGGAAGAGAGCATCAATATGACAGAGTGAGTCTCCTTCATACCTGAATATCAAAGGCGATGGGGCGATTTGGAGCCCGTGTTTGCTATCAGGGTAAACAGCGACACAGGCTCAAAATCTCATGAGAGTCGGGAAACGATATTCTCGTCGGCAAGATCTTATTTCCAGGTTTTCCCTGCCCCTCCCCGGTGATGTAACTAGGTTAAAATTAAAGAGCTTCCCAGCCAAATGATCCCCCTCACTAAATATTCCCACCTCAACATTGTTCTGTCACCAAGGTTCACAACAGCTATATAAAAACAGGAATCAGTGGAAGGGAACTTGTTGGGGGCGTCAAGTTAAGTATAGCCCCCAGAGTGGGGAGAATGGCCTGTTTGGGCAGTGCCAGGAGTGGGTCATCTGGAGAGCCCCATGGTAGGGGTGTTCTTCTTCTGTGTGTTGGAAGGGGGAACATTGATGCCTGCGAGGTGGGGCGGGGGGGGGGGGGGGGGGGGGCAGTCAGTGAGAAGAACTCCTGTGAGATTTGGAAAACGTGATTCTCGCCGGTGAGATTACGTTTACCAGTTTTCACGCCACACCCAGTGATATAACAAGGTTCACACCCAGAAAGGATGGGAACCTCATTTATATACATTTTAATATACTCACTGAACCCCCCATACCACATCATCCTCCCCTCACTGAAATGCAAATCAGTTAAGGGGGTCTCCCCAGTGATGCAAAGGTAAGTGTAGCCCTGGGGGTAGAGGGACATGGCCAGGCACTGCCCCCTGGCACTTCCCCCTATTACAGGTTGGCACTGCCAGGTGATGATGGGGCTGTTTAGCACAGGGCTAAATCGCTGGCTTTGAAAGCAGACCAAGGCAGGCCAGCAGCACGGTTCGATTCCCGTAACAGCCTCCCCGAACAGGAGCCGGAATGTGGCGACTAGGGGCTTTTCACCGTAACTTCATTTGAAGCCTACTTGTGACAATAAGCGATTTTCATTTCATTTTTCATTTCTTGTCAACCTGTGCCAGGGGCAGTGCCAGGGGAAGACTATCTGGGTGGCCCATTGGGGGCGGGGTCATGTTATGCTGTTGGGAGGGAGGAACACCCGAGGCTGATGCTCGTGGAGGGGTGGGAGGTGCCATGTCCATGGGGAGTAGGGGCTGGAGAGGGTTTTCTTTCTGTGCTCAGTGAAGAGGGCGTCCCGATCTCTGTGAAACCACATACATCACTCCTTGTACATCACCGCCTTACATCACCCCACCTCCATCAACCTGCATACATTACCCCTATGCACCAACCCTTAAACACCACCCCCGAAACATCACCTCCTGTATATCACCCCCTGTATATCACCCCCTATATATTACCCCCTCTACATCACCCCCTGTACATCACCCCCTCTATATCACCCTGCATACATCACCCCCGATACGCCACCCTTTATACATCACACTAGGCGCGATTCTCTGGCCTACCTGCTTTCAATGGGATTTCCCATTGAATCTACCCCACACCACCGGAAAACCCATGACGGTGTGCGCTCTTGGCAGGACCGGAAGATCTCACTAATGTGATCAGTCGCAAGGCCTCGCCCTATATATCTCATTCGCAATCCTTGAACCTGTTACATCTCTTTGAGTATGTCAATGTCAAAACCTATATCCAAGTTGCTACGCTTCTCGTGGCAGTATAGTTTTGTTGCCAAATATTTGAGCCTATTCACCAGACTGTTCTAATTCATTATTTTCCCATCATTTGAAAATACTAAACTCTTCTGTTCCCTCCAGTATTTAGACTTCTCGTTATCTTCATTAAGGCATTCACTGTGACTCAATTGATGACACTCCTTCTCACTCTGAGGTTTCTGATTTCACTCCAGAGATTTGAGTCCAGACTGACACTCCGGTGTAATACTGAGTGTATGAGACATTTAACCAAAGCTTGAACTTTCTCCAATGGCGGGGGTGAGGTGGGGTTGTTTGTGAAATCTTACCGTGTGCAAATTGGCTGTTGTGTTTCCGACAATACAACAATGATTACATTTCCATAGTATTTCATAGACTGTAAAGCATTTGTTCAGAAAAGACTAAGATTAAACCCAGCATTTACACACCAGTCTGTTTAAGTTCGGTGGTGGGGAAGTTTCTATTTGGTATAGGATTAATAATCACATTGGGAAAATGTGGGTTGATTAGGAAGAGCCTGCATGGATTTCTGAAGGGGAAATAGTGTTTAACGAACTTGCTGGAGTTTTTTGAGGAGGTAACAGAAAGGGCCAATGAGGGCAATGTTGTTGGTGTGATTTACAGAAGACATTCAATACAGTGCCACACAACATACATGTGAGAAAAATGATAGCTCATGAAATAAAAGTGACAGTAACAATGTGGATATAAAATTGGCTGAATAATAGAAAGCAGAGAGTAATGGTCAATGGATATTTTTCGAGCTGGAAGAAGGTTTGTAGAGGTGTTAGAACATAGAACATAGAACATTAAAGCGCAGTACAGGCCCTTCGGCCCTCGATGTTGCGCCGTGAAACCACTCTAAAGCCCATCTACACTACTCCCTTATCGTCCATATGTCTATCCAATGACCATTTGAATACCCTTAGTGTTGGCGAGTCCACTACTGTTGCAGACAGGGCATTCCACACCCTTACTACTCTCTGAGTAAAGAACCTACCTCTGACATCTGTCTTATATCTATCTCCCCTCAATTTAAAGCTATGTCCCCTCGTGCTAGACATCACCATCCGAGGGAAAAGGCTCTCACTGTCCACCCTATCTAACCCTCTGATCATCTTGTATGCCTCAATTAAGTCACCTCTTAACCTTCTTCTCTCTAACGAAAACAGCCTCAAGTCCCTCAGCCTTTCCTCATAAGATCGTCCCTCCATACCAGGCAACATTCTGGTAAATCTCCTCTGCACCCTTTCCAATGCTTCCACATCCTTCTTATAATGCGGAGACCAGAATTGCACGCAATACTCCAAATGCGGCCGCACCACAGTTTTGTACAGCTGCAACATGACCTCATGGCTCCGAAACTCAATCCCTCTACCAATAAAAGCTAACACACCTTAGGCCTTCTTAACAACCCTTGTTCAAGGGGTGGTATTGGGACCCTGTTTTTCCAGATATATATAAATGATCTAGATCTTGGTGTGCAGAAGACAATTTCAGAGTTTGCAGATGATACAAAACTTGGAAATATTGTAAACTGAGGAGGACAACGTAGAGCTTCAAAGAGACATAGACAAGTTGGTGGAGTGGGCAGATAGCTGGTGGATTAAGTTCAAAATGCAAAAGTGTGAAGGTGGTGCATTTCAGTGAAAGAACCTGGATAGACAATATAAAATAAGGGGTAAAATTCTTTAAAGGATGCAGGAGCAGAAGAGCCTGGGCTCTTGTATATAGATCATAGAAGGTGACAGGACAGGTGGAGAGGGCAGTTAATAAAGCATATAATACTCTGGAATTTAATGGGGGCACAGAGTACAAGAGCAAGGAGGTTATGCTGAACTTATACAAGACACCAGTTAGACCTCATTTGGAATATTGTGTACAGTTCTGGGCACCACACTATAGGAAGGATGTAAACACATAGGAGAGAGTGCAGAAGAAGTTTACAAGAGTGTTTCCAGGGATGAGAAACTTCAGTTATGAGGATAGATTGGAGAAGTTGTGACTGTTCTTAGAGAGAAGAAGGCTCAGAGGAGATTTGATAGAGATGTTCAAAATCGTGAGGGGGGCCAGGCAGAGTAGATCAGGAGAAACTGTTCCCACTCGTAAAAGAATCAATAACAAAAGGGCACAAATTTAAAGTGATTTACAAAAGAAGCAGATGTGATGTGAGGGGAAACTTTTTCACACAGCGAGTGGCTGGGGTGTGGACGTGTGGTGGAGGCACGGTCAATCGAGGCATCCAAGAGAGCAGTAGATGATTATTTGAATGGAAACAATGTGCTGGGGTTCAGGGACAAGGCAGGGGAACAGCACACAGTCATGTTGCTTGTTTTGAGAGCTGGTGCAGACATGATGGGCTGAATGGCCTCCTGCGCCATAACAATTCTGCGATTTTGGGAAACGCTGTGGTTGTGAAAGGTTCTATATGAATATTGCATGAGTCCTTCCTGTTTATTCTCTTATTTCCAATTTTATTTTGCCATTATCATTTTTGATCCATGGGTGATCAATGGACATGTATCTTTAAGTCAATGAGCAGAGAGAATGAGGAATTCAGAAGTCACAAGAGACAACACTCGCTAGTCTCTGCTAGTTTGAATAGGAGCTTCAGACTTTTTGACACCAGAGAGAGATGGGGTGTGACTCGGTTTGTTTGATTAGCTGGTGGCCAATGAATTGGCCCAAAAGGCTGTACTCTACTGGTTAACAGGTCGTGATTGGATCCTATCCCGGTGGAATGATTTTCAGAGTCCCAAGGAGCTCAGATTGACCCCTGGCAGCACAGGAACAAGATCCTACTCTCCTCCATGTTTTCTCCAGAAAGGCTGTGAGTGCTATATTCCTGAATCTGCAGAGAACCTGAATGAATCTACAGTAAAAAACCTCGAACTGAAAGCAAAGATTGAAGAGGAGATAGCTGCTGTAAACAACTATCTGAAACCAACACTTGCTTTCCTTTTACTTGTGATTTTATTACCCCTTTTCCCCACCCATGTTTTGTCTGTCTTGTGTATGTAGAACAGTGTTTTTCAAATATTTTTGCCCGGGACTCATTTTTACCAACCAGCCATCCTTCGGGACTCAGGCCAGCCAGCCAATCTCTGCTACCAATGCCAGCCAACCCTCGTGACGCACGCTGCCCGAATTTCAGGTGAGCCTGCTTGGTCCTCACGATCTCACTTGCTTTGTCATTCAATGCTACAGTTCTGCTAAGGTCTTTAGCTGATGATTTAAGTTCTCACTGCATCCTTTGAAAAAAATCAAGAGGTTAGAACATAGAACAGAGAACATTACAGCGCAGTACAGGCCCTTCGGCCCTCGATTTTGCGCCGACCTGTGAAACCACTTTAAAGCCCATCTACACTATTCCCTTATCATCCATATGTCTATCCAATGACCATTTGAATGCCCTTAGTGTTGGCGAGTCCACTACTGTTGCAGGCAGGGCATTCCACGCCCTTACTACTCTCTGCGTAAAGAACTTACCTCTGACATCTGTCCTACATCTATCTCCCCTCAATTTAAAGCTATGTTCCCTTGTGCTAGACATCACCATCCGAGGAAAAACGCTCTCACTGTCCACCCTATCCAATCCTCTGATCAACCAAGTTAGGGAACTGGAGCTGGAGTTGGAAGAACTTTGGATCATTCGGGAGGCAGAGGGGGTCATAGATAGCAGCTTCAGGGACTTAGGTACACCAAAGATTGGAGATAGATGGGTAACTGTAAGAGGGACTGGGAAGAAGCAGTCAGTGCAGGGATCCCCTGCGGTCGTTACTTGTGGATTTGTGGGGGGGGGGGGACTTACCAGGGGTAAGCCATGGGGTACGGGCCTCTGGCACGGAGTCTGTCCCTGTTGCTCAGAAGGGAAGGGGGGAGAGGAGCAGAGCATTAGTAATTGGGGACTCGATAGTCAGGGGCACAGATAGGAGATTTTGTGGGAGCGTGAGAGACTCACGTTTGGTATGTTGCCTCCCAGGTGCAAGGGTACGTGATGTCTCGGATCGTGTTTTCCGGGTCCTTAGGGGGGGAGGGGGAGCAGCCCCAAGTCGTGGTCCACATTGGCACTAACGACATAGGTAGGAAAGGGGACAAGGATGTCAGGCAGGCTTTCAGCGAGCTAGGATGGAAGCTCAGAACTAGAACAGAGTTGTTATCTCTGGGTTGTTGCCCGTGCCACGTGATAGTGAGATGAGGAATAGGGAGAGAGAGCAATTAAACACGTGGCTACAGGGATGGTGCAGGCGGGAGGGATTCAGATTTTTGGATAACTGGGGCTCTTTCTGGGGAAGGTGGGACCTCTACAGACAGGATGGTCTACATCTGAACCTGAGGGGCACAAATATCCTGGGGGGGAGATTTGTTAGTGCTCTTTGGGGGGGTTTACACTAATGCAGCAGGGGCATGGGAACCTGGATTGTAGTTTTAGGGTAAGGGAGAATGAGAGTATAGAGGTCAGGAGCACAGATTTGACATCGCAGGAGGGGACCAGTGTTCAGGTAGGTGGCTTGAAGTGTGTCTACTTCAATGCCAGGAGTATACGAAATAAGGTAGGGGAACTGGCAGCATGGGTTGGTACCTGGGACTTCAATGTTGTGGCCATTTCGGAGACATGGATAGAGCAGGGACAGGAATGGATGTTGCAGGTTCCGGCGTTTAGGTGTTTTAGTAAGCTCAGAGAAGGAGGCAAAAGAGGGGGAGGTGTGGCGCTGCTAGTCAAGAGCAGTATTACGGTGGAGGAGAGGATGCTAGATGGGGACTCATCTTCCGAGATAGTATGGGCTGAGGTTAGAAACATGAAAGGAGAGGTCACCCTGTTGGGAGTCTTCTACAGGCCTCCAAATAGTTCTAGGGATGTAGAGGAAAGGATGACGAGGATGATCCTGGATATGAGCGAAAGTAACAGGGTAGTTATTATGGGAGACTTTAACTTTCCAAATATTGACTGGAAAAGATATAGTTCGAGTACATTAGATGGGTCGTTTTTTGTACAGTGTGTGCAGGAGGGTTTCCTGACACAATATGTTGAAAGGCCAACAAGAGGCGAGGCCACGTTGGATTTGGTTTTGGGTAATGAACCAGGCCAGGTGTTGGATTTGGAGGTAGGAGAGCACTTTGGGGACAGTGACCACAATTCGGTGACGTTTACGTTAATGATGGAAAGGGATAAGTATACACCGCAGGGCAAGAGTTATAGCTGGGGGAAGGGAAATTATGATGCCATTAGACGTGACTTGGGGGGGATAAGGTGGAGAAGTAGGCTGCAAGTGTTGGGCACACTGGATAAGTGGAGCTTGTTCAAGGATCAGCTACTGCGTGTTCTTGATAAGTATGTACCGGTCAGGCAATGAGGAAGGCGTCGAGCGAGGGAACCGTGGTTTACCAAAGAAGTGGAATCTCTTGTTAAGAGGAAGAAGGAGGCCTATGTGAAGATGAGGTGTGAAGTTTCAGTTGGGGCGATGGTAGTTACAAGGTAGCGAGGAAGGATCTAAAGAGAGAGCTAAGACGAGCAAGGAGGGGACATGAGAAGTATTTGGCAGGTAGGATCAAGGAAAACCCAAAAGCTTTCTATGGGTATGTCAGGAATAAGCGAATGACTAGGGAAAGAGTAGGACCAGTCAAGGACAGGGATGGGAAGTTGTGTGTGGAGTCTGAAGAGATAGGCGCGATACTAAATGAATATTTTTCGTCAGTATTCACTCAGGAAAAAGATAATGTTGTGGAGGAGAATGCTGAGACCCAGGCTAATAGAATAGATGGCATTGAGGTACGTAGGGAAGAGGTGTTGGCAATTCTGGACAGGCTGAAAATAGATAAGTCCCTGGGTCCTGATGGGATTTATCCTAGGATTCTCTGGGAGGCCAGGGAAGAGATTGCTGGACCTTTGGCTTTGATTTTTATGTCTTCATTGGCTTCAGGAATAGTGCCAGAGGACTGGAGGATAGCAAATGTGGTCCCTTTGTTCAAAAAGGGGAGCAGAGACAACCCCGGCAACTATAGACCGGTGAGCCTCACGTCTGTAGTGGGTAAAGTCTTGGAGGGGATTATAAGAGACAAGATTTATAATCATCTAGATAGGAATAATATGATCAGGGATAGTCAGCATGGCTTTGTGAAGGGTAGGTCATGCCTCACAAACCTTAGCGAGTTCTTTGAGAAGGTGACTGAACAGGTAGACGAGGGTAGAGCAGTTGATGTGGTGTATATGGATTTCAGCAAAGCGTTTGATAAGGTTCCCCACGGTAGGCTATTGCAGAAAATACGGAGGCTGGGGATTGAGGGTGATTTAGAGATGTGGATCAGAAATTGGCTAGCTGAAAGAAGACAGAGGGTGGTGGTTGATGGGAAATGTTCAGAATGGAGTTCAGTTACAAGTGGCGTACCACAAGGATCTGTTCTGGGGCCGTTGCTGTTTGTCATTTTTATCAATGACCTAGAGGAAGGCGCAGAAGGGTGGGTGAGTAAATTTGCAGACGATACTAAAGTCGGTGGTGTTGGCGATAGTGTGGAAGGATGTAGCAGGTTACAGAGGGATATAGATAAGCTGCAGAGCTGGGCTGAGAGGTCGCAAATGGAGCTTAATGTAGAGAAGTGTGAGGTGATTCACTTTGGAAGGAATAACAGGAATGCGGAATATTTGGCTAATGGTAAAGTTCTTGGAAGTGTGGATGAGCAGAGGGATCTAGGTGTCCATGTACATAGATCCCTGAAAGTTGCCACCCAGGTTGATAGTGTTGTGAAGAAGGCCTATGGCGCGTTGGCCTTTATTGGTAGAGGGATTGAGTTCCGGAGTCAGGAGGTCATGTTGCAGCTGTACAGAACTCTGGTGCGGCCTTTGGAGTATTGCGTACAGTTCTGGTCACCGCATTATAGGAAGGACGTGGAGGCTTTGGAGCGGGTGCAGAGGAGATTTACTAGGATGTTGCCTGGTATGGAGGGAAAATCTTATGAGGAAAGGCTGATGGACTTGAGGTTGTTTTCGTTGGAGAGAAGAAGGTTAAGAGGAGACTTAATAGAGGCATACAAAATGATCAGGGGGTTAGATAGGGTGGACAGTGAGAGCCTTCTCCCGCGGATGGAAATGGCTGGCACGAGGGGACATAGCTTTAAACTGAGGGGTAATAGATATAGGACAGAGGTCAGAGGTAGGTTCTTTACGCAAAGAGTAGTGAGGCCGTGGAATGCCCTACCTGCTACAGTAGTGAACTCGCCAACATTGAGGGCATTTAAAAGTTTATTGGATAAACATATGGATGATAATGGCATAGTGCAGGTTAGATGGCTTTTGTTTTGGTGCAACATCGTGGGCCGAAGGGCCTGTACTGCGCTGTATCGTTCTATGTTCTATGTTCTGTGTTCTTGTATGCCTCAATTCAGTCACCTCTTAACCTTCTTCTCTCTAACAAAAACAGCCTGAAGTCCCTCAGCCTTTCCTCATAAGATCTGCCCTCCATACCAGGCAACATTCTGGTAAATCACCTCTGCACCCTTCCACATCCTTCCTATAATGCAGCGACCAGAATTGCACGCAATACTCCAAATGCGGCCGCATCAGAGTTTTGTACAGCTGCAACATGACCTCATGGCTCCGAAACTCAATCCCTCTACCAATAAAAGCTAACACACCGTATGCCTTATTAACACCCCTCTCAACCTGGCTGGCAACTTTCAGGGATCTATGTACATGGACACCGAGATCTCTCTGTCCATCCACACTGCCAAGAATCTTACCATTAGCCCAGTACTCTGTCTTCCTGTTATTCCTTCCAAAATGAATCGCCTCACACTTTTCTGCATTAAACTCCATTTGCCACCTCTCAGCCCAGCGCTGCAGCTTATCTATGTCTCTCTGTAACTTGTAACATCCTTCTGCACAGTCCACAACTCCACCGACTTTAGTGTCATCTGCAAATTTACTCACCCATCCTTCTACGCACTCCTCCAGGTCATTTATAAAAATGACAAACAGCAGTGGCCCCAAAACAGATCCTTGTGGTACACCACGAATAACTGGACTCCAGTCTGAACATTTCCCATCAACCGCCACCCTTTGTCTTCTTCCAGCTAGCCGATTTCTGATCCAAACTGCTAAATCACCCTGAATCCCTTGCCTCCTTATTTTCAGCAGTAGCCTACCGTGGGGAACCTTATCAAATGCTTTACTGAAATCCATATACACCCCATCAACTGCTTTACCCTCATCCACCTGTTTGGTCACCTTCTCAAATAAGGTTTGTGAGGCACGACCTACCCTTCACAAAACCGTGTTGACTATCTCTAATCAAATTATTCCTTTCCAGATGATTATACATCCTATCTCTTATAAACCTTTCCAAGATTTTTCCCACAACAGAAGTAAAGCTCACTGGTCTATAGTTACCGTGGTTGTCTCTACTCGCCTTCTTGAACAAGGAGACAACATTTGCTATCCTCCAGTCTTCCTGGCACTATTCCTGTTGACAAAAATGGCTTAAAGATCAAAGCCAAAGGCTCAGCAATCTCCTCCCTAGCTTCCCAGAGAATCCTAGGATAAATCCCATCTGGCCCAGGGGACTTATCTATTTTCACACTTTCCAGAATTGCTAACACCTCCTCCTTATGAACCTCAAGCCCTTCTAGACTAGTAGCCTGAATCTCAGTATTCTCCTCGACAACGTTGTCTTTTTCCTGTGTAAATACTGACAAAAAATATTCATTTAGCACCTCTCCTATCTCCTCGAACTCCAAGCACAACTTCCCACGACTGTCCTTGACTGGCCCTACTCTGAGGTTTCTCCTCAAACTCGCCATTCTTAGCTTTAAGCAGACCAAGGCAGGCGAGCAGCACGGTTCAATTCCCGTATCAGCCTCCCTGAACAGGCTCCGGAATGTGGCGACTAGGGGCTTTTCACAGTAACTTCATTTGAAGCCTACTTGTGACAATAAGCCTTTTTCATTTCATTTGAAGCTTTGTGGGTTCAATCTGTCATTTGCCAGTATTTCCCTGCACATAACACCCATGGGCTTTGCATCCTGATTTGCCTTGACACAATTAATAACGCCATACCTCAAGAAATCATCTTTATACTGCTTTGTTTCTGATTTCAGCTTCTTAATGGGTTGTTCATCAGAGGCCCTGGACCTCACACCAGCACTGTTTTGTCCTGCCATGTCGTCTCCTGAGAAGCTCACTCCAGCAGATTCAGTTTTGAGATCCTGGCCTCTTTGTGTCCCTGGCCCTCTCTTCCTTATTACAAACTGATCCATCTTCAGTTCTTCACACACTCCTGTTGCTTGCTTTCTGGTAACTAAAAATGGAAGAATCTCTCCTCCAGAATTTTGCGGCCAAAGCACGGATCGTGTGACATCAGTATGGGTGCCGGGTGCTTAACCTGCTCTCTCTCACCACTTCTGGTGCAAAGACTGCTATTTAAAAAAATATTTGGTCCTGGGACAACACGCCTGACATCAGGAGGAGACGGTACTGGGACAGCCTGCTGACATCAGGAGGAGGTGGCACTGGGATAGTCCCCTGACGTCAGGAGGAGACAGTCCTGGGATAGCCCGCTGACGTCAGGAGGAGGCAGTACTGGGATAGCCCGCTGATGTCAAGAGGTGGCAATCTGCCATGTTGGGCGCCGGGTCTGTGCACTGCCGGATCTGCCTGAGGGGGCATGCATACGGACGGCATTGTCTTTTCTTTTTAAACAGCACATGGGGCCCCATGAGTTTTATTTGTGAAGACTGATAACTTACAATACACCATAATAGTGACACGATCGCAGAGGTTTCAAACATTCACACAGATTTCACATGCTGGTGCCTAAATTCCATTTGCCCTGTGTTAGAATCTTTAATTGATAGGATCTTAACCTGCCGAACTACGCCAAGTTGGGGGAAGCTTAGTTGATGAATCAAAGTCCTGGCGCAATACGACAAGTTGTAAGATTTGTAATATTTCTGGACTATGCCAAGTTGTTGGATTCCTTGTATTATTCGACTGTGTAAAGTTGAAGGAATTTATATTATTTCCACTATTCGGTTACCAGTAGCACTTTGTGAATACTGGGACTCAGCAGAAATTTGCAGTTAAAACTTCTCAGGTGCCAATAAGAATTGTTTTATTTGTAGTTGCTGGATTACAATTTGAAAGTCATTTAAAAGGCAATTCGTAGACAATTCAAAGCTTTCCGAGAATTACAGACATTATCTTTCTTTGCTTAGGCAGACAGCTCGAAAGTAACTTTTAAAAGGTCAAAGTCTGGAAATGAAACATGAAGAGAGAGAGCTAATCTTCAGCTAAACTCAAACTCAAAGTCAAAAGTACACTACATCACTGACACAGACTAACAAACTAACAGAAAGACAACACAAAGACACAACACAACACAAAGACTAAAATGGCGGGCGGAAACTTTTCAGTTATACACTTTCATATCTGTCTTAAGTCATCTAATCACACCCCAATATAATCCTAATTGGTTTGGGTTAGACTCAAACACATTTGATTTGATGGCAAGCCGTCCATCTTCAATGTGCAACATCAGCTTTTAATTGTTTCATGTCTTCATGTTATGAAATGTGATATTCTGACCAACAAAAACTGGTCTTCTGCTGACTTCGCTGTTATCTGCATTGTGAACAATGGTGCCTTCATGTTGCTATGGCATTCAGTCCTTGTCCTTGACAATTAGCACAAGCAGTGTCAAATTGTCTTGCAACTGTGCTGTTTTAATATCACACTGACTTTGAAAATATGCATTTGCCAGAACAACAGACCTCAGTAAAAGTGAATTATGCTGTATAAATGGGTATTTAAAACTGGGGCTTAATATTTATGCTTAAACAGCTATCTTTTACCTATACTAGTTGTATTCGAAATACCTGGCTTCTACACCCTGCCAAGAGGGGAACAACATACCCGTACCAGCCTCCCCGAACAGGCGCCCGAATGTGGCGACTAGGGGCTTTTCACAGTAACTTCATTGAAGCCTACTTGTGACAATAAGCGATTTTCATTTTCATTTCATTTCATTCATGTTGGCAGGCTTAAAAGTGGATAAATATCCAGGTCCAGGTGAGTTGTATCCCAGGCTGCTGTGGCAGAAGAGGGAGAAAATTACAGGGCCTCTGACTCAAATTTTATTTTTTCTCTGGCCATAAGGAAGGTGCCAGGTTCAACTTTTCAAGAAGCGTGGTAGAGATTGTTGCTAACTTTTGGTTGGTTCACTTGGCTCTGTTTTATAACCTTTGCTCTCGAGTCGCCATGTATCTTTAAGATACCGCCACGAGGTTCAAGTTCGAGTAATGACCAATAACTCAATACACCGATTAGTAAGATTTAAATCAAAGCACATTTATTATACGCAGTAATCGCTACTCATGCACAAATTCTACGTCTAAGCTACTTCTACGACTAACAGGCCTGTACTTAACTTCGGACTGGCCCACCAGGTCAGGGGAACAAATGGCCTTTCGTTCGGGTTCTGAGTCTGCGGGATTCGAAGTTGGTCCGGACTGATAGCTAGGAGCACCTATCTCGTACCGAGCGTTGACTTAAGACTTACGATCTCTCGGCGGCAGTTGAACCGGTCACGGTCAATGTTGGTTCGCGTTGCTGGGTGACCCGGTCAAGAAGAACGATTTGAACTTGGGGGCTTAACTTTATAGTCCCCAGGGGCTTGTCGCCTTTCGGGGCGGACCCTGTACCTGGTTCTAGGTGATTGGACTTCGTTCCAATCGCTTGGTTCGATTTCTCCAATATTGGAGTGGTTCCCTGATCGATGGGCGGTCTTGAGGTGGCTGTTAACCTCTTTTGGGTTGGCTCCTGCTGGCGCCGGGGACTCTGGCTTAGTTTTGTTTGTCCCAAATGTTGCTATTGTTCCCGGGGATTGCTTATTAGTATGTAGATCGTTGCTACATTATTATGCAGATGGCTGCTAGTATCGATGCTGTCTGGGCTTTTGCAGAGTTTAATACACAGTAAACTTGCACCTGCTGGTTTCTGTCTGTGTTGGCTGAATTTCCCTTCAGCCTTTGCCGTTCGCCATTTTAAATCGGGACTTGGCCAACTCAGGTGGCTACAATCCCTCCTTGTGATCCTAACGCGAAGTGTGAAGGATCACATAACTGCGTTGCTTTCCATTCCCTGACCCGGCGAGCACTTTTCAATGGCCTCTACACTGACCATAACTATGCACAAAATTTTTAACTGACATTCTGAGGGGCGCTATGTCAAACAGGGACATGCATTACAAAACAAGAAAATGGGAACCTCTAACTATCCTTAATAAACTACACTCACTCAAATATTTCATCACACTAACTTCCTAAACCATACAAACAAAATCATAGCAGTTTTATACACATTTTCCTGGCTTGGCAGTCAAGCTCAGGATTGTACAATTGCTCATGAACATTTCTTTATTTACAACAAAACGCAAATGAATGCTCTTTATTATAGATCATGGGGGTTGGGGGTCTGGTCGTATCCGAAAATAGGGGATCTTATTCTATATACCGGGGTGCGAGCGTGTTATGCTCTCCTTCTCCATTTTCTCAGACGAATAGTCTGCACGATGCAGCAGAGTATCGCCAATACCAAGAGGGATTCTATCACGTAGGACAGGGAGTACCAGGTTATAAACCTGTCACACCAAGATGGTGTGGTGTCGCTTGTGACTGGGCTCTGGGTACTGTGGGGAAGTGAATCATTAACGGCTGGGGGAGGTGAGGTCAGGGGGTTCACGTTCGCGCGCAACCAAATGTCCAGTATAACGATGAGCCACACGGAGGATGTCCTTCTTCTTCTTTCACTTCTCTTCTCTTTTCCGGTCCTGGAGCTTCTGGAGTTCTGTGTGATCAAGCATAGTGTCTGTTACTACCTTGTGTTAATATCTCGTACGATAGCCTGTCTGTCCTTTAGTGTCAATTACTCCCTTTATAATTGGTCACTATGTGTGACTCCCTCATTTTTTTTTCAAAAACCGAATTTCAGGACAAGACACACTTACAAATACTGAAACAGTGCGAGCCGTCTCGCAGACTGTGCGGTTTACCATCCAAATGTGTGAGGATGTAAATAGCAGCGGGTTGGCAACCTAAGGGTTACTTGAAACAAAACAAAACTTTTTGAACAAAGCTTTGCCGAAATGAGGTGCGTATGGGCCACGATGGGTAAGATTTGGGTGGAGTCCCCGGGTAGGACGGCGACCAATGCCATGTGTGCCCTACCCGAGTGTAGCTGACCAGAGGGGGGGTGCCCAGGCAGGGCGGGTCCCAATGCCGTTTCTCCACTGCCTGAGCAACCGACAAGAACGGGCAAGAAATGTAGTCATCGTGGGGGGTTGCCGTATTGGTTCCTTCCTCGAACCAGAAGAGCAGTTATGAACGGGGGTCTGTGTTTCCGTCGACAGACGAGTTCCTCTGAACTGGCGTCTGGGACATTAACTAAGTCTCTGTGGACAAACTAGTTCCGCTGAACTAGCGTCTGGCCAAACTAGTTTCTCTGACTGCCCGTGGGCGACCGAAGGTTGGTGTCGTGGGGCTGTGGAAAAAAAAAATTATGGTCGAACATAAACATTTAACAAAACACTACAAACAACATAAAACATGCTGCAGGTTCCATCAAAAAGGACACCGTTTTCTCCCAAGCGGTTCCTTTTAAAACATCATCTGGACACCTCAGATATCGGTTGCGAACAGGGTCGCAAAGGGGTTATCGTTTTGGGAGTCAGACTCAAGGTCGTCATCTTCTCCCGGATGCCAAACTCTCGAGTGTATCAGGGCTGATAGGGCTGCATGGTGTGATTTGGGATCGCACTCGTCATTCCGGACGAGTTTGTACGAATTATCTCGGTGCCAAAAGGTGGTGTCTAGTTCTGTGGGGACGGAATCGGGGTCGTCATTGTAGGTCGGTGGTCGGTGATGGGGTTTGTTTAGGAAAGTGATCGTGAAGGGATCACTTGAATCGTGCTCAGATTCGCTGGGTGTCGGTCCTGTTGCATGGGGATAGTAGGGAGGTGTGCTGTGGCTATTGTCCGAGTCACAGTCGCTATCGCTGTTGCTGCAGTCTGTGGGCGTTCCCGGGGCAGAGTGTATATTTCGGGGGTGGAGTCTAGTTTGAGTCCGTGGCTGGGCTGGACGTGTTGGGGGATGGTAGGGTTACGTTGGCTGTGGGCGGGGTGTGGTGTGCTGCGTCGAGCATGACGTGGTGTGAATGGTTAGACTGTGTTCCATATGCCTTCAGCTGGTTGATATGGAACCACGCAGTCTTTCCATTGGGGTACTTTATTTTGTAGACGGAAGGGCTTACTTTGTCCGCAATGGAGTACGGACCCGAGTACTTTGGTGACAGGAATGTGCTGGGGTTGTATACGGAGAGCATGACTTGCTGTCCTCCACTGAACTCAGTTGCATGCACTGCCTTATCGAAACAATGTTTCTTTCTTGTGCCCAATTTCACTGCGGCTGCTAGCTGAGCTGTTTTAACATTCGCCACCAATTGTTCTATTGCTTTCTCGTGTGTGAGGGCCGTCACTTCGTGGCTGGTCAAATCTAAACCTAATAAAAATTCTGTGCCTTTCATGGGGTGTCCGGTCATGAGAGTGTGTGGGGTGTAACCTGTAGATGTTGAAACTATATTTCGCAAAAACATCAGTGCAAAAGGGAGGACTGAGTCCCAAATGGTGTTATTTTGCTGGACCATTTTTCGGAGGGTAGCTTTTAGGGTCCGATTCATGCACTCCACGATACCACTTGACTGGGGATGGTATGCAATGTGGAATTTTTGGGTAATGCCAAATATCGTGAGGACGTTCTTCATGACCTGTCCCGTAAAATGGGAGCCTTGGTCGGATTCAATGCTACGGGGGAGTCCCCATCTCGTAACGATGTGGTGGGTTAAAATCTTGGCTGTGGTCTTTGCCGTGTTAGTTCTGGATGGGAATGCTTCCACCCATTTGGTAAACGTGTCTATCACCACGAGTACATATTTATAACCATTCCTACAAGGGGACAATGGTCCTATAAAATCAATCTGGAGGTTAGTCCAGGGGCCATTAACGGGTCGGGTGTGGCTGAATTGGGCCTTTTTGGCGTATCTGTCCGGATTATTCTGGGCGCAGATAAGACAATTCGCAATGTAGTGATTTCCATCGTCTTTTAATCTCGGCCACAGGCAGAGCTGCCCGAGGTGGGCTTTGTGGGATTGATTCCCTGATGTCCATGACTGTCATGGAATAAACAAATCAGTTGATTCCTGTCCTGTTCATGAACCACATAAAGGGTGTCTTTTAACATCACACCGTCATGTGTGGTCAGTGCATTTCTAAACCTATCATAGGGGGCTGGATAGTTTCCTTTCAAAATCTCCTTGAGATTGCTCTCAAAATCTCTATCTTGCTTCTGGACCTGCACTAGATCCTCAGTCTTAGTCTGCGAGACCTGAACTGCATTCACTGGTGCACTTTCGGGGGGTGTCCAAAAATATCCATGCCTGGAACCTGCTTTTGCCAGTGCGTCGGCCTTTACATTTCCAGGGGGGGAGGAACGATGGTGACTTCGAACTTTGACTATACCAAAAGTCCTGTTCTATGCTCTCTCTAAGATGTGACGGAGCAATGGGGCTGAAGGGAGGGGTTTTCCGTCTGCGGAAACAAATCCTCTTGCTTTCCACAGGGGTAGGAATTCTGTAAGGTTGTTGCAGACATAGAGGCTGTCCGAGTATACATCTGCTGGGCTGGGGAAGGAATCTGGGTGTTCCAATATGTATGCGATGGCCACAAGTTCTGCTGTCCTGGAAGTTTTATTGCTATTTCTTCTAGGGCGCGTCCCTGCGCGTCCTCGACATAGATACCGCATCCTGTTATGCGCTTCCATTCTAATATTGTGGAAGATCCATCCACATATATCTTTATGGGTTCGCACGTGTCTGTGTGCTTGGGGCTCTGGGTTGAACTGCCTATCTTTCTGGGGGGTGTTTTAGCAATAAAGGGGCCTGTGTTGTGGTTTGGAAAGATGATTTCACATTCATGGGGGGTTCCGGGGTACTGTAAGTTGTCGGCTAAAAAAGTGTGGGTCTTTGTCCTTTTAACAGTGATGTCCTGTCCCTGCAAAAGAAGGGTCCATCTGGCTGCTCTTATCTGACTAAATGTACCGTCCTTGAGTCGTCCGTCCAGTAAAAGTTGGGTGGGGGTGTGTTCTGTGAGGATGGTGATGGAGTTGAGTCCGGTAATGTACGAAAAATACTGTACTGTCCAGAATACTGCGAGCAGGTGCCTTTCACAGGCTGAAAATCCCTGTTCCACAGCATCTAAAAGTCTGCAGGCATAAGCCACGGGCCTTAACTGTTCGTGCCGTTCCTGAAGGAGCACGGCCGAAAGGGTGAGGTCTGTGCTTGCTACCTCTAGCGCGTAGGGTGAAAGCGGGTCTGGAACTTGTAGTGCGGGGGCTGCTATGAGTGCCTGTTTTAATGATTCCACAGCATCCGTATGCTGCAGAAGCCAATCCCAGGGGGCTCCTTTCTACCTCTGACGTCAAGCTCACAAATCTATAATTCCCTGGATTATCCCTGCTACCCTTCTTAAACAAAGGGACAATATTAGCAATTCTCCAGTCCTCCGGGACCTCACCCGTGCTCAAGGATGCTGCAAAGATATCTGTTAAGGCCCCAGCTATTTTGTCCCTCGCTTCGCTCAGTAACCTGGGATAGATCCCATCTGGACCTGGGGACTTGTCCACCTTAATTCCTTTTAGAATACCACCCCCTTCCTTATGCCGACTTGGCCTAGAGTATTTAAACATCCATTCCGAGCCTCGCTATCCGTCATGTCTCTCTCCTTGGTGAATACCGAAGCAAAGAACTCATTAAGAATCTCACCCATTTCCTCTGACTCCACGCATAAATTCCCTCTTTTGTCTTTGAGTAGGCCAATCCTGTCTCTAGTTACCCTCTTGCTCCTTATATACGAATAAAAGGCTTTGGGATTTTCCTGAACCCTGTTCGCCAAAGATATTTCATGACCCCTTTTAGCCCTCTTTATTGCGCGTTTGAGATTTGTCCTACTTTCCTGATATTCCTCCAAAGCTTCATCAGTTTTAAGTCACCTAGATCTTATGTATGCTTCCTTTTTCATCTTAGCTAGTCTCACAATTCCTCCCGTCATCCATGGTTCCCGAATCTTGCCATTTCTCTCCCTATTTTCACAGGGACATCTGTCATCCACTCGAATCAACCTTTCCTTAAAAGACCCCCACATTTCAAATGTGGATTTACTTACCCTTAAACAGCTGCTCCCAATCCACATTCACGAGCTCCTGCCGAATTTTGTTATACTTGGCCTTTCCCCAATATAGCACTCTTCCTTTAGGACCACTCTCGTCTTTGTCCATGAGTATTCTAAAACTTACGGAATTGTGATCGCTATTCCCAAAGTAATCACCGACTGAAACTTCAACCACCTGGCCGGGATCATTCCCCAATACCAGGTCCAGTATGGCCTCTTCCCGAGTTGGAATATTTACAAACTGTCCTAAAAAACTCTCCTGGATGCTCCTTACAAATTCTGCTCCATCTACGCCTCCAACATTACATGAGTCCCATTCAATGTTGGGGAAGTTAAAATCTCCTATCACGACCACCCTATTGCTCCTACATTTTTCTATAATCTGTATTCATATTTGTTCCTCTACTTCACACTCGCTTTTGGGAGGCCCGTAGTAAAGTCCCAACAATGTTACTGCACCCTTCCTATATCTTAGCTCTACCCATATTGCCTCAGTGCTCGAATCCTCCATCATGCCCTCCTTAATCACAACTGTGATATCATCTCTGACCAGTATTCCAACTCCTCCACCCCTTTTACCTCCCTCTCTATCCCTCCTGAAGCATCTATACCCTGGGATATTTAGTTGCCAGTTTTGCCCTTCCCTCAACCAAGTCTCAGTAATACCAATAACATCATATTCCCAGATACTAATCCAAGCCCCAAGTTCATCTGCCTTACCTGCTACACTTCTCGCATTGAAACAAATGCACCTCAGACCACCTGTCCCTTTGCGTTCATCATCTCTTCCCTGTCTATTCTTCCCCTTAGTCACACTGAGTTTATTATCTAGTACCTTACTGGCTTTAGTTGCTGCCTCTTTACTGACCTCTAACTTCCTAATCTGGGGAGAAGTTTTCCGGTATCGGCGCCATGTCCGCCGACCGGCGCCAAAAACGGCGCAAATCAGTCGGGCATCACGCCGCCCCAAAGGTGCGGAATCCTCTGCATTTTGGGGGGCCCAGCCCTTACCTTGAGGGGCTAGGCCCGCGCCGGACTGATTTCCGCCCTGCCAGCTGGCGGAAAAGGCCTTTGGTGCCCCGCCAGATGGCACGGAAATGACATTGCCGGGCGGCGCATGCGCGGGAGCGTTAGCGGCCGCTCACGGCATCCCCGCGCATGCGCTGTGGAGGGAGTCTCTTCCGCCTCCGCCATGGTGGAGACCGTGGAGGAGGCGGAAGGGAAAGAGTGCCCCCACGGCACAGGCCCGCCCGCGGATCGGTAGGCCCCGATCGCGCGCCAGGCCACCGTGGGGGCACCCCCCGTGTCCAGATCGCCCCGCGCCCCCCCCAGGACCCCGGAGCCTGCCCGCGTCGCCTTGTCCCACCGGTAAGAGAGGTGGCTTAATCCACGCCGGCGGGACAGGCATCCTAGCAGCGGGACATCGGCCCATCCGGGCCGGAGAATCGTGGGGGGTGGGGGTCCGCCAACCGGCGCAGCATGATTCCCGCCCCCGCCGAATATCCGGTGGCGGAGAATTCGGCAACCGGCGGGGGCGGGATTCACGCCAGCCCCCGGCGATTCTCCGACCCGGCGGGGCATCGGAGAATCTCGCCCCCGGTTCCCATCCCCCTGCCACATTAGTTTAAAACCTCCCCAACAGCGTTAGCAAAAGCACCCCCTAGGACATTGGTTCCAGTCCTGCCCAGGTGTAGACCATCTGATTTGTAATGGTCCCACCGCCACCAGAACCGGTTCCAATGTCCCAAAAATCTGAACCCCTCCCTCCTGCACCATGTCTCAAGCCACGTATTCATTCTGACTATTCTTGAATTTCTACTCTGACTGCCTTGTGGCACTGGTAGCAATCCTGAGATTGCTACCTTTGAGGTCCTACTTTTTAACTTATCTCCTAACTCCTCAAATTCTGATTGTAGGACATCATCCCGTTTTTTACCTATATTGTTGGTGCCTATATGCACCACGACAACTGGCTGCTCACCCTCCCCCTTCAGTATGTCCTGCAGCCGATCTGAGACATCCCTGACCCGTGCACCCGGGAGGCAACAGACCATTCGGGATTCTCGTTTTCGACCACAGAAACGTCTGTCCCCTTACGATTGAATCCCCTATGACTATAGCCCTGCCAGTCTTTTTCCTGCCCTTCTGTGCAGCAGAGCCAGCCACGGTGCCATGAGCCTGGCTACTACTGCCTTCCCCTGGTGAGTCATCTTCCCCCAACAGTATCCAAAACGGTATACCTGTTTTGGAGGGAGATGACCGCAGGGGACACCTGCACTGCCTTCCTGCTCTTTCTCTGCCTTTTGGTCACCCATTCCTTGTCTCCCTCACCAATCCTAATTTGCGGTGTGACCAACTCACTGAATGTGCTATCCACGACCTCCTCAGCATCGCGGATGCTCCAAAGTGTGTCCATCCGCAGCTCCAGAGCCGTCATGCGGTCTAACAGGTGTTGCAGCTGGACACACTTCCCGCACATGAAGGAGTCCGGGGCATCGGTCGCGGCCCTGAACTCCCACATTGAGCACGAGGAGCATAACACGGGTCTGGGATCTCCTGCCATTTTTACACTTTACTTTATCTGATTACAAATATAATATCAAATAATGAATAAGTGAAAGGAATAAAGATTTTACTTCCCAATCACAATACTTACCAACACACGAAGAGTTAAATTTCTCCCAGCTGCTGCTAATTGGAGCACTTTCCTTACCAGCCAATCTGGTCACTGTTTTGCTGTGATGTCACTCTTCAAGGTAAGTTTTTAAAGAGGAAAACGTAACTTCCCGCCAGACCCCTGGCCACTGCTCCTGCCGAAAATCTGAAGGCCGCTTCTCTGGCAACTGTGTCCCCGCCGCTCTCCTCGCGCTCTTTCACTGTGTCCCCGCCACTCTCCTCACGCTCTTTCATCCTGTGTCCCCGCCGCTCTCCTCGCGCTGTTTCACTGAATCTTCACCGCTCTCCTCGCGCTCTTTCAATGAGTCCCTGCCGCACTGCTCGTGCTCTTTCACTGCAGGCTGTGACGTCACGGTTCAACTTCTTTCTACTTCTACCTGCCCTCGAGTCTCCCCCTTGATCTTTATTGATCTGGGATCCTTACAGTGATTGTCTTTTTTTTTGGTTAGAGGAGGAGGTAGGGAGGGAAACACTGAAGAAGTGTTTCGGGTTTAACTGTCACTTGACAACAGCTCCTCTACAAACCACCTTCAAGATACGGTGACCGCAACGCACTGATGCAAATTTTCCCTGCAACAGCCAATCAGAAGCTCCGCTCTACTGCCCTCGGCTGGATACTTGCCTTGACTTGAACACCTAGGGTGTCTTGCTTAGGTATACTGACTGGATGCAGTGACCGCAATGCACTGATGCAAATTTTCCCCGCAACAGCCAATCAGCAACTCCGCTCTACTGCCCTCTGCTGGATCAGGTGACCAGGTGTGTAGATGAGAATAGTGCAGTGGATACAGTAGATATGGATTTCTGTAAAGCTTTTGACAAATAGAAGACTTATAAAGATGGCAATGCACATGGGATACAGGGTTATTTGATAAGATAGATTCAAAATTTGCTTAGTTGTAGGAGACAGAGGGTGATGACGGACGGCTGCTTTAGTGACTGGAAGCCAGTGGGCTATGTGATGGCTCCCCTTTTATTCGTAATTTCTATAAACAACATAGATTACTATGTGGGGGGTAGGATCAGTAAGTTTGCAGATTACACAAAGATTGGCCAGATGGTTAACAGTGAGGTTGAGTGCCTCGTGTTACAGGAAGATATAGACGGGATGGTCAAATGAGCAGGTAAGTGGCAGATGGAATTTAACCCTGAAAAATGTGAGGTTATATACTTTGGAAGGAATAATTTGACAAGGAAGTATTCAAAGAACGGTATGACACTAGGAAGTTCGGAGGGACAAAGGGACCTTGACGTGTTTGCCCATAGATGTCTGAAGGCGGAAGGACAGGTTAATAGGGTGGTGAAAAAGGCACATGGGACACTTGCCTTTATCAATTGAGGCATAGATTACAAAAGCAGGGAAGTCATGTGTGAGTTGTATAGAACTTTGATGAGGCCACAGCAGGAGTACTGTGTGCAGTTCTGGTCACCACATTATAGGAGGGATTGCACTGGAGGGGGTATAAAGGCCATTCCCCAAGATATTGTCTGGAATGGAATATTTAAGTTTTTGAAGGGAGGATGGATAAGCTTGGGTTGTTTTCCTTGAAGCAGAGAAGACTGAGGGGCGGCCTGATCGAGATGTATAAGGTTATGAGGGACATGGACAGGGAGCAGCTATTCCCTTAGTTGGAAGGTCAGTCACGAGGGGGCACAAGTTCAAGGGGAGGCGCAGGAGGTTTAAGGGGATGTAAGGAAAAAACTTTAGCCAGAGGATGGTGACGGTCTGGAATGTACTGCTGGGAGGGTGGTAGAGGCGTTTACCTCACATCCTGTAAAAGGTACATGGATGAGCACGCACGTCATAATAGTCAGGGCTATGGGCCAAGTGCTGGTAAATGGGAATAGGTAGGTCAGGTGTTTTCACATGTCAGTGCAGACCTGATGGGCCAAAGGGCCTCTTCTGTACTCTGATTCTGAATATTGACCTGGAGTTGGAGCTCTAAGATTCACCCAGTAGGACTGTTAGGAGTGGGATTTAAGCACTGTGCCTCCATGCTCAGAAGAGTATTAACACTAGCTCAGAGACTTGCTGTGCCTTTCCACTGATATCCAGGGGTTGGTGAATCTCCTGCATGGAGAATAATATCTGATAAATAACAGCTCTTCGCTACCTTTTTTCAAAATCTGGATCCCTACTCGTAACACCAACCACATCACCCCAATGCACATGCAAATAAAATGCCATAATGACACAATCTATGGAAACCTACAACAAGCAAATGTACAAGATCCTAATAATGGAGGGGTCCATGTTTGTCATATTGGGGTGGAAGGGGGCACGGTGGGGTTCAGGGCTGGAAAAGGGTTTGGGGTACTGCAGTCAGAAACACAGGGTCAAATGAATAAATGCAGAATGCACTGGATCAACATCTTGTTGTCTCTCTCGGATTATTTTGAGGTTTTGCCTGTTTCACTCTGTCCCTCCTCACAAGGCGCTATCTGTTGTCAGGTTGAAGCTGCAACGTGCTGAGAAGCTTATCAATGGCCTGGGAGGTGAGAAAGAACGGTGGACGAATATTTCAGAACATCTGGAAGCTACGTACCAGAACATTATTGGGGATGTATTATTAAGTGCCAGTGTGGTGGCCTATCTTGGTCCCTTCACATCTGAGTTCCGACAGGTGAGGCATGCTGGCAGGATTTTTAATTACACCAGAAATGTTTAATCTAATTCGATAAAAAGAGAAGGAATAATACTTGGTTTCTACATCCTACTATATTAGTGAAATATAATTTCTGCTTTAATACTCACACTATCAACTCGACCCAACCCAGCCTAATCCAAGCCAATCCATTCCAACACAACCCAGTCCAAGCCAATCCAACCCAATCCAGCCTAATTCAATCCAACCCGATCTAATCCAATGCAAGTCAATCTAATCCAATCCAACACAAACCAATCTAACCCAATCCAACTCAACCCAATCCAATCTAATCCCTTGCAATCCAACCTAATCAAACCCAACCCAGTGCAACCCACTCCGACTCAACGCAATCCATCCAATCCAATCCCCATCCCAATCCTACCCAACCCAACCCAATCCAATCCAATCCCCATCCCAATCCAACCCAACCCAATCCAACCAACCCAACACAATTCAGCCCGACCAATCCAGCCCGATCCAACACAAAACAATCCAATCCTTCCAGAAGCAGGAATAAAGCGCCTTTATTAACTTTGGTCCATTCTGTTTCTGTTTATCTGACCAAACCTAATCCAATCCAACCTAATCCAATCCAACTTAATCCAACCCAATGCAATCTAAACCAACTCAAAACACCCCAATCCAACCCAACCCAATCCAACCTAATCCAACCCAATCCAGTCAAGCCCAACCAATCCAACCCAACCCCTTCCAACCCAATCAAACCCACCCTAATCCAACCCTATTCAACCTAATCCAATCCTTCCAGGAGCAAGAATGAAGCATCTTTCCGAACTTTTGGTACATCCTATCTATCTGACCAAAATGGATGTTGGGACACACAACTGTTTGCCATCCCTTTTTTATTTAATACATTTATTGTGCCCAATTATATTTTTCCAGTTCAGGGGTAATTTAGCGTGGCCAATCCCTATTCTGCACATCTTTGGGTTGTGGAGGTGAAACCCAATACAGACACGGGAAGAATGTGCAAACTCCACACAGACAGTGACCCGGGGCCAGGGTCGAACCTGCGTCCTCAGTGCCGTAGGCAGCAGTGCTAACCACTGTGCCACCATGCCGCCCCTGTCTGCCATCCCTGTGTAATTCCATAACATAGGGACAGGTGTAAGGGAAATGTCACTCAGCATCCCTTTCCAGAATAATTGGGTACCACAACAGATTAGCACCAGCAGATGATTATGTTATGTAACATGAGCACAACTGTTTGCAAAATAAATATTCTCAGTCCTCAACTTCCATTGGTCGATTGCTGCTTTTGAAAGGTCAGCTGATATTTGAAGACAGGATACACCTCCCTTTGTTCTGGGGAGGAAGATGCGGCCATGGTGAAGTGGGACTTCTGTCCGAGGGGTCCTGGATCCTGGGGAAGGACCGCTGCTAACCTCACAACTGCTTGGTTGGCATGTAATACCGATGGGCCTTCCTGAGTAGATAGCCCCCGGCCGAGGCACCTATTATCTCCAAAGAAATCCTCTCTTAGTGTGCATATGACACAATGGGTTTTGCCATTTTAGGGTTATCAGATACAGAAACTGCAGTCTGCAAAGATTTCATCTGTTGGGTTGGAATTGTTTCTCTTTTGCAGAATGTGCTGGGAGAATGGTTGAGTATGTGCATGCAGAGACAGATCCCGGTCTCCAGTGTTTTCTCCCTGTTGAATACATTGGGGGACCCTGTGAACATCATGGAGTGGCAATTGCATGGTCTCCCACGAGACACGTAAGCATTTCTTTCCAAATGGGTTGGATTGTGTTGAATTGGGTTGGGTTGTTTTGGGTTGGATTGGTTTGGGTTGGATTGGTTTGGGTTGGATTGGTTTGGATTGGATTGGTTTAGGTTGGTTTGGGTTGGATTGATTTGAGTTGGATTGTTTTGGGTTGGATTGGTTTGGGTTGGATTGGTTTGGATTGGTTTGGATTGGATTGGTTTGGGTTGGATTGGTTTGGATTGGATTGGTTTGGGTTGGTTTGGGTTGGATTGGTTTGAGTTGGATTGTTTTGGGTTGGATTGGTTTGGGTTGGATTGGTTTGGATTGGTTTGGATTGGATTGGTTTGGGTTGGATTGGTTTGAGTTGGATTGTTTTGGGTTGGATTGTTTTGGGTTGGATTGGTTTGGGTTGGATTGGTTCGGGTTGAATTGTATTGAGTTGGAGTGGTTTGGATTGGTTTGAGTTGAATTGGTTTGGGTTGGATTGTTTCGGGTTGGATTGGTTTGAGTTGGACTGGGTTGGATTGGCTTGGGGTGGATTGGTTTGGATTGGTTTGGGTTGGATTGGTTTGGGTTGGATTGGTTTGGGTTGGTTTGGATTGGATTGGTTTGGGTTGTATTGGTTTGGGTTGTATTGGTTTGGGTTGGATTGGTTTGGGTTTTATTGGTTTGGGTTGTATTGGTTTGGGTTGGATTGGTTTGGGTTGGATTGGTTTGGTTTGGATTGGTCTGGATTGGATTGGTTTGGGTTGGATTGGTTTGGGTTGGTTTGGATTGGATTGGTTTGGGTTGTATTGGTTTGGGTTGTATTGGTTTGGATTGGATTGGTTTGGGTTGGTTTGGGTTGGATTGGTTTGAGTTGGATTGTTTTGGGTTGGATTGGTTTGGGTTGGATTGGTTTGGATTGGTTTGGATTGGATTGGTTTGGGTTGGATTGGTTTGAGTTGGATTGTTTTGGGTTGGATTGTTTTGGGTTGGATTGGTTTGGGTTGGATTGGTTCGGGTTGAATTGTATTGAGTTGGAGTGGTTTGGATTGGTTTGAGTTGAATTGGTTTGGGTTGGATTGTTTCGGGTTGGATTGGTTTGAGTTGGACTGGGTTGGATTGGTTTGGGGTGGATTGGTTTGGATTGGTTTGGGTTGGATTGGTTTGGGTTGGATTGGTTTGGGTTGGTTTGGATTGGATTGGTTTGGGTTGTATTGGTTTGGGTTGTATTGGTTTGGGTTGGATTGGTTTGGGTTGTATTGGTTTGGGTTGTATTGGTTTGGGTTGGATTGGTTTGGGTTGTATTGGTTTGGGTTGTATTGGTTTGGGTTGGATTGGTTTGGGTTGGATTGGTTTGGTTTGGATTGGTCTGGATTGGATTGGTTTGAGTTGGATTGGTTTGGGTTGGTTTGAATTGGATTGGTTTGGGTTGTATTGGTTTGGGTTGTATTGGTTTGGATTGTATTGGTTTGGGTTGGATTGGTTTGGGTTGTATTGGTTTGAGTTGGATTGGTTTGGGTTGTATTGGTTTGGGTTGTATTGGTTTGGGTTGTATTGGTTTGGGTTGGATTGGTTTGGTTTGGATTGGTCTGGATTGGATTGGTTTGGGTTGTATTAGTTTGGATTGGATTGGTTTGAGTTGGACTGGGTTGGATTGGTTTGGGTTGGATTGGTTTGGGTTGTATTGGTTTGGGTTGTATTGGTTTGGGTTGGATTGGTTTGGTTTTGATTGGTCTGGATTGGATTGGTTTGGGTTGGATTAGTTTGGGTTGGAGTGGTTTGAGTTGGTTTGGATTGGATTGGTTTGAGTTGAATTGGTTTGGGTTGGATTGGTTTGGGGTGGATTGGTTTGGGTTGGATTGGTCTGGATTGGATTGGTTTGGGTTGTATTAGTTTGGATTGGATTGGTTTGAGTTGGACTGGGTTGGATTGGTTCGGGTTGGATTGGTTTGGGTTGTATTGGTTTGGGTTGTATTGGTTTGGGTTGGATTGGTTTGGTTTCGATTGGTCTGGATTGGATTGGTTTGAGTTGGACTGGGTTGGATTGGTTTGGGTTGGATTGGTTTGGGTTGTATTGGTTTGGGTTGTATTGGTTTGGGTTGGATTGGTTTGGGGTGGATTGGTTTGGGTTGGATTGGTTTGGGTTGGTTTGGATTGGATTGGTTTGGGTTGGATTGGTTTGGGTTGGATTGGTTTGGATTGGTCTGGATTGGATTGGTTTGGGTTGGATTAGTTTGGGTTGGAGTGGTTTGAGTTGGATTGGTTTGGGATGTATTGGTTTGGGCTGGATTGGTTTGGATTGGATTGGTTTAGGTTGGATTGGTTTGGGCTGGATTGGTTTGGTTTGGATTGGTCTGGATTGGATTGGTTTGGGGTGGATTAGTTTGGGTTGGAGTGGTTTGAGTTGGTTTGGATTGGGTTGGATTGGTTTGGGTTGGATTGGTCTGGATTGGATTGGTTTGGGTTGGATTAGTTTGGGTTGGAGTGGTTTGGGTTGGATTGGTTTGGGTTGGATTGGTTTGGGTTGGAGTGTTTTGGGTTGGAGTGGTTTGGGTTGGATTGGTTTGGGTTGGATTGGTTTGGGTTGGAGTGTTTTGGGTTGGAGTGGTTTGGGTTGGATTGGTTTGGGTTGGATTGGTTTGGGTTGGATTGGTTTGGGTTGGATTGGTTTGGGTTGAATTGGTTTGAGTTGGATTGGTTAGGGTTGGATTGGATTGGTTTGGGTCAGAGTGGTTTGGGTTGGATTGGATCAGTTTGGGCTGGATTTGTTTGGGTTGGATTGGTTTGGGTTGGATTGGTTTGGGTTGGATTGGTTTGCGTTGAATTGGTATGAGTTGGATTGGTTTGGGTTGGAATGGATTGGTTTGAGTTGAATTGGTTTGGGTTGGGTTGGTTTGGTTTGGAGTGGTTTGGGTTGGATTGGATTGGTTTGAGTTGAATTGGTTTGGGTTGGGTTGGTTTGTTTTGGAGTGGTTTGGGTTGGATTGGATTGGTTTGGGTTGGATTGGTTTGGGTTGTGTTGGTTGGATTGGTTTGCGTTAGATTGGTTTGGGTTGGATTGGTTTGGGTTGGAGTGGTTTGAGTTGGATTGGTTTGAGTTGGATTGGTCTGGGTTGGAGTGGTTTGGGTAGGATTGGTTTGGGTTGAATTGGGTTGGGTTGAAGTGGTTTGGGTTGGGTTAGGTTGGGTTGGATTGGCAGGAACGTGAGAAGTAAATGACTCAAATATCTTACAGAATTCTCCTGTCCACTCAGATTCTCAGTGGATAACGCCATCATTGTGACCTCGGCCCAGCGTTGGCCACTCATGATCGACCCTCAGGGTCAGGCTAACAAGTGGGTGAAAAACATGGAGAAATCAAACAAGCTTCACGTCAGCAAACTTACAGAATCTGACTGTATCCGCACCCTGGGGAACTGCATTCAGGTAACATTCCTGTAAACGCTTATAAAAACATAGAACATAGAAAATACAGCACAGAACAGGCCCTTCGGCCCACGATGTTGTGCCGAACCTTTGTCCTAGATTAATCATAGATTATCATTGAATTTACAGTGCAGAAGGAGGCCATTCGGCCCCTTGAGTCTGCACCAGCTCTTGGAAAGAGCACCCTACCCAAACTCAACACCTCCACCCACCACCAAGGGCAATTTGGACATTAAGGGCAATTTATCATTGGCCAATTCACCTAACCCGCACATCTTTGGACTGTGGGAGGAAACCGGAGCACCCGGAGGAAACCCACGCAGACACGGGGAGGACGTGCAGACTCCGCACAGACAATGACCCAAGCTGGAATCGAACCTGGGACCATGGATCTGTGAAGCAATTGTGCTATCCACAATGCTACCGTGCTGCCCTTAAGAACAAATAAATCTACACTATATCATTTTCCCGTAATCCATGTACCTATCCAACAGCTGCTTGAAGGTCCCTAATGTTTCCGACTCAACTACTTCCACAGGCAGTGCATTCCATGCCCCCACTACTCTCTGGGTAAAGAACCTACCTCTGATATCCCTCCTATATCTTCCACCTTTCACCTTAAATTTATGTCCCCTTGTAATGGTGTGTTCCACCTGGGGAAAAAGTCTCTGACTGTCTACTCTATCTATTCCCCTGATCATCTTATAAACCTCTATCAAGTCGCCCCTCATCCTTCTCCGCTCTAATGAGAAAAGGCCTAGCACCCTCAACCTTTCCTCGTAAGACCTACTCTCCATTCCAGGCAACATCCTGGTAAATCTTCTTTGCACCTTTTCCAGAGCTTCCACATCCTTCCTAAAATGAGGCGACCAGAACTGTACACAGTACTCCAAATGTGGCCTTACCAAGGTTTTGTACAGCTGCATCATTACCTCATGGCTCTTAAATTCAATCCCTCTGTTAATGAATGCGAGCACACCATAGGCCTTCTTCACAGCTCTATCCACTTGAGTGGCAACTTTCAAAGATGTATGAACATAGACCCCAAGGTCTCTCTGCTCCTCCACAATGCCAAGAACTCTACCGTTAACCCTGTATTCCGCATTCATATTTGTCCTTCCAAAATGGACAACCTCACACTTTTCAGGGTTAAACTCCATCTGCCACTTCTCAGCCCAGCTCTGCATCCTATCTATGTCTCTTTGCAGCCGACAACAGCCCTCCTTACTATCCACAACTCCACCAATCTTCGTATCGTCTGCAAATTTACTGACCCACCCTTCAACTCCCTCATCCAAGTCATTAATGAAAATCACAAACAGCAGAGGACCCAGAACTGATCCCTGCGGTACACCACTGGTAACTGGGATCCAGGCTGAATATTTGCCATCCACCACCACTCTCTGACTTCTATCGGTTAGCCAGTTCGTTATCCAACTGGCCAAATTTCCCACTATCCCATGCCTCCTTACTTTGTGCAGAAGCCTACCATGGGGAACTTTATCAAATGCCTTACTAAAATCCATGTACACTACATCCACTGCTTTACCTTCATCCACATGCTTGGTCACCTCCTCAAAGAATTCAATAAGATTTGTAAGGCAAGACCTACCCCTCACAAATCCGTGCTGACTATCCCTAATCAAGCAGTGTCTTTCCAGATGCTCAGAAATCCTATCCTTCAGTACCCTTTCCATTACTTTGCCTACCACCGAAGTAAGACTAACAATCTGGGTAAATCACTGACAAATCACTCCTTCGCCACATCTGGGAACCCAGTGTCTCTGGGACAGGAGTGTCCAAGGTCGTCATCCCATCACTGTCACTTCCACTAGAATCAGTTCAGAGGCAGGTTTCTATATTTGCTGTTTTAATCTTTGTCACCAGAAACAAAGCTTCTTGAGGGGGAGGTGGATAGTTTAAAAACCAATGTTGTTCCTTTGTTTAAGAAGGGTAGCAAGGATAATCCAGGGAATACGTCAGTGGTAGGGAAATTACTGGAGAGAATTCTTCGAGACAGGATCTACTCCCATTTGGAAGCAAATGGACGTATTAGTGAGAGGCAGCATGGTTTTGTGAAGGGGAGGTCGTGTCTCACTAACTTGATAGAGTTTTTCGAGGAGGTCACTAAGATGATTGATGCAGGTAGGGCAGTGGATGTTGTCTATATGGACTTCAGTAAGGCCTCTGACAAGGTCCCTCATGGCAGACTAGTACAAAAGGTGAAGTCACACGGGATCAGGGGTGAGCTGGCAAGGTGGATACAGAACTGGCTAGGTCATAGAAGGCAGAGAGTAGCAATGGGAGGGTGCTTTTCTGATTGGAGGGCTGTGACTAGTGGTCACAGGGATCAGTGCTGGGACCTTTGGTGTTCGTAGTATATATAAATGATTTGGAGGAAAATGTGACTGGTCTGATTAGTAAGTTTGCAGACGACACAAAGGTTGAACGGGCAGCACGGTGGCCTTGTGGATAGCACAATTGCTTCACAGCTCCAGGGTCCCGGGTTCGATTCCGGCTTGGGTCACTGTCTGTGCGGAGTCTGCACGTCCTCCCCGTGTGTGCGTGGGTTTCCTCCGGGTGCTCCGGTTTCCTCCCACAGTCCAAAGATGTGCAGGTTAGGTGGATTGGCCATGATAAATTGCCCTTAGTGTCCAAAATTGCCCTTAGTGTTGGGTGGGGTTACTGGGTTATGGGGATAGGGTGGCGGTGTTGACCTTGGGTAGGGCGCTCTTTCCAAGAGCCGGTGCAGACTCGATGGGCCGAATGGCCTCCTTCTGCACTGTAAATTCTATGATAATCTATGAACAAAGAACAAAGAAAAGTATAGCACAGGAACAGGCCCTTCGGCCCTCCAAGCCCGTGCCGACCTGCTGCCCATCTAAACTAAAATCTTCTACACTTCCTGGGTCAGTATCCCTCTATTCCCACCCTATTCATGTATTTGTCAAGATGCCCCTTAAACGATCTAAATCCTGCTGTTTCCGCTGACAGTCCTCATCGCTATCCACAATTCCACCAACCTTTGTGTCGCCTGCAAACTTACAATCCCCTTAATTGTTCCCAGTGTAGAGGGGTCAATTATTAGGGGCACAGGTTTAAGGTGCGAGGGGCAAGATTCAGAAGAAATGTACGAGGTAAGTTTTGTACACAGAGGGTACTGGGTGCCTGGAACACACTGCCGGAGGAGGTGGTAGAAGCAGGGACGTTAATGATGTTTAAGGTGCATCTTGACAAATACATGAATAGGATGGGAATAGAGGGATATGGACCCTGGAAGTGTAGAAGGTTTTAGTTTAGACAGGCTGCATGGTTGCCGCAAGCTTGGAGGGCCAATGGGCCTGTTCCTGTGCTGCACTTTTCTTTGTTCCTTGTTCTTTGGTCAAATATTTCAACATATCATTGAAAAAATAATAAAGTATCTGTGCTACCTGGTCTCTGGATTAACAATAAACCACTAACACTTACCCGACCCCTAACTTTAACCCTAATCCTACCAGAGACTTTCCAACTCAGAGTGAATATACATTGAGAGACCATGTGAATCAGGTTAAAAGCTGTGAATCATGCTAATTAAGTAAAATTCGACAAAGCATGAAGTATTTGTTTAGATGATAATACTTCATTTAATTTATAGTGTCAGCTGCAACAATATAAAATCTTGTGAAGTCCCGACAGTTCTTTTCACACTTGGAATATAAATCCACAGTCGGTGATCATGTATTTGATTGATAAAGCTGTATAAAACTTAGCAACCAATTACATTGTTTAATTTCAGAATCCTTCAACTCCTATCTAACTAACCTTAGACTGCTAGCGCAATCCTACAACTTCGATGATATCACTGACTCCATGATCAGAGACTAAATTGATTTTGGAGTCCACTCTGATTCTCTGCGAGAGCAATTGTTGAAAATCAAGCACATGACCCTGCCAGTCACGATTGTAACGTGTACTGTGCATGAGCACTCGGAAAATCGCTATTCACAGTACAAAACACTCCCACGAGGTGGAGAGTGTTCAGACCATCTCCCGGATGCAGCGCCTCCACATTGACGAATGCGGCCATTTTGCGCGTTCTTCCTGGGGCCCGACGCATGCGCAATGCGATCGGGAACACGAAACGGCCGAAAACCGCACTGCGCCAGTGCAGGCATCCGAGAACCGCACGGCGCATGTGCAACGACGCACTGAGCGTCATGACGCCGACGTCATGACGTGTGCGAACTGCGGCACTGCCCATTTTAAACAAAACTGCCCTGCAAGAGGCAAATGCTGTTTAAACTTTGGGAAACCAAACCACGATGCAGCCCTGTGCAGATCTGCACCACCAGTCAGGAGCCAGCGCTCCCAATTCCAACAGCTGCGCATCAGAAGTGTGTAACACCGAATGCATGACTCTGATCGAGGCAGTGCGACGGATCCAGATGATGAATACCTGGACAACACTTACCGAGTGGGCATTATTACGAAGTGCGAATACGCCACACCGGACACATCGCGAGTCCAATCAATCCTGACCGTGGATTCCGAGGACGAACGGCATGCAGTGATGAAGGTCAACCACTGCCCCACCCAGTTCAAACTGGCCACAGGTGCCTCCGCCAACCTGATTTCGCAGGTGGACTTCAAGAGAATCAAGGAGCCCCCCACAATCCTTCCAACTGCCTGCAAACTCCTGGACTACAATGGAAACGTAATCAATGCACTGGGGTCCTGCCATCTGCAGGTGTCCAGCCGACACACACAAGGAAGTTTACGCTTTGAAATTGTTAAACCAGACAGGGCGCCCCTGCCAAGTGCGCACACCTGCAAGCAACTGAACCTTATTCAAAGGATCTACACCACGACGCCATCCCATTCGGACCTTCAGGCCAGCATCAACGACATCCTAACCCAGTACCCAGATGTATTTAGCGGGATGGGCACGCTGCCGTACGAGTTCAAGATTCTACTGCGGCCTGATGCCAAGCCAGTGGTCCACGCACCACGATGTGTCCCTGCTCCACTAAGAGAGCACCTGAAGGTAGAGCTCACAAGTCTACAACAAAAAGGCATCATCGCCAAGGTCACTCAACCAACCGACTGGGTCAGCTCGATGGTGTGCGTAAAGAAGCCTTGGGGGTACCTACGCATCTGCATTGACCCCAAGAATCTAAACAAAAACATTATGCGGAAACATTATCCCATCCCGAAGAGGGAAAAAATCACGAGTGAGATGGCACACGCGCGCTTCTTCACAAAATTGGACGCATCCCAAGGATTTTGGCAAATCCAACTTGAAGAATCCAGCAGGAGGCTCTGCACCTTCAACACGCCTTTTGGCAGATTCTGCTACAACCGAATGTCATTTGGCATCATCTCGGCATCAGATATTTTCCTTCGCATCATGGAACAGATGATGGAGGGAATAGAAGGGGTTTGTGTCTATATTGACAATATCATAATCTGGTCCACAACCCCAGAGGAACATGTGTCACGACTCAAGAAAGTATTCCGCGCGTACATGAACATGGCCTCAAGCTAAACAGGTCCAAGTGCTGTTTTGGGACATCCACGCTGAAGTTCATGGGCGATCAGATTTCACAACACAGTGTGCGCCGTGACAAAATTAAAGCCATCGAGGCAATGAAAGTCCCCGAGGAAAAGAAGGCAGTACTGCGCTTCCTGGGAATGGTCAATTTCCTTGGCAAATTCATCCCGAATTTGGCCACACACACCACGGCCCTACGCAACCTGGTGAAAAACTAACCGCCTTTGAGTGGAAGGCGGAGCACAGAACAGAGTGGCTGGAGCTGAAAGCCAAGCTCACCACTGCACCCGTCCTTGCATTCTTTGACCCAGACCGAGAGACCAAGATATCCACAGATGCCAGTCAGGATGGCATTGGGGCGGTGTTGCTTCAAAGAGACGACACGTCATCCTGGGTACCAGTAGCATACGCGTCACGGGCAATGACACCCACTGAGACCAGATATGCGCAGATTGAGAAGGAGTGTTTAGGTCTTCTCATCGGCATCCTCAAATTTCATGATTATGTCTATGGCTTGCCATCATTTACTGTTGAGACGGATCATAGGCCTCTTGTCCACATCATCCAAAAGGACCTGAACGACATGACGCCTCGTTTGCAGAGAATTCTGCTCAAACTCTGGAGCTATGATTTCATAGGTGTACACACCTGGCAAGGAGCTCATCATTGCCGATGCATTGTCCCGCTCCGTCAACTCACCCAGTGACCCACTGGAGATCATCCAGCACATTGAATTGCAGGTACAACTGTGTGCAAGCACTCACCCGGCAACAGATGAGAAGATCATTTTCATCCGAGAAGAGACGGTCAACTGTCCTCCCTGTTGCAGCGAGTCATCCACAACCTCATCAATGGCTGGCAGAAAGGGCAATGCCCTCAATTCTACAACGTCAAGGACGGCCTGACGCTGATCGACGGCATCCTGCTCAAGCTGGACAGGATAGTCATCCCGCTACGTCTCCAGAGCATGGTGCTGCGGCAGATTCATGAGGGACACCTGGGCATAAAAAACTGCAGACGCAGGGCCCGGCAAGCTGTCTACTGGCCCAGCATCAACCAGGACATCACGGATATGGTCCTGAACTGCGAAACCTGTCAGAGGTTCCAACCAGCGTAGAGCAAGGAGGCGCTCCAACCACATGACCTAGAGACCTCTCCGTGGTCCACGGTTGGCGTTGACCTATTCCACGCGAATGGTCGCGACTATATCTTAATCATCAATAACTTTTTGAACTATCCTGAGGTGCTGAAGCTGCCAGACCTCACCTCACGGACCATCATCAAAGCGTGTAAAGAGACATCCCCAGCAGACACGGTCAGGATCAAGATACCGGATGGTGGGTGGTCTGCTCTGGCTGTCGTTGTTTGACAGGCCATGCCCAGATCCTATGTCATACGTATGGCTGATGGCTCCATTGTGCGAAGGAATCGAAGGGCACTGCGAAACGTTGCTTGCCCGCAACCACTTTCCCCTCCATTTCCACGTGTCGAATTGCCACATCCAGGCACCTCGAACCACGAGACCACCAGTCATGCCTCCCACTCGCCTGTCAAGACACTGTCATCCCCTCCACCACCTCTCCGGCGGTCGACGAGGATCAGCCGCAAGCCTCAGAGACTGGGCTTCTGAGCATTTGTTTTGTTTGTTCTGTTCTGTATTCCTCAGTCAGTCACATTAGACAGACATATTCCCATGTATATACATCTAAAAAAAAGGGGAGATGTCATGATATGCAAACATGCAACCAATCAATGAACACTCAGAATAGGACACAACCAATAGGCAGTTAGGATACTCAGAGGTGGCATCACCACAAGGGGGCATGACATAAACACTATAAACGGGATGAGGCATTCACACCCTGCCTATTTCCACAGACAGACATCTAGAGAGTTAGACAGGGTTGATCAGCAACATCACACCCCAACACATGGCTTCGAGCAAGCTGGTACAGTTCGACTGAGTTACCGCAGTTAGATTAGCAGAGAGTCGAACTCATTTGAGAACTGTGTTAACAGTTCAATAAACACGTTGAACTCATTTCAGAGTCTGGAGCATCCTTTAGTTAAGACTGCATCAAGTAGCAGCCTGTGTTATCTGAAGCAGCATAACTCAAGAAGCACAATACCCCTATATCAGACAATATATGTCAGCCTTCTGCCTACGAATATTGCTCAGTTTTAAAATTGTGCATTCTTATTTTCTAGTTTGGAAATCCAGTTTTAATTGAAAATCTTTCGGAAGAACTCGATCCCATTCTGGAGCCATTGCTGCTGAAGCAAACGTTCAAACAAAGAGGAATGGATTACATTCGCCTTGGAGAGACCATCGTACAATATTCAAGAGATTTCAAGCTCTACATGACCACCCGGCTTCGAAACCCTCATTACCTCCCAGAGGTTTCAGTCAAGGTAATCCTTCTTCATGTCAAACAGGGTTAGCTGGGAGCAGCCTGGTGCAAATTCAAGTTGGTGCGCTGTGGACTTCACCACTGGAGAGAGCTCTCCCCAAAATCGTGAATCCCTGGTGTAACAGCCATGTTGGGACTGAAGACGCCTCCCCGACTGCCCTCCCAACCTGCCAATGAACACTCACTATCCCCCATCCCACTGACTAGTACCATCTCGCCCCAGCTACATCCCCAATAACCACCCCACTGATCACCCAACTGTCCACCCACTGGACAAACCCCCCAGTTGAACATCCACAAGCCCCCCCACTGACCATTCAGTGCAGTGTGGTGGTGGTCAGTGGGGATCAGTACTATAATTTCCCAGGAGTTAGAAGTGGTTTTAATTCTTCTAACTTTTCCTGGGTAATTATTCCTGTCATGGAGTTAGAACCAGTCAAACTCTGCAATTTATTTTAAAATATTGGATGGTCCCCAGTGCAGGGTAATTGCTGTCCAATCCTTTACCAGGAATCATCCAGGCATTCAGCCCTTGATGCAGTATCTCAGGAAAGGTATAACATCTTGGAGTGGGTGCAGTGCTGGAGCTAGTTGGGAGGAGATGTTTTTTGACCCTACATTCATATTAAATGATACAAGAGAAAGGCAATTAAAGATGCTCAGAGCCTCCAGTTAAAAGCAACTTGGACTCGGAGTGAACCAGAACATTATTGTCCCCTTTATTCTCGATGTTAAACAATGGCCAGGAATTGTTCCAAACTCAAAGTGATATCTTTGATTTTTCAGGTTACCCTGTTGAACTTTATGATAACATCAGTCGGGCTGGAGGACCAGCTGCTGAATATCGTCGCAGCAAAAGAAAAGCCAGAACTAGAAGAAAAGAAGAAAGTTCTTTACCTGGAAAGGGCACAAAACAGGTATCAGCCCAGCTGCAGTGTCAGGTGGGAGCTCATGCCAAAGGAATCAGCTGTGTTTTCATCCACAAGACTGAGAGCCACGTGGAGACAACATTAATAGATGTAGTTACTCCACAGATTGAGTGTGCAGGGAGAGGGGGAATGGGTGACCATCATACCATCCAAAAAGGTTCTGAATACCGATGAGGGTGATGGGTCATCTTGGAAGTGCAGCCAGATCCAAGTCCATGGCAACCACGGGTGGCTCAGCTGCAGAGAGGGGTACAAGGTAGACTCGAAGAATCATACTGACCTGTGATTTGACAGTGAGGGGAATAAATAGGCAATCATGAATCCAGGATGATGTGTTGTCTCCCAGGTGCCAGGGTCAATGACAGCTGCCTTGCACCCCAAGGAGGAAGGGTGAACATTCGAACCAATGGCAAAGATAGAAAAGGGAAGTGGTCCTGCAGTCAGAATTTAGGGAGCTAGGTAGAAACTTAACAAGCAGCACCTGAGGAGGTGACTAGGTGTGTAGTTGAGGGTAGTGCAGTTGATGTAGTCGACATGGACTTTAGTGAGGCTTTTGACAAGCTCCCACATGGGAGGCTGATGAAGAACGTAAGAGCCCATGGGATCCAGGGCAATTTGGAAAACTGGATCCAAAACTGGCTTTGTGGTAGGTTGATAGTTGAAATTTATTTTTGCGACTGGAAGCCTGTGTCCAGTTGTGTTTGTAGCCACCTGGGATGGCCACTTCCAGAATACAAAATGGACGCTCGCAAAGAATATAGGGAACTGTGGACAATGCTAGAAAACAAGCAGACACAGAGCCTGAATGTATATTTGGGAAACAGCTCCCAGATGGAATTGAAACTATGGGTCATAGATTATCATAGAATTTACAGTGCAGAAGGAGGCCATTCGGCCCATCGAGTCTGCACCGGCTCTTGGAAAGAGCACCCTACCCAAGGTCAACACCTCCACCCTATCCCCATAACCCAGTAACCCCACCCAACACTAAGGGCAATTTTGATCACTAAGGGCAATTTATCATGGCCAATCCACCTAACCCGCACATCTTTGGACTGTGGGAGGAAACCGGAGCACCCGGAGGAAACCCACGCACACACGGGGAGGATGTGCAGACTCCGCACAGACAGTGACCCAAGCCGGAATCGAACCTGGGACCCTGGAGCTGTGAAGCAATTGTGCTATCCACAAGGCTACCGTGCTGCCATGGGTCGATTAGCATATTGATGGCCCATCTCCGGGAAACGAAGGAATGACACTCAGGTAACCGATACTATTGCAGACATCCCGGTGCCAGTTCCCCAACCGACAGTCTGCTTGCACCCCCCCCCTACACCACATGCCGGAACCCATACCACCCACCATGGACGGTTGTTCACAAAAGCCACCAGCTGCCCACCCCCATGTGCTGCCGGTGCCCGACTGCCTAACATTGTGCACGTTCTGTCTCCCCCTCTCCACAGGAGAGGGCGGTGGACAACCACAGGGAGAGAGAGAAGACTGGAGTTGGGCCTGCCAGACCTACGTCATGGAGCAGTGGGCACTGGATCTGGTCAGTGGGCCCGGGAAGAGGGCGTTCGCCGAGGCAGAGATCAGCATTGGGAAACCAAATGAGACCCTGCTGAGTTGCGGGGCCCCTATGGCACGCAGGGCACAATCCCCACACCACGCCAATATCTCCACACCACCCCTACCTCAGCACCCCACCACCTCCACACCACCGTATCTCCCCCACATCGCCCCACCTCACCCACACCACCCCTTCACCACCCCAACCCGTGATCCAACCATGCGGCATGTCTTGTGCCTTGCAGGATCTGGCGATGAGGCGGGCCCTTGTGGTGTCAAACGCCCCCGGTCACAACCCCAGGACACGTTGAGCGATGAGGTGGTACCGGACAGCAACGTAAGACCCCAAACACCAGCCCACAACACCCCAGAGCACCAGTTCAGGGATGACACCTTGGATGGTGTACTTGATCCTCTCCAGGTGAAGACATTCCGCCAGGTCTGCCAGCCAGTCTGCAGCTGGGGGTAGTCGCCAGCCGAGCAGGATTCTCTGGCATGCGATTAGGGAAACAAAAGCCAGGGCGACGGCCATCTTCCCCATATGAAGATCTGGCTGGTCCGATACCCCGAAGACTGCCACTCTCGGGCACGGCTCCACCCTCACCCCAACAACCCTGGACATCGCCTCGAAGAATGCTGTCCAGAACCTGAAAAGCCCGGGGCAAGCCCAGACCATGAAGGCGTGGTTGGCCGGGCCTCCCTGGCACTGTTCACATTTGTCCTCTGCCTCCAGGAAGAACCTGCTCATTCGGGTTCCAGTTAGGTGAGCTCTTATGTACCACTTTGAGCTGCATGAGGCTTAGCCTAGCGCAGGAGGAGGTGGAGTTTGCCCCACTCAGTGCTTTGCTTCAGAGTCCCCAACCCATTTCCGTCCCCAATTCGTCCTCCCATTTCACTGGCTTTGTCCAGTGGTAGTCTTGACTTGTCCAGCAACCATCCGTATATGTTCCCACAGTTCCCCCCTCCTTATTGTCTGTGTTGATTAGTTCCCGGAGGAAGATAACAAATATGAACGGTGCTAAGGAGGCCCAAAGAACCACGGCCACATAGTTCCTCTAGTGTCACTCAGGGCCCTGGGGTTTCTTGCCGTTTCCTTGCGCAGAAAGTGTTTGATTTGGAGGTGCCTGAGTTCCTGTCCTGTCGGCAGGTCCAAGCCCTCCATCAGGTCATCCAGGGTCACTGGCCGCTAACGTCCCCCGTCCTGACTCCATTTTATAAAGGTGGTGTCAAGCATGACCTGCAGGAATTTGTGGTTGCCGCAGATGGGGGCCATGGAGAACATCTTGGTTAGACTGAAATGCTATTTCATTTGATTCCACGTTTTCAGTGTTGCTACCACTACTGGGTTGGATGCGTACTTTGATGGGGGGATGGGAATGTTGCCGTGGCGATGGCTTGGAGGGTCGTTCCCTTGCAGGAAGACTCCTCCAGCCTCACCTATTCCATGTTTGGTTCTCGTGTCCATCCCCTCACCCTCTCGGCTGTGGCTGCCCAGTGGTAGTACTGCAGGTTCGGCAGGGCCAGACCGCCCATATTTTTTCTCCTTTGCAGTGTCGACTTAGGGATCCTTGGGTACTTGTCCCCCCCACAAATGCCATGATCATTTTGTCTACTTTGTGGAAATAGGCCTTGGGGATGAAGATCGGTATGGATCTAAACAGGAAGAGGAAGCTTGGCAGTACGTTCAATTTGATCGTCTGCCCCCTCCCTGCCAGGGACAGCGGGAGTGCATCCCATCTCAGTCCATGTGGCTCATAAGATTAGTGAGTTATAGATGTTGATTTTCATGAGGAAATTTGATTTTGTGGCTCTAACGGAGACCTTGCTCAAGGAAGAGCAGGACTGGGTGGTAACTATCCCTGGATGCAAGATGGAAATATAGGAAATGAAAGAAAGTGTTGAGGTCGGGAAACGCAAGATGGCCATTTAAGACTTCAGAAGCCTGAGCCTGTGAACTCTGCTCATGCCCATCATTTTGTAATCTCCAGGAGATGGGAGCAGACAGCGTTCAGTTTTGCTGAGTCCCAAGACAGACTGGCCGGAAGGCCCAGATCAGTTCACTGGGACATTGGCCCAATTCTCCCTGTGCCCTAACCTTCCCTCGTCACACCCTCATCTCTCATCCACTTCCCATATCCCCATCTTCCTTCATGTTTTCCATGTCACTCTCCATGCCTCTTATATCCACATGCCCCCTCATACCCCCCTGTCCATGTCCCCTTTAGACTCTATGCCCCCTCATACCCCCCTGTCCATGTCCCCTTATTATGTCCCATGGATCCCGAATTGCCACTCACCCAGTACCCACCATCCTTAGGAGCTCTGTAATATCAATGGCAATCCTGTAATAGATATTTGAAAAATACACCTTTAACAATCCAACAGAGCTAGGATAACCACATATGAACGCAAGGGGAAGCAAAGACAGATATTTTATGTTAAACAGAGTCACTCCATTTATAAATTTGGTTTGGGACTTCCGGTGGTGGCCACGGAGTGAGTGGTCGCACATTTGGTGGCTCCCACCCGATACAGAATTGTTTGGTCCTTTTTCACCCAATTTAGGGGGTGTTTGCTGGTGTGAGATGCACGAGTACTGAGAGATAGAAATGTTCCTCTGGTGAGGCCAGTTTATGGCTTATCAGGCAAGGATTATAACGAGTAAGAGACAGCAGTTTGGCCGAGAGGTTTTTCGAAATGCGACAGACGGAAGGATAGCAGAGGGCTCAGGGGTTGTTGCCCGCCCAGTGGTCTACTGAGCAATGGTGGACTTCTTGAATGCTAAGTTCCAGCAGCAGAGGTAAGAGGACCTGGCTACAGTGGTGGAGCCACTCAGGGCAGCTATTGAGAGAGCGGAGCAGAGATTGGAGGTGCAGAGTTCAGCGCTCCAGAAGATGGAGGAGTCGGTGGTGGACAATTAGGACTAGCTGGCCTCGTTTGGGACAGAGATGGTACTCATGGTGGAGGGTCAGAAGCGGCTGAGGGAGAAGGTGGAGGACCTGGAGAATAACTCCAGGAGGCAGAACCTCCAGATTGTGAGGCTTCCTGAAGGGATTGAGGCAGACCACAAAGTAGGTGGCAAATATGTTCAAGAGGTTGATGGGGGGGAGGGGTTCTTTGACCATCCCCCCCCCCCCCCCCCCCCCGAGGTGGATCGAGCGCACAGGGCATTGAGGAGGAGGCCAAAGACAGGTGAGCAGCCCAGTATGATGGTGACGCAGTTGCATCATTTTCTCAATAAGGAGAAGATTCTGAGGTGGTGAAGGAGTCGAGAAAGTGCACCTGATAAGGAAACTTGCTGCGGATCTGTCAGGACCTGGGTACGGAGTTAGTCAAGCAGCGGGTTGGGCTCAATCAGATCAAGGCAGCCCTCTGCAAGGAAGGAAGTTTGAGTGTTATATTCTGCTCATCTGTGGATCATGCACCAGAATCGAGAATTCCATTTTGATACACCAGAGGAGGCAAGTGAATTTATGAGAGACCATAGACTGGGAGGCAGGTGAGGACATTGAACTTTGGAGATGCCAGTGTGGTGAATATGGGTGTGTACGACAACGGATCGTTGTATTTACTGTGGTCGGGTGCAGAGCGGATAAGTGTGTTTTACTGTTCTTGGGGAATTGCGGGTCAACAGTTGCTGGGGGGGGAAAGGAGCAGCCTTGAGTGGGGGCCACTATGGTAGCTGATGGGCGAGCTAACAGGAGTGAAGTGGGGGGTCGCTTTGTGGAAGGGAGTGGTGGAGGGCTGGGTTTTCATTTTCTTTGTTTATAGGGGGAAGTGGAGTGAGGGAGGGGGATGCTAAGGCGGGTGGAGTTGGTGTGGCATAGTTGGTTAAGGGGAGATGGCGGCAGACATCTGGGATAGAGCCTGAGGGTGAGCGAGGTGTGGACCTGGGGGAGCCGGTTAAAGTAGGGCTGATCGACGGCAGGGGGCGGCGGGGAAGCAACCCGGTTAATTACGTGGAATGTTCGGGGTTTGAATGGCCTGGTTAAAAGGCAGGTTTTAGCACAGTTTCTGGACCTGGACACGCACCGGCTGATTATGGCCAGGTGGGGGGGGGGGTTAATACGGTGCTGGATCCTAGGTTGGACTGGTCGTGCCTTAGATCCCTGAAGGTTTTGGTCATGACAAAGGGGCTGTTTGGGTTTATGGAATGCACGGGGAGGCGGACCTGTGGCGGTTTGCGAGGCCACGGGTGAAGGAGTTTCCGTATTTTCCGCATGTGTACCGGGTGTACTCCCAGATTGATTTCTTTGTCTTTTTTTTTTAATTTTGAGTACCCCATTATTTTTTCCAATTAAGGGGCAATTTAGTGTGGCCAATCCACCTGAGTTGCACATGTTTGGGTTGTGGTGGTGAAACCCACGCAGACACGGGGAGAACGTGCAAACTCCACACGGACAGTGACCCATGGCCGGGATTCGAACCCGGGTCCTCAGCGCCGTAAGCAGCAATGCTAACCACTGTGACACCATGCTGCCCTTTGATTTCTTTGTCTTAGATAAGGCGCTGCTGGCGGGGTGGTTGGAGTATTCGATGATTGTGGTCTCTCACCAGGGATTCAGGGTGATTTAGCAGTTTGGATCAGAAATTGGCTAGCTGGAAGAAGACAAAGGGTGGTGGTTGATGGGAAATGTTCAGACTGGAGTCCAGTTACTAGTGGTGTACCACAAGGATCTGTTTTGGGGCCACTGCTGTTTGTCATTTTATAAATGACCTGGAGGAGGGCGTAGAAGGATGAGTGAGTAAATGTGCAGGTGACACTAAAGTCGGTGGAGTTGTGGACAGTGCGGAAGGATGTTACAAGTTACAGAGGGACATAGATAAGCTGCAGCGCTGGGCTGAGAGGTGGCAAATGGAGTTTAATGCAGAAAAGTGTGAGGTGATTTGTTTTGGAAGGAATAACAGGAAGACAGAGTACTGGGCTAATGGTAAGACTCTTGGCAGTGTGGATGAGCAGAGAGATCTCGGTGTCCATGTACATAGATCCCTGAAAGTTGCCACCCAGGTTGAAAGGGTTGTTAAGAAGGCGTACGGTGTGTTAGCTTTTATTGGTAGAGGGATTGCGTTTCGGAGCCATGAGGTTCTGTTGCAGACGTACAAAACTCTGGTGCGGCCGCATTTGGAGTATTGCATGCAATTCTGGTCGCCGCATTATAGGAAGGATGTGGAAGCATTGGAAAGGGTGCAGAGGAGATTTGCCAAAATGTTGCCTGGTATGGAGGGAAGATCTTATGAGGAAAGGCTGAGGGACTTGAGGCTGTTTTCGTTAGAGAGAAGAAGGTTAAGAGGTGACTTAATTGACGCATGCAAGATGATCAGAGGATTGGATAGGGTGGACAGTGAGAGCATTTTTCCTCGGATGGTGATGTCTTGCACGAGGGAACATAGCTTTAAGTTGAGGGGAGATAGATATAAGACAGATGTCAGAGGTAGGTTCTTTACTCAGAGAGTAGTAAGGGCGTGGAATGCCCTGCCTGCAACAGTAGTGGACTCGCCAACACTAAGGGCATTCAAATGGTCATTTGATAGACATGGACGATAAGGGAATAGTGTAGATGGGCTTTAGAGTGGTTTCACAGGTCGGCACAACATCGAGGACTGAAGGGCCTGTACTGCGCTGTAATGTTCTGTGTTCTATGTTCAATGCCGGCCTGAATATCCACATTGGAGGATGTTGTTGTGTAAACCCGCTGTACGAGGTTCAGCTGCTTGCAGGCCTGCGCGCCAAGTAGGGATGCCCTGTCTGGCTTGACAAAACGTAACCATGCATGGGTGCTCCGGTTGGAGACGAGTAGATGGCAGGATCCCAGTGCCGTGATGGTATTTCCGTTGTAGTCCAGGAGCCTGCAGGCTGCTGGAAGGACCTTGGGGGGCTTCTCGATGCCTTTGAAATCTGCCTGTGAGAGGAGGTTGGCAGAAGCACCTGTGTCCAGCTTGAACTGGATGGAGCAGTGGTTGACCTGCATCACCGCACGCCATTCGTTCGCAGAATCCACAGCGAGGCTGGATTGAATTTGTGATGAGTTGGATGTGGCATATTCACATTTGGTAATGATGCTCACACAGTAGGCGTAGTCCAGGCATTCTTCCTCTGGATTTGTTGTGCTGCCAGGATCAGAATCCTGTAATCGTTGTTGCACACCCTGAACACGCCGTCGTAGGAATTGGGAGCGCTGGCCCCTGACTGGCGGTGCAGATCTGCACAAGGCTGCATAGTGTCCAGGCTTCCTGCAGTTTAAACATCGCCTGCCTCTCGTAGGGCAGTGTTTCTTTAAGTGGGGGTTGCCGCAGTTCGAGCACGTCATAACGTCGGCGTCCTGACGCTCCTCGCATCATCACACCTGCGCAGTGTGTGTGTCGGCCGCTTCGTTATCCCGTTTGCATCGCGCATGCGTGGGGCCCCGGGAAAAGCGCGCAAAATGGCCACTTTCATCAATGCTGAGGCGCTGCAGCCGGGAGATGGCCTGCACACTCTCTGCCTCGTGGGAGGCAAGTTTCTCATTTTCAGCCGATTTGTAGCGGGCATAGTGATTATTGGCGTACTCATGCACTGTGCATGTTTCAGTCGTGACTGGCAGGGTCATATGCTTGATTTTCAGTAGCTGCTCTCTCAGAGGATCAGAGTGAACTCCAAAAACGATTTGGTCTCTGATCATGGAGTCAGCAATATCACCAAAGTTGCAGGACAGCGCTAGCAGGCGGAGGTTAGTTAAGAAGGAGTTGAAAGATTCATCTTTACCTTGTAGACGCTGTTTGAATATGTAACGCTCGAAGATTTCATTGGTGTCCACTTCACAGTGACTGTCAAACATATCCAGGATGGTCTGAAACTTTGTCTTGTCCTGGCCTTTGGTGAAGTGAAAAGAGTTGAAGAGTTTGATGGCTTGATCACCCGCTGTTGGGAGGAGAAGCGCGATCTTCCTTGCATCAGACGCACCCACAAGTTCTGAAGCTTTGATGTGCAGCAGAAACTTTTGCTTGAATGTCCGCCAGTTGGCACTGAGATTGCCGGAGGTCCTGAGCTGGTGAGGAGCCTGAATCTTCTCCATGGTGCCGGGATACATTCGGTGGTCGTCACGGAACGGACTGAGGTAAACCACCTAGATTAAGCAGTCTCCTGGTAGCATGTTGTGTTATGTACTCTGGGATAACACAGGCTGCAACTGGATGCAGCTTTAAACAAAAGATACTCCAGACCTTGAAGTTAGTTCAATCTGATTTATTGAACCAGTAGCACAGTTAGCACAGTTCTCTATGAGGTTGACTCGCTGCTAACCTAAGTGTGGTTACTCTGTCTGACTGAACCAGACTGACTCTTAGCCATGTGCTGGAGGTCTCGGCCTCCACCGCTCTCTGTGGCAATGAATTCCACAGACCCACCACTCTCTGGCTGAAGAAATTTCTCCTCATCTCTATTCTAAAGTGACTCCCTTTTATTCTAAGTCTGTGCCCCCGGGTCCTAGTCTCCCCTACTCAGGTTTGCACTGAGTGCTGAATTTGGTGCATTTGAGTGCGATAGTGAGAGTTCGGTGACCGAGGGAGTATAAGGCTTCATTTTTATCTAAAGTTTAGTCTTTCTTTTATTTAGTTAATTAACTTAAAAGTTGCTGTTTGGTTTAGAAGAAGGTGAATTTTCAATCAGCTTTAAACAGGCTTCTACTTGTAGGCACTTGCAGCTGGAGCTTGTTAATTAGTTAATTGGATTAGGCCAGTTTTCAGAGGCTAGATTCACAGTATAAAAGTGATCCCCTACAGTGCAGACTTTGTTTGCACTGAGTGCTGAATTTGGTGCATTTGAGTGCGATAGTGAGAGTTTGGTGACCGAGGGAGTGCTGAATTTGGTGCATTTGAGTGCGATAGTGAGAGTTTGGTGACCGAGGGAGTGCTGAATTTGGTGCATTTGAGTGCGATAGTGAGAGTTTGGTGACCGAGGGAGTTAGGTGAGGAGGGAGTAAGGTGCTCCTTTCATTTTGTTTCCGACATTTCCGCAAAGAGTGCGAAGAGAGCCAGGAGTTTACAGGAAGTGTAGCTGATTGGGAGCAGAGTCGGAGGGCGGAGATCTAGTTAGTCCACACAGCAGCTATATTCTGTAAGGTAAGAGGGGATGGAGGCTAGGCCAGTTACATGCTCCTCCTGTAGGATGTGGGTGGTGAGGGATACCACCGGTGTCCCCACTGACTATACCTGCGGGAAGTGCACCCAACTTCAGCTCCTCAAAGACCGTGTTAGGGAACTGGAGCTGAAGCTGGACGAACTTCGGATCATCCGGGAGGCAGAGGGGGTGATTGAGAAGAGTTACAAGGAGGTAACCACACCCAAGGTACAGGACAAGAATAGCTGGGTTACGGTCAGGGGGAAAAAACAAACAGGCAGAAAGTGCAGGGATCCCTCGTGGCCGTTCCCCTTCAAAACAAGTGTACCGTTTTGGATGCTGTTGGGGGGGGGATGACCTACCGGGGGAAGGCCCTAGCGGCCAGGTCTCTGACACTGAGTCTGGCTCTGGGGCTCAGAAGGGAAGGGGGGAGAATAGAAAAGCAATAGTTGTAGGAGATTCAATGGTTAGGGGAATAGATAGGAGATTCTGTGGTCGTGAGCGAGACTCCCGGAAGGTATGTTGCCTCCCGGGTGCCAGGGCCAGGGTTGTCTCGGATCGTGTCTTCAGGATCCTTAAGGGGGAGGGGGAGCAGCCAGAAGTCGTGGTGCACATTGGTACCAACGACATAGTTTGGAAAAGGGGTGTGGAGGTAATAAACAAGTTTAGGGAGTTAAGCTGGAAGTTAAAAGCCAGGACAGACAGAGTTGTCATCTCTGGTTTGTTGTCGGTGCCACGTGATAGCGAGGCTAGGAATAGGGAGAGAGTGCAGTTGAACACGTGGCTGCAGGAATGGTGTAGGAGGGAGGGCTTCAGGTATTTGGATAATTGGAGCGCATTCTGGGGAAGGTGGGACCTGTACAAGCAGGACGGGTTGCATCTGAACCAGAGGGGCACCAATATCCTGGGAGGGAGGTTTTCTAGTACTCTTCAGGAGGGTTTAAACTAATTTGGCAGGGGAATGGGAACCGGATTTGTAATCCAGCAACTAAGGTAGCCGATATTCAGGACGCCAAAGCGTGTAATGAGGCAGTGGGGAAGGGAACACTGACAAAGGAGAGTACTTGCAGGCACGGAGATGGGTTGAAGTGTGTATACTTCAACGCAAGAAGCATCAGGAATAAGGTGGGTGAACTTAAGGCATGGATCGGTACTTGGGACTACGATGTGGTGGCCATCACGGAAACTTGGATAGAAGAGGGGCAGAAATGGTTGTTGGAGGTCCCTGGTTATAGATGTTTCAATAAGATTAGGGAGGGTGGTAAAAGAGGTGGGGGGTGGCATTATTAATTAGAGATAGTATAACAGCTGCAGAAAGGCAGTTCGAGGAGTATCACCCTATTGAGGTAGTATGGGTTGAAGTCAGAAATAGGAAAGGAGCAGTCACCTTGTTAGGAGTTTTCTATAGGCCCCCCAATAGTAGCAGAGATGTGGAGGAACAGATTGGGAAACAGATTTTGGAAAGGTGCAGAAGTCATAGGGTAGTAGTCATGGGCGACTTTAACTTCCCAAATATTGAGTGGAAAATCTTTAGATCAAATAGTTTGGATGGGGTGGTGTTTGTGCAGTGGGTCCAGGAAGCTTTTCTAACACAGTATGTAGATTGTCCGACCAGAGGAGATTGTCCCCAACAGAGGAGGGGCAATATTGGATTTAGTACTGGGTAATGAGCCAGGGCAAGTGATAGATTTGTTGGTGGGGGAGCATTTTGGAGATAGTGACCACAATTCTGTGACTTTCACTTTAGTAATGGAGAGGGATAGGTACGTGCAACAGGGCAAGGTTTACAATTGGGGGAAGGGTAAATACGATGTTGTCAGACAAGAATTGAAGTGCATAAGTTGGGAACATAGGCTGGCAGGGAAGGACACAAGTGAAATGTGGAACTTGTTCAAGGAACAGGTGCTACGTGTCCTTGATATGTATGTCCCTGTCAGGCAGGGAAGAGATGGTCGAGTGAGGGAACCATGGTTGACAAGAGAGGTTGAATGTCTTGTTAAGAGGAAAAAGGTGACTTATGTAAGGCTGAGGAAACAAGGTTCAGACAGGGCATTGGAGGGATACAAGATAGCCAGGAGGGAACTGAAGAAAGGGATTAGGAGAGCTAAGAGAGGGCATGAACAATCTTTGGCGGGTAGGATCAAGGAAAACCCCAAGGCCTTTTACACATATGTGAGAAATATGAGAATGACTAGAGCGAGGGTAGGTCCGATCAAGGACAGTAGCGGGAGATTGTGTATTGAGTCTGAAGAGATAGGAGAGGTCTTGAACGAGTACTTTTCTTCTGTATTTACAAATGAGAGGGGCGATATTGTTGGAGAGGACAGTGTGAAACAGATTGGTAAGCTTGAGGAAATACTTGTTAGGAAGGAAGATGTGTTGGGCATTTTGAAAAACTTGAGGGTAGACAAGTCCCCCGGGCCTGACGGGATATATCCAAGGATTCTATGGGAAGCAAGAGATGAAATTGCAGAGCCGTTGGCAATGATCTTTTCGTCCTCACTGTCAACAGGGGTGGTACCAGGGGATTGGAGAGTGGCGAATGTCGTGCCCCTATTCAAAAAAGGGACTAGGGATAACCCTGGGAATTACAGGCCAGTTAGTCTTACTTCGGTGGTAGGCAAAGTAATGGAAAGGGTACTGAAGGATAGGATTTCTGAGCATCTGGAAAGATACTGCTTGATTAGGGATAGTCAGCACGGATTTGTGAGGGGTAGGTCTTGCCTTACAAATCTTATTGAATTCTTTGAAGAGGTGACCAAGCATGTGGATGAAGGTAAAGCAGTGGATGTAGTGTACATGGATTTTAGTAAGGCATTTGATAAAGTTCCCCATGGTAGGCTTATGCAGAAAGTAAGGAGGCATGGGATAGTGGGAAATTTGGCCAGTTGGATAACGAACTGGCTAACCGATAGAAGTCAGAGAGTGGTGGTGGATGGCAAATATTCAGCCTGGATCCAAGTTACCAGTGGCGTACCGCAGGGATCAGTTCTGGGTCCTCTGCTGTTTGTGATTTTCATTAATGACTTGGATGAGGGAGTTGAAGGGTGGGTCAGTAAATTTGCAGACGATACGAAGATTGGTGGAGTTGTGGATAGTAAGGAGGGCTGTTGTCGGCTGCAAAGAGACATAGATAGGATGCAGAGCTGGGCTGAGAAGTGGCAGATGGAGTTTAACCCTGAAAAGTGTGAGGTTGTCCATTTTGGAAGAACAAATATATATGCGGAATACAGGGTTAACGGTAGAGTTCTTGGCAATGTGGAGGAGCAGAGAGATCTTGGGGTCTATGTTCATACATCTTTGAAAGTTGCCACTCAAGTGGATAGAGCTGTGAAGAAGGCCTATGGTGTGCTCGCGTTCATTAACAGAGGGATTGAATTTAAGAGCCGTGAGGTGATGATGTAGCTGTACAAAACTTTGGTAAGGCCACATTTGGAGTACTGTGTACAGTTCTGGTCGCCTCATTTTAGGAAGGATGTGGAAGCTTTGGAAAAGGTGCAAAGAAGATTTACCAGGATGTTGCCTGGAATGGAGAGTAGGTCTTACGAGGAAAGGTTGAGGGTGCTAGGCCTTTTCTCATTAGAACGGAGAAGGATGAGGGGCGACTTGATAGAGGTTTATAAGATGATCAGGGGAATAGATAGAGTAGACAGTCAGAGACTTTTTCCCCGGGTGGAACAAACCATTACAAGGGAACATAAATTTAAGGTGAAAGGTGGAAGATATAGGAGGGATATCAGAGGTAGGTTCTTTACCCAGAGAGTAGTGGGGGCATGGAATGCACTGCCTGTGGAAGTAGTTGAGTCGGAAACATTAGGGACCTTCAAGCAGCTATTGGATAGGTACATGGATTACGGTAAAATGATATAGTGTAGATTTATTTGTTCTCAAGGGCAGCACGGTAGCATTGTGGATAGCACAATTGCTTCACAGCTCCAGGGTCCCAGGTTCGATTCCGGCTTGGGTCACTGTCTGTGCGGAGTCTGCACGTCCTCCCCGTGTCTGCGTGGGTTTCCTCCGGGTGCTCCGGTTTCCTCCCACATTCCAAAGATGTGCGGGTTAGGTGAATTGGCCATTGATAAATTGCCCTTAATGTCCAAATTGCCCTTGGTGTTGGGTGGAGGTGTTGAGTTTGGGTAGGGTGCTCTTTCCAAGAGCCGGTGCAGACTCAAAGGGCCGAATGGCCTCCTTCTGCACTGTAAATTCAATGATAATCTATGATTAATCTAGGACAAAGGTTCGGCACAACATCGTGGGCCGAAGGGCCTGTTCTGTGCTGTATTTTCTATGTACTATGTACTCTGTACTATGTAATGGAAACAACTTCCCTACGTCCACCCTATCTAAGCCATTCATTATCTTGTAAGTTTCTATTAGATCTCCCCTCAACCTCCTAAACTCCAATGAATATAATCCCAGGATCCTCAGACGTCCATCATATGTTAGGCCTACCATTCCTGGGATCATCCGTGTGAATCTCCGCTGGAACCGCTCCAGTGCCAGTATGTCCTTCCTGAGGTGTGGGGCCCAAAATTGCTCACAGTATTCTAAATGGGGCCTAACTAATGCTTTATATAGCTTCAGAAGTACATCCCTGCTTTTATATTCCAAGCCTCTTGAGATAAATGACAACATTGCATTTGCTTTCTTAATTACGGACTCAACCTGCAAGTTTACCTTTAGAGAATCCTGGACTAGGACTCCCAAGTCCCTTTGCACTTCAGCATTATGAATTTTGTCACCGTTTAGAAAATAGTCCATGCCTCTATTTTTTTTTCCAAAGTGCAAGACCTTGCACTTGCCCACGTTGAATTTCATCAGCCATTTCTTGGACCACTCTCCTAAACTGTCTAAATCTTTCTGCAGCCTCCCCACCTCCTCCATACTACCTGCCCCTCCACCTATCTTTGTATCATCGGCAAACTTAGCCAGAATGCCCCCAGTCCCGTTATCTAGATCGTTAATATATAAAGAGAACAGCTGTGGCCCCAACACTGAACCCTGCGGGACACCACTCGTCACCGGTTGCCATTCCGAAAAATAACCTTTTATCCCAACTCTCTGCCTTCTGCCTGACAGCCAATCGTCAATCCATGAATACCTTGCCTTGAATACCGTGGGCACCTTATCAAAGGCCTTTTGGAAGTCAAGATCGATAACATCCATTGGCTCTCCTTGGTCTAACCTATTTGTTATTTCTTCAAAGAACTCTAACAGGTTTGTCAGGCACGACCTCCCCTTACTAAATCCATGCTGGCTTGTCCTAATCCGACCCTGCACTTCCAAGAATTTAGAAATCTCATCCTTAACGATGGATTCTAGAATCTTGCCAACAACCGAGGTTAGGCTAATTGGCCTATAATTTTCCATCTTTTTCCTTGTTCCCTTCTTGAACAGATGGGTTACAACAGCGATTTTCCAATCCTCTGGGAATTTCCCTGACTCCAGTGACTTTTGAAAGATCATAACTAACGCCTCCACTATTTCTTCAGCTATCTCCTTTAGAACTCTAGGATGTAGCCCATCTGGGCCCGGAGATTTATCAATTTTTAGACCTCTTAGTTTCTCTAGCACTTTCTCCTTTGTGATGGCTACCATATTCAACTCTGCCCCCTGACTCTCCTGAATTGTTGGGATATTACACATGTTTTCTTCTGTGAAGACTGACGCAAAGTACTTATTTAGTTCCTCAGCTATTTCCTTGTCTCCCATCACTAGATTACCAGCATCATTTTGGAGCGGCCCAATGTCTACTTTTGCCTCCCGTTTGTTTTTAATGTATTTAAAGAAACTTTTACTATCATTCCTAATGTTACTGGCTAGCCTACCTTCATTTTTGATCCTCTCTTTCCTTATTTCTCTCTTTGTTATCCTCTGTTTGTTTTTGTAGCCTTCCCAATCTTCTGACTTCCCACTACTCTTTGCCACATTATAGGCTTTCTCTTTTGCTTTGATGCATTCCCTAACTTCCTTTGTCAGCCATGGCTGCCTAATCCCCCCTCTGATAACCTTTCTTTTCTTTGGAATGAACCTCTGTACTGTGTCCTCAATTACTCCCAGAAACTCCTGCCATTGCTGTTCTACTGTCTTTCCCACTAGACTCTGCTCCCAGTCGATTTTCGTCAGTTCCTCCCTCATGCCCCTGTAGTTACCTTTATTTAACTATAACACCTTTACATCTGATTCTACCTTCTTTCTTTCAAATTGCAGATTGAATTCTACCATATTATGATCACTGCCTCCTAAGTGTTCCCTTACTTTAAGATCTTTAATCAAGTCTGGCTCATTACATAACACTAAGTCCAGAATGGCCTGTTCCCTCGTGGGCTCCATCACAAGCTGTTCCAAAAAGCCCTCCTGTAAACATTCAATGAATTCCCTTTCCTTGGGTCCACTGGCAGCATTATTTACCCAGTCCACCTGCATATTGAAGTCCCCCATGATCACTTTGACCTTGCCTTTCTGACATGCACTTTCTATTTTGTGGTGCATTTTGTGCCCCTGGTCCTGACCACTGTTAGGAGGCCTGTACATAACTCCCATTATGTTTTTTTTGCCTTTGTGGTTCCTCAACAGTACCCACACAGACTCCACATCATCTGACCCTATGTCGTTTAGTGCTATTGATTTAATTTCATTCCTAATTAACAAGGCAACCCCGCCCCCTCTGCCCACCTCTCTGTCTTTTCGATAGGTTGTGAATCCCTGGATGTTTACATGCCAGTCCTGAACCCCCTGCAACCACGTCTCTGTGATGCCTACCACATCATACCTGCCAGTCACAATCTGGGCCACAAGCTCATCTACCTTGTTCCGTACACTGCGCGCATTTAAATATAGCACCTTTAATTCTCTATTGACCGTCCCTTTTTGTTTTCTTAGTGTGGTGGACCTTGGTTTACTGAGCCTTTCCATACACTGTGTCATATTTTGTGAGATGGGGACTATCATAACTTCTCCTGAGTTCTGTCTTTTCGTGCTTTTTTGTATTCCTAAGCAGCTACGCTTCCCACAGATTACTTCACCTCTTTGTTCCCTGACTTTCCCTTCCCCCCCAATCTCTAGTTTAAAGTCCTATTGACCACCCTATTTACTCTTTTCGCCAGAACACTGGTCCCAGCTCGGTTCAGGTGGAGACCATCCCAACGGTATAGGTCCCCCCTGTCCCAAAACTGATGCCAGTGTCCCATGAAAAGGAACCCCTCTTTCCCACACCACTCTTTCAGCCACGTGTTAACTTCCCTTATTCTTGCCTCCCGATGCCAATTTGCACGTGGCTCGGGCAGTAATCCGGAGATTATGACCCTTGAGGACCTGTTTTTTAATTTGAATCCTAGTTCTTTATAATCCCTAAACAGGTCCTCTTTTCTAGACTTGCTTATGTTGTTGGTACCGACATGGACCACAACAACTGGATCCACCCCCTCCCTCTCCAGTATCCTTTCAAGCCGGTCAGAGATGTCCCGCACCCTAGCACCAGGCAGGCAACATACCATGCGGGACTCTTTATCCTGCTCACAAAGGATACTATCTATCCCCCTGATAATCCCCCTACAACTACAACTTGCCTATTTACTCCCTCCCCTTGAATGGCCTGCTGAACCATGGTGCCTTGGTCAGCTGACTCATCCTTCCTGCAGCCCTGTTCGCCATCCACACAGGGAGCAAGTGCCTCATACCTGTTGGACAGGGTCAAGGGCTGAGGCTCCTGAGTTCCTGACTGCTGGTTCCCTTTACCTGCCTGACTTGCAGTCACACCCTGCTGTCCCTGGCCACTGGCAGGATTTAAACTACTTACTCTGACAGGTGTGACTGCCTCCTGAAACACAGTGTCCAGGTAAGTCTCCCCCTCCCGGATGTGCCTCAGTGTTTGAAGCTCAGACTCCAGCTCATCACCTCTGAGCCGGAGCTCTTCGAGCAGCCAACACTTACTGCAGATGTGGTCGCTGCAGCTCGCAATGGGATCTGCCAGCTCCCACATCAAGCAGCTCAAGCACATCACCTGACCAGCCATCTCTAATTAATTAATTAGTTCAATTTAAGTTTACGAGTTTAGCTGTGTTTTTTTTTAAATTTGGGGCAGATTTGCTATCAACCAATCAGACCACCGCTCCCCTCTGACGTCACTTTTGAAAAAAAACTGGAAAACAGGAAGTTACCGTTAGGTTTTTATACTCACAGAGACTGCTCCTCCTCCGAAGGGCTCCCGAAATTAGGCCCGAAGAAAGAGAGAGAGATTTTATTCGTTGATGAGACATAGGCATTGCTGGCAAGTCCACCTTTGGCACTCCCCCAAAAGTCATTACCACCACTCTGCACCGAATTACCTCACTGCACCAAATTACCAAGTTTCAAATTCTCACTCTGTCTGTGTCTCACTCACTCAGGCTGTGTCTCTGACCTGCGCAACGCTTACTGAGTGCGCTTTCTGTCTGTATTTTATATTCGTTCCGTTCTCGCCGGTCAGGTACTCCTTGAGCCCGGTGGTGGTATCAGCACTTGAGGTCTGGAACCTGGCAGCACTTTGGAATGGAAGGTATGTTACTGTGTACGTCATAGAATCATAGAATTTACAGTGCAGAAAGAGGCCATTCAGCAAATCGAGTCTGCACCGGCACTTGGGACGAGCACCCCCCTGACACCCCACACCGCCACCCTACCCCCTTTATCCCCGTAACCCAGTAACCCCACCTAATCTTTTTGAACACTAAGGACAATTTAGAATGGCCAATCCACCTAACGTGCACACCTTTGGACTTTGGGAGGAAACCGGAGCACCCGGAGGAAACCCATGCACGCACGGGGAGAAGGTGCAGACTCCGCAGACACAGGCAGTGACCCAAGCCGGGAATTGAACCTGGGACCCTGGAGCTGTGAAGCAACTGTGCTAACCATGCTGCCCATTTGCAATAATCATATTGCAAAGTGATTACTATTGATTTGCAATAATCATAGGTTGCTCCAGCGGGGTTGCATGCGAGGTTCTGGAGGTGGCTGCAGGTGGGGATAGAATATTTTAGGGTCTTCTTTGTTGGAGAAAAGTTTCCAGGCCTGGAGGGTGTGTACATGTTGCCAAAGGGGAATGGGTTCAGATATCTGCAGGTTAGGGACTTCATGAGGAAGGCGGTGCCATTGTTTCCGATGCAACCGCCCCTGGTGCTGCAGGATAAACTCCTGTCCGAGGATGAAATAGGAGAGGGCTGGGTTGTGGATATATATGGGGAGCTGTTGAAGAGAGAGAGAGTGCTCCCGTGGACGAGGATAGTCATTCGTGGGAGGAGGAGCTGGGTAGGGCATTGGGGGCTGGAGTATGGATTGAAGTTAATGCGTCCTCGTGTGAAAGACGAAGCCCATCCAGTTTAAAGTGGTGCACAGGGCCCACATGACGGTGTCCAGGATGAGTCGGTTCTTTACAGGGCTGGAGAATAGGTGTGGATGGTATGCGGGGGTATATATGTCCATATGTTTTAACGTGTCCAAGATTGAGGGGGTTTAGGGTGGGATTTGCGGACGTAATGCCAACGATTTTGGGAGTAGCGGCAGCCCTGACTCCGGATGTGGCGATATTTGGTGTGTCGGAGGACCTGGGAGTGCAGGTGGGGAGAGAGGCGGCGATTTTGGCCTTTGCAATTTCCCTTCTTCCTTCTCCTCGTCTCAAACAATATAGCTGTTCCTCAAGATGGCGAGGTTATACAGCATGCAAGAAACCACCACCAGTCTTGACACTATTTTTGCTGAGTACTGTAGGGCTCCTCCAGAGTGCTCCACCCAGTCGGTGCTGTTTCTGCTCTATCCCATTTCCTGTGGCATCATGACTCTCGTTGTTTTATTTTATTCGTTGATGAGACATAGGCATTGATGGCAAGTCCACCTTTGGCACTCCCCCAAAAGTCATTACCACTTGAACCCGAGCCCCTGGTCTCCTGTACTTGTGCCCCGCCCCTAATATGAAGATCCCTGACGTCAGATTTACCTGGAGTCCTGGGATTATCTGTAATCCCAGCAGTTGCCACTGTTTCCAATGGCACTGCTGGACTACAAAACTGTTGACCATGTGATTGGTCAGCAATTCTCTAAGGCAGGAGCTCCTCCTGAGAAAGGGGCAAGGATTCTTGCTTTAAAGAAACTAACCCCGCTTCCCGGCGCTGGAATCAGATGGGCAGTCAACGGAATTGTGAGTAGACACTCCCCCGGCTGGTTGGCCATGAATGAGGCAAGGACCACGGTGCACAATATAATCCAGAGGGTGACCATATCTATAACAAAGTCATGAAGTAATTCTGATTCCCAATTGTAATTTTGATACTTTGTCCGATTCAGGAAACATCTAAAAGAAACAGAAGATCAGATCTTGGAGGTATTGTCCATGTCACAGGGGAATATTCTGGAAGATGAAAGGGCCATTGACATCCTTTCCACCAGCAAACAGCTATCACAGGAAATCCTCGAAAAACAGCAAATTACCACCAGGACTGAGAGGCAGATTGACGACACCAGGGACGGCTACAGGCCTGTGAGTCCATTGGTCATTTGGAATTCTAGAATATTCCATGCATTTCTGTTTTAGAAGAATGGTTTTCCCAGCGACTGATGCCAGGGGTGAGATTCTCCGACCACCCGCCGGGTCGGAGAATCGCCAGGGGCTGGCGTGAATCCCGCCCCCGCCGGTTGCCGAAGTCTCCGGCACCGGAGATTCGCCGGGGGCGGGAATCGCGCCGCGCCGGTTGGCGGGCCCCCCGCTCGATTCTCCGGCCCAGATGGGCCGAAGTCCCGCCGCTTAAATGCCTGTCCCACCTACCTTACTGGCGGGACAAGGCGGCGCGGGCAGGCTCCGGGGTCCTGTGGGGGGGGCGCGGGGCGATCTGGCCCCGGGGGGTGCCCCCACGGTGGCCTGGCCCGCGATGGGGGCCCACCGATCCGCGGGCGGGCCTGTGCCGTGGGGGCACTCTTTCCCTTCCGCCTCCACCACGGTCTCCACCATGGCGGAGGCAGAAGAGACTCCCTCCACTGCGCATGCGTGGGAAGCTGTCAGCGGCCGCTGACGCTACCGCGCATGCGCCGCCCGGAGATGTCATTTCCGCGCCAGCTGGCGGGGCACCAAAGGCCTTTTCCGCCAGCTGGCGGGGCGGAAATTGTCCGGCGCCGACCTAGCCCCTTAAGGTTGGGGCTCGGCCCCCAAAGATGCGGAGCATTCCGCACCTTTGGGGCGGCACGATGCCCGCCTGATTTGCGCCGTTTTGGGCGCCAGTCGGCGGACATCGCGCCGTTTCTGGTGAATTTCGCCCCAGGTTGCTTTGTGTTTAGTCAGACGGTTGATGGAAATATCCAGAGGTAAATTTCAAAAATAAATGTAAATGCTTCTTAAGGGTTTGGTGATGCAAAATGAATCTGGTTATTAGTAAAACAATCTTTGGTCCAATTACAATATGATCATGTTACATAATACCATTGCTAGTTATAGAATTTGGGAGGGTTTATAATCCAGAACAAGGCCAGCAGCACGGGTTCAATTCCCGTACTGCCTGAGAGAATTCAGATTTCTCCCTCTGTCTACCCGAACAGGCGCCGGAATGTGGCGACTAGGGGCTTTTCACAGTAACTTCATTGAAGCCTATTTGTGACAATAAGCTATTATTAATTATTATTAAGTGTAGAGTGAACTCAGTGAGGATAATTGTCCATCCGGTGGACACAAGTGAGAATTGCACCGACCTGAGGGGAATTATCTCTGCACGTCCAGGTCAATGGAAGTGAAGGTGCTTCCTGAAGAAATCTTACAGTCTGAGAGCCCTAATTGGAGGTAGGTACTAAAGATGCCAAACCCACCGATGGTTTGCAACACCTCGTGCTCGGAGAAGAACATCACCTACAAAGACCACAATCTCAGCTGTAAAGATACTCACCTCTCATTTCCCAGCTTAATCCCTGTTATTTTGATCCTGTCCTACCCCTCACTGTGTGTCTGTCTTGTGTGTGTCTGGGGAAGGGTTGGCGGGGTTAGGGGAATAGTTTAGCAGATCCTTGTTCTATTTTTGCCATTACATACTTATTTCTTCTCATGTTAAAAATAAACAGTTTTTAAAAATATTTTACTTACAAATTTTGTGCCTGTAAACACATTGGAGCAGTCAAATCTCAAAGGTCTCAGGAAAATTCACAAATTATTGGTTAATTCACTCATGTTAGGACTACTGGGTCTGTGGGGCTAGGATTGACAGCACACAGGTGTCATAACAATATGATGAGGATTTCTAGCACCCCAACATGATCAAAAAGCGAGTTCCGGATCCCACCGCCCTCACCCCCGCCTCTGCCCCCACACTGACGACTCCTCATCAACTCCCCTCTCATCCTTCTACTAATAACTTTAAATCAGTGGCCCATGGTTATTGACACCTCTGCTAAGGAGAATAGTTCCTCCCTATCCACTCTGTCTTGGTCCCTCATTATTTTATACACCTCAGTTACATCTCTCTTCCTAGTTCAAAACTAAACACCAGCTATCCTTATTGCAAAACTTCCCCAGCCCAAGAAAGCGCCTTGGCATGCAGGGGGTCGTTATTTTGGAGTTCCACTCATTTCCTCTATTGGGGACAGATTTATTCTGAAACCTCTCGATCTCCACAATGACGTGTCTCCCACTGTTCTGATGAAAATTTTCCTTCAAGTAGTTGTTTCAAGTCCACTTTTGTCAAATTACATCTCAGCATTGAAAAATTGGCCTTTTCCCAACTGTGAGCTCATACCCCTGGTTTATTTATCGCATTTCCCATATCTATCTAAATCCAAATTAACTATCATCACTTTCACTTCTTTGCCCAAAGCTAAATCCTCACTCTGCCCCACACTGACCACATATCACTCCCCACCCCCCCACACACTGACCACATATCACTCCCCCCCCACACACTGACCACGCATCACTCCCCCACCTCCACACTGACCACACCTCACGGCCCCCCCACACTGACCACACCTCACTCCCCCCTCACACTGACCACACCTCATTCCCCCCCACACTGACCACACCTCACTCCCCCCACACTGACCACACCTCACTACCCCCACACTGACCACACCTCACTCCCCCCTCACACTGACCACACCTCACTCCCCCTCACACTGACCACACATCACCCCCCACACTGACCACACCTCACTCCCCCCCACACTGACCACACCTCACTCCCCCCACACTGACCACACCTCACTCCCCCTCACACTGACCACACCTCAAGCTCCCCACACTGACGAGACCTCACTCCCCCCACGCACTGACCACTCCTCACTCCCACCCCCACTGACCACACCTCACTCCCCCCACACTGACCACACCTCACTCCCCACCCTCATTGACCACTCCTCACTCCCCCCCACACTGACCACACATCACTCCCCCCACACTGACCACACCTCACTCCCCCTCACACTGACCACACCTCACGCCCCCCCCACACTGACGAGACCTCACTCCCCCCACGCACTGACCACTCCTCACTCCCACCCCCACTGACCACACCTCACTCCCCCCACACTGACCACACCTCACTCCCCACCCTCATTGACCACTCCTCACTCCCCCCCACACTGACCACACATCACTCCCCCCACACTGACCACTCCTCACTCCCACTCCACACTGACCACTCGTCACTCACCCCCACACTGACCAGACCTCACTCCCCCCACCCCCACCACTGACCACACCTCACTCCCCCCCACACTGACCACACCTCACTCCCCCCTCACACTGACCACACCTCACTCCCCCCTCACACTGACCACTCCTCACTCCCACCACCCCCACACTGACCACTCCTCACTCCCCCCCACACTGATCACACCTCACTCCCCCCCCCACTGAGCACACCTCACTCCCCCCACACACTGACCACACCTCACTCCCCCCACACACTGACCACACCTCACTCCCCCCACGCACTGAACACACCTCACTCCCCCCTCACACTGACCACACCTCACTCCCCCTCACACTGACCACACCTCACTCCCCCCCCACACTGACCACACCTCACTCCCCCCCACACTGACCACACCTCACTCCCCCTCACACTGACCACACCTCACTCCCCCCACACTGACCGCACCTCAATCCCCCCCACCCCCACACTGACAACATATCACTCCCCCCCACACCGACCACACCTCACTCCCCCCTCACACTGACCACACCTCACTCTCCCTCACACTGACCACACCTCACTCCCCCCACACTGACCACACCTCACTCCCCCCACACTGACCACACCTCACTCCCCCCCACACTGACCACACCTCACTCCCCCTGACCCTGACCACACCTCACTCTCCCCACACTCACCACACCTCACTCCCCCCTCACACTGACCACACCTCACTCACCCCACACTCACCACATCTCACTCCCCCCACACTGACCACACCTCACTCCCCCTGACACTGACCACACCTCACTCCCCCCACACTGACCACACCTCACTCCCCCCACACTCACCACATCTCACTCCCCCCACACTGACCACACCTCACTCCCCCCACACTGACCACACCTCACTCCCCCCCACACTGACCACACTTCACTCCCCTCACACGCTGACCACACCTCACTCCCCCCTCACACTGACCACACCTTACTCCCCCTCACACACTGACCACACCTCATTCTCCCCACACTGACACCTCACTCCCCCCCACACTGACCACACCTCACTCCCCCCTCACACTGACCACACCTCACTCCCCCCACACCTCACTCCCCCTCACACACTGACCGCACCTCATTCTCCCCACACTGACCACACCTCCCTCCCCCCACACTGACCACACCTCACTCCCCCCCCCACACTGACCACTCCGCACTCCCCCTCAGACTGTCCACATCTTATTCTCTCCACACTGACCACACCTCACCCCCCCTCACACTGACCACACCTCACTCCCCCCTCAGACTGACCATACCCCACTCCCCCCACACACTGACCACACCTCACTCCCCCCACACTGGCCACATCTCACTCCCCCCTCACACTGACCACACCTCTCTCCACCCCCCACACTGACCACACCTCACTCCCCCCACACTGACCGCACCTCACTCCCCCCACACTGACCACACCTCACTCCCCCCTCACACTGACCACATCTCACTGCCCCCCACACTGACCACACCTCACTCCGTCCCCACACTGACCATACCTCTCTCCCCCCCCTCACACTGACCACACCTCACTCCCCCCCACACTGACCAAACCTCACTTCGCCCCACACTGACCACACCTCACTCTCCCCTCACATTGGCCACGCCTCACTCCCACCACACTGACCACACCTCAGCACCCCCCCCACCGACCACACCTCCCCCACCCCCACACTGACCACACCTCACTCCCCCCCACACTGACCACACCTCACTCCCCCCCACACTGACCACACCTCACTCCCCCCCACACTGACCACACCTCATTCTCCCCACACTGACCACTCCTCACTCCCCCCCACACTGACCACACCTCACTCCCCCCCCACACTGACCACTCCTCACTCCCCCTCACACTGACCACACCTCACTCCCCCCCCACACTGACCACACCTCACTCCCCCCTCACACTGACCACTCCTCACTCACCCCCTCACACTGACCACACCTCATTCTCCCCACACTGACCACTCCTCACTCCCCCCCCACACTGACCACACCTCACTCCCCCCTCACACTGACCACACCTCACTCCCCCCCCACACTGACCACACCTCACTCCCCCCTCACACTGACCACTCCTCACTCACCCCCTCACACTGACCACACCTCATTCTCCCCACACTGACCACTCCTCACTCCCCCCCCCACACTGACCACACCTCACTCCCCCCTCACACTGACCACACCTCACTCCCCCCTCACACTGACCACACCTCACTCCCCCCCCATACTGACCACACCTCACTCCCCCCTCACATTGACCACTCCTCACTCACCACCTCACACTGACCACACCTCATTCTCCCAACACTGACCACTCCTCACTCCCCCCCCACACTGACCACACCTCACTCCCACCTCACACTGACCACTCCTCACTCCCCCCCACACTGACCACACCTCTCCCCCCTCACACTGACCATACCTCATTCTCCCCACACTGACCAATCCTCACTCCCCCCACGCACAGACCACACCTCACTCCCCCCCACATTGACCACACCTCACTCCCCTCCCATACTGACCACACCTCACGCCCGCCTCACACTGACCACACCTCACTCCCCCCCACAGTGACCACACCTCACTCCCCCCTCACACTGACCACACCTCACTCCCCCCACAGTGACCATACCTCACTCCCCCCACACTGACCACACCTCACTCCCCCCTCACACAGACCACACCTCACTCCCCCACACACACTGACCACACCTCACTCTCCCCCCCCCCCACACTGACCACTCCCAAGGACGGCACAGTGGTTAGCACTGCTGTCTCACAGCTCCAGGGACCCGGATTCGATCACGGCTTTGGGTGACTGTTTCTCCCCGTGTGTGCGTGGGTTTCCTCCAGGTGCTCCGGTTTCCTCCCAGAGTCCAAAGATGTGCAGGTTAGGTGGATTGGCCGTGATAAATTGCCCCGTAATGTCCAAGTGGAGTGGCATGGAGATGGGGTGGGGGAGTGGACTTCAGTAGTTTGCTCTTTCGGAGGTTCGGTGCTGTTGGACGTCTTTGACCAGCTGATAAAGGTCAGTTTTCTGGCTGTGGGGTTTCGGTCTGGCTCATCCTCGCTCTCCGGACAGTGATATATTTGAACTTTCCTCGTGCTGGTCTCATCCATTGCTGCAATCTATTGGATTCAAATTTGACCATCTACCCTGGGGAATTCGAGCCTTAAACCCCAGAGTATTGTTCTAGGTTCAGTGACCTATACCACTCGGCTACAGGATGAACCCAAAATGACTTTGATTTGGAAGTTATTGAACTATTTAATGAAGTAATTAAATAGCCGGTTTTCACTTTGTGCTTGGCTACAGTTACCCTTGCAGCCGCTAACTTAATTGTTACAGAATTTAGACCTCCCCTCGTTAGTTTAATAAACCTGGTGTAATCACATTATTTTTGTGTTCTTTTCCAGGTAGCCACTCACTCTAGCGTTTTGTTTTTTGTCATTTCTAATCTGGCTTACATCGATCCCATGTATCAATATTCCTTGGCCTGGTTTCTCAATCTTTATATCAACTCCATTGAGAAAAGCGTCCCCTGCAGCCAGCTGGCTGAAAGGATAAACCATCTGAATGATCACTTTACTTACAGGTAATTATTGAAGTTTGTCATTGAAGTGGGATTTCTTTTCTCTGCGTGACGCAGTGTAAATGTTGTGCTGTGTTCCAGCATGAGGCCATCATGGGAAAGTGTCAGTTAGCTGACCTGCCAGGGTCCCATATCCAGTCACACCTGACGGACAATAATGGATGTGGAGATCTGCAGCAGGATCCTCCGCTGGTCGGGTTTTCTGTTGCGCCAGCAGCACACTCGCATCCGCAGGTTTCCCGGCGGCATGGGGTGGTCACAATGGAAAATCCCAATGGCAAATGGCGGGAACGGAAAAACCCGCTACGGGCGAGGGCATGCCACCGAGGAAAACATGGCTGGCGGACCGGAGAGACCCGCCCCTGGTGTTCATGGCCTCCATAATGGAATATCCTACCAACAGCCATGGCTTGGGTGACACCTGACGAAAGGTTGAGGATATGAGATAGAGACAAGGGGCGACATTCTCGGACACCCCGCCGGGTCGGAGAATTGCCGAGGGCTGGCGTGAATCCCGCCCCCGCCGGTTGCCGAAGTCTCCGGCACCGGATATTCGGCGGGGGCGGGAATCGTGCCGCGCCGGTTGGCGGGACCACCCCCGCTCGATTCTCCGGCCCGGGTGGGCCGAAGTCCCGCCGATAAATTGCCTGTCCCACCACCGTAAATTAAGTCACCTACCTTACCGGCGGGACAAGGCGGCGTGGGCGGGCTCCGGGGTCCTGGGGCGGGGCAATCTGACCCCGGGGGGTGCCCCCACGGTGGCCTGGCCCGCGACCGGGGCCCACCGATCCGCGGGCGGGCCTGTGCCGCGGGGGCAGTCTTTCCCTTCCGCCTCCGCCACGGTCTCCACCATGGCGGAGGTGGAAGAGACTCCCTCCACTGTGCATACGTGGGAAACAGTCAGCGGCCGCTGACGCTCTCGCGCATGCGCCGCCCGGAGGTGTCATTTCCGCGCCAGCTGGCAGGGCAACAAAGGCCGTTTCCGCCAGCTGGCGGGGCGGAAATTCCTCCGGCGTCGGCCTAGCCCCTCAATGTTGGGGCTCGGCCCCCAAAGATGCGGAGCATTCCGCACCTTTGGGGCGGCGCGATGCCCGTCCGATTGGCGCCGTTTTGGGCGCCAGTCAGTGGACATCGCGCCGTTTCCGGAGAATTTCGCCCAAGGTGTTTATCCCAACCAGAGTTCATCACTGCCGAAAAGGTCATGGGAAAGGCAATTGTCTGCAACAGTAACGCTCATTGTTCCATGAAAAATAAGATAGGGGAGAAGGGGGTGAATCTCCTCAACAGTGACTTTGGACCCCATGAAGTCTCATGGCACAGGTCATGGGCAAGGAATTCTCCTACTGATTACCACGAACCGTCCTCCCTCGACTGATGAATCGTACTCCTCCAGCCTCAGTTCTTATGCTGGTGGGCAGATAACAGATCAGGAGGCAAACCTGAAAACAAACAGATCTTGGGTGCGAAGGTGGGGAAGGGCGTGGGAGGCTCTATCAGAACCTCCTTTATGACTGGGGGAGCCATCTCATTAAGGCCCGGTGAACTCTGGCCCTGCCTTCCACTCTGGCCTATCCCCAGAGATCCCGATCACTCCCCCTCCCGCCCCCAGCTTGCGACTCCCTTCTTGCCACTGCAGTGCTGTTCCAAGAGTTGAACACCACTTGTCGGAAGCACTGAGAATGGTAAAGGTGCAGAATATACTCTGGGTTGGGACTTAATGTCCATCATCAAGAGTGGCTTGGTAGTACCACCACAGTCTGAGCTGGCCGGGTCCGAAAGGACATACCTGCTCGACTGGGATTGCAGCATGTGGTGAGGGAACCACCAATCAGTGCAAAAGATAAGGCTGAAGCATTAGCAAGGGCAATTAGGGATGGACAATAAAAGCTGGCCGAGTCCCCGATGCTCCCATCCATGAATGAATAATGAAAATGTTATGGCACAGATGGTGTCATTCAGCCCACTTAGTCGACACCAACTGTTGTGATAGAAATGGGGCAGAAAAGAGATTTCCTCTAGTTACCTGGGAAGAATACCCCCAGCTAAAGATCTTACGAGTGGGTCTTACCAAGTTAATGTTATTCCTAACATAAAAGGATTGACAGACTGGGGCCTGGATTTTCAGACTGGTGAAGTTTGGCCCTTGCCCTCTGGAACACATCCCCGCCGGCTCAGCCAGTACAAGCCAAGTCACGCTCTAACCAGCATGAGGTGTGACACCTTTCCATCACTGGGAGGAAGTCCCGGCTGATTGACCAACAACACCCCAGTCTCGCCAGGAACAGCACTGCAGTGGAAAGATTGGGCCGTCAGGGCAGCATGGTGGTGCAGTGGTTAGCCCTGCTGCCACACGGCGCCGAGGTCCCAGGTTCAATCCCCGCTCTGGGTCACTGTCCGTGTGGAGTTTGCACATTCTCCCCGTGTTTGCGTGGGTTTCGCCCCCACAACCAAAGATGTGCAGGGTAGGTGGATTGGCCACGCTAAATTGCCCCTTAATTGGAAAAAAATGAATTGGGTACTCTAAATTGATTTTTAAAAAGATGGGGCCGTGAGGTGGGGTGCGGGGGAGGGAGCGATTGGGACCTCTGGGGATAGGCCACAGTGGAACGGAGGGCCAGAGGTCACCAGGCCTTAATAGGATGGCTCCCCTACATCATGAAGGACATTCTGATGGAGTCTCCCACAACATCCCCACCTTCCCACCCAAGATCAAACTCTATTCATTTTCAGGTTTGCCCCTGATATGTTATCCACCCAGCAGCATAAGAACTGAGGGTGGGCAGGAAAAATGCCTCAAGTAGCCATTAAGGGCCTTAATTGGGTGAAGGGTGGGAGTCCTGTCCAAGGCCCTGCCTGCCCCAGTGTAAAGTCACAATGAGTGGAATCCCGCAGCTAATACCCTCCCTGCAATTTCACTCTTACCACCCCCCCCCCCCACCCCAACACCACATCATAACCCACTGGAGGGGAGCATAGAATTCTGGCCTAGGTCTCTTTTCTCTTGAAAAACAAAGGGTCCAGATGAGATAATAGAGGTTGTTAAAATTATAGAAAGTTTGGATAGAGTAAAGAGAGAGAATGTTTCCCTCTTGTGAGGAAAAGCAGAACGAGAAGCCGTCAATATAAGATAGTCAGCACAAAATCTGTTGGGTAATTCAGAAGAATATCAAACTGCTGCAAAGAAGGTTGATTGCCACCTTCTCGGGTAATCTCGGAGTGGGCAACAAATGGCAGCAATGACCACTATCCGGGTTTTTAAAGTGCAGGTCCCAGTGGAAACCCCAGGCTTCCACCTGGTATCACCAGTAAGAATCGGCCATCTTTCTTTTTCCAGTATCTACCAGAATGTCTGCCGGTCTCTGTTCGAGCGAGACAAGATGCTCTTTTCATTCCTGCTGTGTGTTGGCATTCAGAGGAGTTTGAACCTTGTGAACGATGATGAATGGTGCTTTCTCCTGACGGGAGGAGTGGCATTAGAGATCCCTTTTGTTAATCCTGCCCCCACCTGGGTGAAGGAAAAGTCCTGGGCTGAAATTGTTCACCTGTCCACTCTTCCTGCTTTCTCCGAGCTAAAGAATCACTTCTGTTCAAAGGTAAGTGTTAGAATGTGTGAGAATACAGAGAATGTAAGAACCTAATGCCAAAGAATATAAAGGAATTCTTTATCTGTTTTTCCCTGACCACTGTACCCATGGCTTCTCCCATTAATTACACCACCTTTATCGCACTTAATTCCTGATTACTTACGTTTTAACCTCAATGGGCGCAATTTAATGCCAAGAAAACGGAGTCACATTTTGAACCCGTCGGGATGTTTCTCAGTGCCTGAAGCACCAAGAACAACCCGCTAGCACATCAACTCTTGTTTTTTTTTTGCCTTGGCGAGGAACCCCCCGCCGAGGCCACACTTCCCTCACCATTTTTAAATGCCACCCCAATCTCTCAACCCCCTCAGATTCCCCACCCTGGCCTCCAGACACACACCACCTCCAATGCCCCAACTTACCTCTTAAAAGGTCTTGAAGCACCCCTCGCGCCACCTTTTAAGGCAGGGCACCCCTGGGTCCAATCCCTGGCATGGGCAACCTGGCACCTTGGCACTGACAGTCTGGCAGTTTCACCCAGGCCTCTGCCAGGTTGGCACATCCAGGGTGCCCAGGTGGCAGTGTCGAGGTGCTAGGCTGGCAGTGCCAAGGTGTCTGGGTGGCAGCAGGAGTGCCAGGGTACCATCCTGCCCACAGCCCGACCACCCAGGGCCTCTGATGGCCTGGGAGACCCCCCTCCCCAGGTGCCATTACTCCTGGTCCACATTTGTGTGGACCAGTGCTAAATGGCGCCATGGTGAGGGCATTTGTTCCAGGGCCTCAGGCTTAATTCTTCCCGAAATGAGCCAATGGCTCACTTAAATAGTTAAATCTGGTTCTCGCTCCCAACTGTAATGAATTTTCTGGTACAATTGATCTCGGGGCACAGAGCTGCTGAAGTCCACACCCTGCATTGGGGTTATTAGGGATTGTGGGAAAAATGTTATAATCACTTTCACCCACTTCCTATCCCTGTGCGTGAGTGTGTTTGCAGGATTTGTGAAAAGAGATGCTGCTTTGTTGGCATTGCCCGTCTCTAATTGCCCTTGAGTAGGTGGTGGTGAGCCACCTTCACATCTGCACAATACCATAGCCTGATCCAGATAGCTGAACTCTCATATTTGTTTGAATATTAACATGTTCAGAGTGAATGTGTCGTGACAGATGTCTCTTTACTACGTCTAGCTTTCTGAATGGAAGAAAATCTATGATGCGTCTCAGCCTGAGAAAATGCCTTTACCTGACCCTTGGGCAGATAATCTGAGTACTTTTCAAACTCTTCTCGTACTTCGCTGCATCAGACCCGACAAGGTTTGTGCTCATGAGAATATGTATTTTTAGGGTATTGCATCTTCCAACTGTGTTTACAATTTAAGTTTATTCAATGGATGGTGAGTTTCCTACTTTGACATTCACTGATACAATCTCGAAGCAGAGCTGAAATAGTATTAGACAATTAGAGTCATACAGTACAGAAGCAGGCCCTTCGACCCATCATGTCTATGCTGACCATTAAATACCAATCTATACTAATTTCATTTACCAGCATTAGGTCCATAGCCTACTATGCCTTGTGTAAGGAACTTGCTAAAATCCTTGTCTGTTTTGTGTTCCTCGTTTAATGCCTGTCCTGCTGGCTGGTTTTAAAATCACCGACTTTTGGTTTTGAACTGAAACCCGCCCACTGCAAGCTGCTGTGTGGACTGATACTGCAAATCCCCTCTGATTCAGTATGCTCTGTGGTACAGCCCGTAATGTCATGTTGATGGACTTGGCAAACAGCCGATCAGCTCGTTTGAAATCCGGGCCTTCATCAAATTCTCATTTGGGATTGATGGAACTTTTCAGAAACTTCTGGAACAGGAGAAAAAAAGTCCCACTTTGTCAGTTCTGTGAAAGATCCAAGCCTGAAGCAGCTTTAAGGCACTCTCTCTCAGCTTTCTCTCTGCCAGGCGAGACCTGAGGAAGACACTCCTATTTAAAAGACTGCAGGCAGGAAGCAGACCTCTGAAGAGAACTACTGGTTGCGAGCAGGTTCTCCTACCAGGTCTGTAACAGTTTAATCCTCTGTGAATGGCTGGGAAAAGCCCCATCTGAGAACTCTCTTCACGATACCATAAGACAAAGGAGCAGAATTAGGCCCATCGAGTCTGTTCCGCCATTCAATCATGGCTAATATTTTTCTCATCTCCATTCTCCTGCCTTCTCCCCATAACCCCTGATCCCCTTATTAATCAAGAACCTATCTATCTCTGTCTTGAAGACACTCAGTGATTTGGCCTCCACAGCCTTCTGCGGCAAAGTGTTCCACAGATTCACCACCCTGTGGCTGAAGAAATTCTTCCTCATCTCTGTTTTAAAGGATCGTCCCTTTAGTCTGAGGTTGCGTCCTCTGGTTCTAGTTTTTCCTACAAGTGGAAACATCCTCTCCACGTCCACTCTACCCAGGCCTCGCAGTATCGTGTAAGTTTCAATAAGCTTCCCCTCATCCTTCTAAACTCCAATGAGTACAGACCCAGAGTCCTCAACCGTTCCTCATACGACAAGCTCTTCATTCCAGGGATCATTCTTGTGAACGTACTCTGGACCTTTTCCAAGGCCAGCACATCCTTCCTTAGATACGGAGCCCAAAACTGCTCACAATACTCCAAATGGGGTCTGACCAGAAACTTGTATAGCCTCAGAGGTACATCCCTGGCCTTGTATTCTACCCTCTTGACATGAATGCTAACATTGCATTTGCCTTCCTAACTGCCGACTGAACCTGCATGTTAACCTTCAGAGAATCGTGAACAAGGACTCCCAAGTCCCTTTGTGCTTCTGATTTCCGAAGTATTTCCCCATTCAGAAAATAATCTATGACTAAATTTCTCCTTCCAAAGTACATAACCTCACACTTTTCCACATTATATTCCATCTGCTACTTCTTTGCCCACTCTCCTAACCTGTCCAAATCCTTCTGCAGCCCCCTTGCTTCCTCAATACGACCTGTCCAGATCTTTGTATCATCTGCAAACTTAGCAACAGTGCCTTCAGTTCCTTCTTCCAGATCATTAATGTATATTGTGAAAAGTTGTGGTCCCAGCACAGACCCCTGAGGCACACCACTAGTCACCGGCTGCCATCCTGAAAAAGACCCCTTTATCCCCACTCTCTGCCTTCTGCCAGTCAGTCAATCCTCTATCCATGCCAGGATCTTACCCTTAACACCATGGGCGTTTAACTTATTTGCCAGTCTCCTATGCGGCACCTTGTCAAAGGCCTTCTGAAAATCTAAATAAATCACTGGTTCTCCTTTGTCTAACTTCCTTGTTACCTCCTCAAAGAACGCTAACAGATTTGTCAGACATGACCTACCTTTGACAAAGCCGTGCTGACCCAGTCCTACTTTATCATGCACTTCCAAGTACTCCGCGATCTCATCTTTAATAGCGGACTCTAAAATCTTACCAATGACCCAAGTCAGGCTAACCGGCCTATAATTTCCCGTCTCTGCCTCCCTCCCTTCTTAAACAGTGGTGTTACATTAGCCACTTTCCAGTCCTTTGGATCCTTCCTGGCTCCAGTGACTCCTGAAAGATCACCACCAATGCCTTCACAATCTCCTCAACTATCTCTTTTAGACCCTGGGATGTGGTCCATCTGGTCCAGGTGACGCATCCACCTTCAGACCTTTCAGTTTCCCCAGAACCTTCTCCTTAGTGATGGCCACTGCACTCATCTCTGCCCCCTGATTCTCCTGGGGCTCTGGCATCCCACTGGTGTCTTCCATGAAGACTGATGCAAAGTAACTATTCAGTTCATCTGCCATTTCTTTATTTCCTATTTCCTATTATTACTTCTCCAGCCATGTTTTGCAGTGGTCCAATGTCTGTTTTGCCTCTCTCTTACCTTTTATATAGTGAAAGAAACTCTTCCTATCTTATTTTATATTACTAGCTAACTTGCACTCATATTTCATCTTCTCTCCCCTTATTGCTTTTTTAATTGTCCTCTGCTCGCTTCTAAAGGATTCCCAATCCTCTGGCTTCCCACTAATTGTCGCCACTTTGTATGATTTTTCTTTTGATGTCATGCTGTCCTTGACTTCCCTCGTCAACCATGGATGCTTTGTCCTGCCCTTAGCATGTTTCCTCCTCCTTGGGATGAATTTCTGATGTGCGTCCTGAATAACCCCCAAAAACCCGTGCCATTGCTGTTCCACTGTCTTCCCTGCTAGTCTTCTTTTCCAATCAACTCTGGCCAGCTCCGCCCTCATGTCTTTGTAGTTACCCTTATTTAATTGTAATACTGTTACATCTGATTACAGCTTCTCCCTCTCAAACTACAGGGTAAATTCTATCATATTGTGGTCGTTGCTCCCTAAAGGTTCCTTCACCTTAAGTTCCCTAATCAAGTCTGCCTCATTGCACATCACCAAATCCAGAATTGCCTGTTCCCTAGTGGACTCTACCACAAACTGCTCCAAAAAAAACATTTCTTAAACATTCCACAAATTCCTTTTCTTGGGATCCTCTACCAACCTGATTTTCCCAGTCCACCTGCACATTGAAGTCCCCCATGATTATTGTGATATTGCCTTTTTTACATGCTTTCTCGATCTCCTGATTTATTTACTGCCCCACACCCTGACTACTGCTAGGGGGCCTGTACATAACTCCCATCAGGGTCTTTTTACCTTTGAGATTCCTCAACTCTACCAACAGAGATTCTATGCCTTCTGATCCTATATCGCTCCTTGCTATCAATTTAACTTCATTCCTTACAAACAATGCAACCCCGTCCCCTTTGCCCATCTGCCTGTCCTTTCGATAGGACACATATCCTTGTATATTTAGATCCCAGCCCTAATCCCCTTGCAGCCACATCTCGGTGATGCCCACAACATCGTACCGGCCAATTTCAATGTGCGCAACAAGCTCATTTGCCTTGTTCCGTATACTGTGTGCATTAAGGTACAAATCCTCAGTTCTGCATTGACCACCTCCCTTCTCACACTTGTCACTTTTTTTGTTCTGCCTGAGGATGATGTTGTTCTCTTACTTTTCTTCTCTATTTCCAGTTATGACACATTCTCAGCTAACGCTCTGGTTCCCATCCCCCGCCATACTAGTTTAAATCCTCCTGAGTGACACGAGCAAACCTCCCAGCCAGGATATTGGTGCCCCTCGAGTTTAGATGCAACCCATCCTTCTTGTACAGCCAGGATCTCTGCACAGAGATCAGACAAGCAGTTGAGTGGCAGAGTGGATTTAAAATCTATTGTAAACTCTCAGGTGGAAAACTCCAGTGATATCTAAGGGAGACTAAGAGTCCATCTGGTGGTCGCATGACAGAATTACACACACCTGAATCTCCTGTGTGAAGACAATTCCTCAGAGGAATACCTACAGTCTGGGAGATCTCATGGATGGTAGTCCTTAAAAGATCCGAACTCACCAATGGTTTGCAACACCTCACATTCTGAAGAGATCACGGCCTACAGGGACCTAAACCTCAGCAGCGAAGATCCTCAAATCTCTCTTAACCCCTGTCATCTTTTTAACTTTCCTATCTCCTTCACCTTGTGTGTGTCTGGGTGGAGGGTGCGGACGGGGCTTTAGGAATTGATTAACTAGTAGATCATTGTTCTATAATTTCCATTATATGTTCATCTTTTTCTCTCATTAGAAAATAACCAGTTTGTTAATATTTTACCGACAAGTCTGGTACCTGTAACTCATTGGAGCAGTCAAGGGTTAAAGATCTCAGGAAAATACACAAATTATTGGTTAATTGACTTATATTGGGACTCCAGGATCTGTGAGGTTAGAACTGACTACGTACTCGCCCAGGGTGTCGTAACACGTGGCAATTTAAGTGCTTATCCAGATGCTTCTTACATAGATGATTTGGAGTTGGGGACCAAGTGCAATGTGACCACTTTTGCAGACGACACTAAGATAAGTGGTAAAGCAAAAAGTGCAGAGGATACTGGAAGTCTGCAGAGGGATTTGGATAGGCTAAGTGAATGAGCTAGGGTCTGGCAGATGGGATACAATGTTGACAAATGTGAGATTATCCATTTTGGTAGGAATAACAGCAAAAGGGATTATTATTTAAATGATAAAATATTAAAACATGCTGCTATGCAGAGAGACCTGGGTGTGCTAGTGCATGAGTCACAAAAAGTTGGTTTACAGGTGCAACGGGTGATTAAGAAAGCAAATGGAATTTTGTCCTTCATTGCTGGAGGGATGGAGTTTAAGACTAGGGAGGTTATGCTGCAATTGAATAAGGTGTTAGTAAGGCCACACCTGGAGTATTGTGTTCAGTTTTGGTCTCCTTACTTGAGAAAGGACATACTGGCACTGGAGGGTGTGCAGAGGAGATTCACTAGGTTAATCCCAGAGCTGAAGGGGTTGGATTACGAGGAGAGGTTGAGTAGACTGGGACTGTACCCGTTGGAATTTAGAAGGATGAGGGGGGATCTTATAGAAACATATAAGATTATGAAGGGAATAGATAGGATAGATGCGGGCAGGTTGTTTCCACTGGCGGGTGAAAGCAGAACTAGGGGGCATAGCCTCAAAATAAGGGGAAGTAGATTTAGGACTGAGTTTAGGAGGAACTTCTTCACCCAAAGGGTTGTGAATCTATGGAGTTCCTTGCCCAGTGAAGCAGTTGAGGCTCCTTCATTAAATGTTTTTAAGATAAAGATAGATAGTTTTTTGAAGAATAATGGGATTAAGGGTTATGGTGTTCGGGCCGGAAAGTGGAGCTGAGTCCACAAAAGATCAGCCATGATCTCATTGAATGGTGGAGCAGGCTCGAGGGGCCAGATGGCCTACTCCTGCTCCTAGTTCTTATGTTCTTATGGTGTAAGAGTAGCTGCCTCCACCACCCTCTGGCAGCGCGTTCCGTATTTCCACCACCCTCTGGTGAAAAAATGTTTCCTCAGGTTCCCTCTAAACCACTTATTCCTCACCTTAAACCTATGTCCTCTGGTCTTGGACACCTCAGCCATGGGGAAAAGATTCTTCCAATCTTATTTATGCATTTCATAATTTTGTATACCTCTATCAGATCCCCCCCCCCCCCTCAGTCTCCTCTGCTCCTGTCTCTCCTCATAGCTGAAACTTTCCATCCCAGGCAACATCCTGGTGAATCTCCTCTGCACTCTCTCCAGTGCAATCACCTCCTTCCAATGGTGTGGCAACCAGAACTGCACAGAATATTATACCTGTGGCCTAACCAATGTTATTGTATTCTTTGCCACGGCTATGCCTTTATTCTATGCCACGGCTAATGAAGGCAGGCATTCCGTATGCCTTCTTCACCACCTATGCTGCCACCTTCAGGGATTTGACAAAAAGTAATCGGACTCGAAACGTTAGCTCTTTTCTCTCCCTACAGATGTTGCCAGACCTGCTGAGATTTTCCAGCATTTTCTCTTTCGTTTCAGATTCCAGCATCCGCAGTAATTTGCTTTTATACCTTCAGGGATTCATGGGGTTGTTCCTTTTGTTCCTCAATATTCGCTAAGGACCCACTATTCATGTCCTATCCTTATTAGACCTCCCAAAACACATCACCTCACACTTATCAGGATTAAATTTAATCTGCCATTGCTCTCCCCAATGTCCCAGTGATGTAGGTAGAACCAGGAATTATATTTTGCTGAGAGAGTTTGAAGAGTTAGGATCCAGATTAAAATGCAGGAACATCAAAGATAATCGTCATTGGATTGTTTTCTGAGCCATGAGCCAATTGTCTAAATTCAAGGAGATTAGACAATCAAACACATGGCTCAAAGAATGGGAAGAAGTGATTATGATTCGTGGGGCACTGACATGAGTACTGGGGAAAGAAGGAGTAGAAATAAGAGGATCCATGGATGGCTTGATGTGGAGGGATTCCTGGAGCATTGGGACCACTTTCTGGGGAAGGAAAGAATGACTTCAAAAGGGATGAATTGCAAGTCAAGGGAACTGGAACCAATGTCTTCACAGAGAGATTTAGTAGTGTGGTTCGGATGGTTTGAACTAAATTGACAGCAGTGTGCGCACCAGCAATATGCATGTAGAAAAGAGGAGGAACGTGCATAAAGGAGTGAGAGTGTGTGATAGAAGAGAAGAAAGTGACGCCATATCAGGCAGAAGGACTGATAGTTGCCATAGTCCAAAGGAGCAGAGGCTGCTTTCTCCTTTCAGAGAAAGAGAAAGCTGACTGGTGGTGATTTAATCTTAGGGTCACCACACTCAAGCGAGGAACAAGGTTGAGAAGGTGGAGCCTTCATGAAGAACGCAAATTGAACCCACGCTGTTGGGGTCGCTCCGTATCTAAACCAGCCGTCCAGCCAATTGACCTCCTATCAGGAATACAAAGACAGGTTTTGAATGCATGTGTGTATTGCACAAATTGTGGTGAATAAGGTTGGGGAGCTACAGAAATATGGGGCGGGATTCTCCGTCCCGCCTCACCAATTTTCTGGTGCGTGTCCCCGCCGGCTGCGGGATTCTCCGTCCCGCCAGCCGGTAATGGGGTTTCCCATTGTGGGCAGCCCCACTCGTCGGGAAATCCCCGGGCGTGGGTGAGCTGCCAGGGTAACAGAGAATCCCGATAGTGGAGAATCCAACCCATGATGTGGGAATACGGGGCGGGATTCTCTGATCCTGAGGCTAAGTGTTGATGCCGTTGTAAATGCCGTCGCCTTTCTCGACGGCTTCAACGTGGCCTCAGGAGCAGCGTTTCTGACCTCTACAGGGGGCGAGCACGGCACTGGAGCAACCCACGCCGCTCCAGCTGCCGATTCCTGGTGTCAGATGGTCGCCGCGGATCTATGCATGCGCAGTGGGACCAGCACAAATGCGCGCATGCGCAGTGGATCCCTTCTCCGCGCCGTCCCTGACGCAACATAGTGTAGGGCTACAGGGGCCGGCGCGGAACAAAAGAGGCCCCCAACCCCGAGAGGCCAGCCCACAGCAGAGCTCCCCCCCCCCCCCCCACCACACTGGGTTCAGACACCCTCCCCAACCAGGCGACCCCGGATGCATGCACATCGAGGTCCTAAGAGCAGGTGTGAATGGCGCCGGCGGGGCTCGTGTTTTTTGCGTGGCCGCTCGGCCCATCGCGGGCAGAGAATCGCCGGGGGGGGGGGGGCTGCATAGAGCGGCCCCCAACCGGCACCATACCAAACGGTGGACCGGCGTTGGGGCGGCATGCCGCGATTCGCGCCCATCCCGGCGATTCTCCGGCCCAGCCTGGGCTGAGAGAATCACGCCCACAATGTTGGGGTAATAATGGAAATGTGACTTAAAATTAGTGAGGACATAAGGTATTCTGAAAAGGTAGGGAAGGAACAAAGGGAAATGGTGTGGGAAGATCCTGTAGGGTTGAAAAATGAGGATTTCCTTGAGGGGGCAAGTCAGAGCAAAAGGGATATGATCACACCACAGTGAGGATTTTATAGGCCTCCAAATAGTGAGAGGTAGATAGAAGAGCAAATCTACAGGAAAATGTCAGAGATGGAGCAAGACACATGGGCCGAAGGGCCTCTTTCTCTACTGTAAAACTATAACTATCGAGTGGTGATATTGGGGAACGTTGAGGACTCAAATATCAATTGGGATTATATTAGAGTATAAGAAAAGGAGGGGGAGATTGTTCTGAAATGTGCTCAGGAGAACTCTCTTAATCAATGTGTTCATGGTCCAATTAGAAAGGTGACATTGCAGTGTTTAGCACTGCTGCCAATAGCCCTGAGGATCCTGGTTCGATCCCGGCCCTGGGTCACTCTCTGTGTGGAGTTTGCACATTCTTCCCGTGTCTGCGTGGGTCTCACCCCCACAACCCAAAGATGTGCAGGTTAGGTGGATTGGTCCCTTAATTGGAAAAAAATAATTTGGTACCCTAAATTTATAAGGAAGGTGGCATTGCTGGATCTGCTGCTGGGAAACAAGATTATAGAATTTCCAGTGCAGAAGGAGGCCATTCAGCCCATTGAGCCTGCACCGGCCCTTGGAAAGAGCACACAACCTAAATCCACATCTCCACCCTATCCCCGTAACCCAGTAACCCGTCTAACCTTTTTGGACACTACGGGCAATTTAGCATGGCCAATCCATCTAACCTGCCCATCTTTGAACTGTGGGAGGAAACCGGAGTACCCGGAGGAAACCCACGCAGACACGGGGAGAACGTGCAGATTTCTCACAGACAGTGACCCAAGCTGATAATCGAACCTGGGACCCTGGCGCTGTGAAGCAACTGTACTAACCACTGTGCTACCATACCGCCCACTGTGCTATCGTACCGTTAAATGTCTGTGGGGAAACTTGGGGAAGATTGATCATCGTATCCTAAGATTAGAAATGGAGAAGAGCAAGACAGAAGCTAAAGAAGAACATCTAAATTGGAAGAGACCTAACTTCAATGGGATGAAAGAGTAAATGGAACCACAGACTAATAAGAAAAACTGGACCGGAACAATGGGTGATCTTTAAAGAGGAAATGTGCACAAAAGATCAGCCGTGATCTCATTGAATGGCGGGGCAGACTCGAAGGGCCTGCTCCTAGTTCTTATGTTCTTATGAACCAAAGACAGTGCTCTGTGGATGATGAGGGTGTGGTAAACCACTGTGTTCCTATATTAAGGGTTGTACGGTAGAACCCACACTACAGGTTCACCTGGGCCCCTGCATGCTAGCTCCGCCCAGGAGCCGGGATATAAATATGCGTGGCCTTCAGCTAGCAGCCATTTTGTCAGCTGCTGTAGGAGGCCACACTTCAGATACTAATAAAGCCTCAGTTTGAATTCAACTTCGTCTCCAGCCAAATTGATCGTGCCTCAATTTATTAGTATCTGATTCAGAAGATGGACGTCCGGATTAAACCAGATCGACTGCAGCTGGATCCACACGCAAGCGATGCCAGAAAGGACTTTCAGCACTGGCTAGCTTGTTTTGAAGTGTATATCAACGCGGCGCCGACCCCTGTTCCAGAGGCTCAGAAGATTCAAATCTTGTACTCCAGACTCAGCTCCAAAATCTTCCCGCTGATCCAGGATGCGCCCAATTACGCTGACGCTATGACTCGACTCAAAAGAGAGTTATGAGCAGAAGACGAACACGCTCTTCGCCAGACACGCGCTCGCAACGCGTACTCAACTACCTGGTGAGTCAATCGAGGACTTCTGCAGGGCCCTAATCCTACTAGTTCAGGACTATGACTGCCAGGACGTTACAGCTAAGGAGCACTCAGATCTCCTTATGAGGGACGCTTTTGTAACTGGGATTGGGTCCGATGTGATCAGGCAGCGGCTCCTAGAAGGGGCCACGCACGACCTCGCAGAGACTAAAACACTAGCGTTTTCCATGACGGTCGCCCTGCGCAATGTACAGTCCTAAGCCCCCAACCGCGCGGCCCACGCCTCCTACGCTTCATGGGCCCCACAGGCAGCCGCCTCAGCGGGGGCGCTACCCACCCAGTACGCCTGCGCTATGCGCCAGCCGGTGATCTCCGGGGGGCCCCGATGCTATTTTTGCAGCCAACAAAGACACCCCCGCCAACCCTGCCCGGCCCGCGCTGCCCTTTGTAAGGCCTGCGGGAAGAAGGGCCACTACGCAGCGGTGTGCCAGGCCCGCTCAGCCGCAGCGGTCGCCCCCACCCCCCCCGGGTCACGGACAATGGGCGCCGCTATCCTCCCCTCCTCCCCAGGCCATGTGCGAGCAATGGGCGCCGCCATCTTCTTCCCCGCACCAGGCCCGCTCCGCGGCAGCGGTCGCCCCCCCCCCGGTCACGGACAATGGGCATCGCTATCCTCCCCTCCTCCCCAGGCCATGTGCGAGCAATGGGCGCCGCCATCTTCTCCCCGCATAACACGTGCGTTTCATGGGTGCCGCCATCTTGCTCCACCCCCGCAACATGCGTTCCATGGGCGCCGCCAGAACCTCCGGGCGCCGCCATCTTGTCCACCCCGCAGCACATGGAGACCAACGGCGTTTCAGGACCCTGACGCAGCGGCCGCCTCACTACCCGACGAACAACCACGACTCGCATCCATGGTAATCAACCAGTCCAGACCACACACTCTGACCAACGCATCCACCAGCATGAAAGTCAACGGCTACGTGACCTCCTGCTACTGGACTCCAGGAGCACCGAGAGCTTTGTACATCCAAATACAAATGCTCCCTTCAGGGAGCATTTACCCTACCAATCAAAGTATCTCCCTGGCCTCCGGATCTCATTGCGTAGTGATCCGGGGGTACTGCACGGTCACATTCACAGTCCAAGGCGTTGAGTTCCACGGTTTTCACCTCTACGTCCTCCCTAACCTCTGCGCTGCACTTATCCTCGGCCTGGACTTTCAGCACAACCTCCAGTGCCTGACCCTTAAATTCAGCGGATCTTTACCACCCCTCACTGTGTGCGGCCTCGCGACCCTAAAGGTCGATATCCCTTCCCTCTTTGCCAATCTAACTCCAGATTGCAAACCCGTCGCCACCAGGAGCAGACGGTACAGCACCCAGGATAAGGCCTTCATCAGGTCCGAGGTCCAGCGGTTGCTTCAGGAGGGAGTCATCGAGGCCAGCAACAGCCCCTGGAGAGCTCAAGTGGTAGTGGTTAAGTCTGGGGAGAAAAATCGAATGGTCGTGGACGACTGCCAGACCATCAACAGGTACACGCAGCTCGACGCGTACCCCCTCCCACGCATATCTGACATGGTTAACCAGATTGCACAGTACCGGGTCTTCTCAACGGTGGACCTGAAATCCGCTTACCACCAGCTCCCCATCCGTAAATCGGACCGGCCATACACCGCCTTCGAGGCAGACGCCGTCTATATCACTTCCTTAGGGTCCCCTTCGGCGTCACCAATGGGGTTTTTGTCTTCCAAAGGGAGATGGACCAAATGGTCGACCGGTACGGCTTGCGGGCCACGTTTCCGTACCTAGACAATGTGACCATCTGCGGCCATGATCAGCAGGACCACGACGCCAACCTTGCTAAATTTCTCTGCACCGCTACTCTCCTCAACCTCACGTACAACAAGGAGAAGTGTGTGTTCCGTACAAACCGCTTAGCCATCCTCGGCTACGTGGTCCAGAACGGAGTTCTGGGGCCCAATCCCAACCGCATGCGCCCCCTCATGGAGCTTCCCCACCCCCACTGCCCCAATGCCCTCAAACGCTGCCTGGGGTTCTTCTCGTTGTGGTAGTATGTATTGGGGGTCATGTGGGACTGGAAGCCCTAATGTCATTGGCTGACAGATCCCGGGTCCTGGTTGGCCATTGACCTCAAGCTCCGCCCTGAAGGCGGAGTATAAGAAGCCGGAGTCTTCCCCCGCAGGCCAGTTTACTATCGAGCTGCGGGGGAACAGACACGCTTAATAAAGCCTCATCGACTTCACTCTATTCGTCTCATGGAGTCTTTGTGCGCTACAATTTATTAAGCGTGCCTAAAAAGGACTATGGAGCTCAGGATCATTCCAGAATGCCTGAGGATCAGCCCCCACGCAGTGAACGCGGCAGCAGCCTTCAAACACTGGCAGACTTGCTTCGAGGCCTACCTCAGAACGACCACCGGCCGAGTCTCAGACGAACAAAAACTGCAGGTCCTGCACTCGAGGGTGAGCACGGAGATTTTCACCCTCATTGAAGACACCGACGATTTCCAGCCGGCGTTCGCAGCACTCAGAAGTCTCTACGTTCGCCCAGTTAACCAAATCTACGCTCGCTACCAGCTCGCGACGAGATGGCAAGGTCCCGGAGAATCGATGGACGAGTTCTACGCCGCGCTGCTGATTTTGGGACGAGCCTGCAGCTGCCCGTCGGTGAACGCAAACGAACACACGGACATGTTAATGCGCGATGCTTTTGTGGCAGGTATGCAATCCTCCCAAATCCGCCAAAGACTTCTAGAAAAAGAGTCGCTAGGACTCTCAGAGGCACGGGCCCTAGCAGCCTCCCTAGACGTGGCCGCGCGTAATACCCGCGCCTACGGCCCCGACCGCGCGGCAGGCCATTGGGCCCCGTACGTACCCGTCGCGGCAAACCCCCTACCCCCCCCGGACACCCCACAGGCTTGCGCGGTCCAAACGCCGAGTCGCACCGGGGGCGCCCGCTGTTATTTCTGCGGCCAGGCGAAACACCCCCGACAGCGCTGTCCGGCCCGCGCAGCCATCTGCAAAAGCTACGGGAAAAAGGGCCATTATGCGGTTGTGTGCCGGTCCCGCGTGGTCACCGCCGTCCCGGGAGCACAGGGAGCCCTGCAAGCAGTCTATGCTCCCCAACCCCCCCAGCACGCCATGTACGACCCGCAGGCGCAGCCGCTCTGGGTCCCGACCACCGCGGTCCCGGGAGAACTGGGAGCCCTGCACGCCACCTACGCTCCCCAACCCCCCTCCCCGCAGCCCATGTATGACCCGCCGCCGGCGCTACCGCTTTGGGTCCCGGCCAACACTCTCCACGGAGAGGAGGGAGTTTTTCGCGTCCCTAACGCCACCCTAACCCCCGTCCAGCGCCCCACGCATGACCCGCCGGCGCCACCTACTTGGACCCCGACCACCGCTGTCCCCGGTGAGGGAGTTCCTCGCGGCCCCACGCCTGATCCGCCGGCGCCGCCGACTTGGGCCCCGACCACCGCTGTCCCCGGTGAGGGAGCTCCGCGCGGTCCTAGCGCTCGCGGTCCTAGCGCTCGCGGTGAGGGAGCTCCGCGCGGCCCTAGCGCTCGCGGTCCTAGTGCTCCCCAGCCCCCCCAGCACACCATGTGCGACCCGCAGACGCCGCCATTTTGGGTCCCAACCACCACGAGGGGAGGAGGGGCGCCGATGTGCGACCCGCAGCCACCGCCATTTTGGGTCCCGACCACCATGAGGGGAGGAGGGGCGCCGCCATCTTGGACCGCCCCAGACCTGTACGACGCATGGGGGCGGCCATTTTGTCCACCCCCCCGCCATCTTGTGACCCCCCAGCCACGTGCGATGTATGGGGGCGGCCATTTTGTTCATCCCCGACGCCATCTTGGACGGCAACAACGGACCCCACTCCACTACTACAACCACGGCTCGCTTCGATTACGCTCGATCAGGCTTGGCCCCGGACACTCCAGACGACGACGACAACGGTCCTAATAAACGGCCATGAGACGCCATGCCTAGTCGACTCCGGGAGCACGGAAAGCTTTATACACCCCGACACGGTAAGACGCTGTTCCTTGACCACCTATCCCAGCGCACAAAAGATTTGCCTAGCTGCAGGATCCCACTCCGTACAGATCCAGGGATTCTGCATAGTTACCCTTACGGTGCAGGGGAGGGAGTTCAAAAACTACAAACTTAACGTCCTTCCCCAACTCTGTGCCCCCACCTTGCTGGGATTAGATTTCCAATGTAATCTACAGAGCCTTACGTTCAAATTCGGCGGCCCCATACCCCCACTCACTATCTGCGGCCTCACAACCCTCAAAGTGCAACCCCCGTCCTTGTTTGCGAACCTCACCCCGGATTGCAAACCCGTCGCCAATAGGAGCAGACGGTACAGCGCCCAGGACCGGACCTTCATTCGGTCCGAAGTCCAGCGGCTACTAAAGGAGGGCATAATCCAGGCCAGCAATAGTCCCTGGAGAGCGCAGGTGGTAGTAGTGAAGACAGGGGAGAAACAAAGGATGGTCATTGACTATAGCCAGACCATCAACAGGTACACACAACTAGACGCGTACCCTCTCCCCCGCATATCCGACATGGTCAATCGGATTGCCCAATATAAAGTCTTCTCCACCGTGGACCTCAAGTCCGCCTACCATCAGCTCCCCATCCGCCCAAGTGACCGCAAGTACACAGCCTTCGAGGCAGACGGGCGATTATACCATTTCCTACGGGTCCCTTTTGGCGTCACAAACGGGGTCTCGGTCTTCCAACGGGAGATGGACCGAATGGTTGATCAACATGGGTTGCGGGCCACATTCCCGTATCTCGACAATGTAACCATCTGCGGCCACGATCAGCAGGACCACGACGCCAACCTCCAGAAATTCCTCCAGACCGCCAAAGCCTTGAACCTCACGTACAACGAGGACAAGTGCGTTTTTAGCACCGACCGGCTAGCCATTCTGGGCTACATAGTACGCAATGGGATAATAGGCCCCGACCCCGAACGTATGCGCGCACTCATGGAATTTCCCCTCCCGCACTGCCCAAAAGCCCTGAAACGCTGCTTGGGGTTCTTTTCATACTACGCCCAGTGGGTCCCCCAGTACGCAGACAAGGCCCGCCCCCTAATACAGACCACGACCTTCCCTCTGTCGACAGAGGCTTGCCAGGCCTTCAGCCGCATCAAAGCGGATATCGCAAAGGCCACGATGCGCGCCATCGACGAGTCCCTCCCCTTCCAGGTCGAGAGCGACGCCTCCGACGTAGCTCTAGCGGCCACCCTTAACCAAGCGGGCAGACCCGTGGCCTTTTTCTCCCGGACCCTCCACGCCTCAGAAATCCGCCACTCTTCAGTAGAAAAGGAAGCCCAAGCCATATTGGAAGCTGTGCGACATTGGAGGCATTACCTGGCCGGCAGGAGATTCACTCTCCTCACCGACCAACGGTCGGTAGCCTTCATGTTCGATAATGCACTGCGGGGCAAAATCAAAAACGACAAGATCTTAAGGTGGAGGATCGAGCTCTCCACCTTCAACTACGAGATCATGTATCGTCCCGGAAAGCTGAACGAGCCGTCCGATGCCCTATCCCGCGGCACATGTGCCAACGTACAAATTAACCACCTCCAAACCCTCCACGAGGACCTCTGCCACCCGGGGGTCACTCGGTTTTACCACTTCATCAAGTCCCGCAATCTCCCATACTCCTTAGAGGAGGTCCGTACAGTCACGAGGGACTGCCACATCTGCGCGGAATGCAAGCCGCATTTTTTCAGGCCAGATGGAGCGCACCTGATTAAGGCTTCCCACCCTTTCGAGCGCCTCAGTCTCGATTTCAAAGGGCCCCTCCCCTCCACCGACCGCAACGCATATTTTCTTAACGTAGTGGAACAAAGAACAAAGAACAAAGAAATGTACAGCACAGGAACAGGCCCTTCGGCCCTCCAAGCCCGTGCCGACCATACTGCCCGACTAAACTACAATCTTCTACACTTCCTGGGTCCGTATCCTTCTATTCCCATCCTATTCATATATTTGTCAAGATGCCCCTTAAATGTCCCTATCGTCCCTGCTTCCACTACCTCCTCCGGTAGTGAGTTCCAGGCACCCACTACCCTCTGCGTAAAAAACTTGCCTCGTACATCTACTCTAAACCTTGCCCCTCTCACCTTAAACCTATGCCCCCTAGTGATTGACCCCTCTACCCTGGGGAAAAGCCTCTGACTATCCACTCTGTCTATGCCCCTCATAATTTTGTATACCTCTATCAGGTCGCCCCTCAACCTCCTTCGTTCCAGTGAGAACAAACCGAGTTTATTCAATCGCTCCTCATAGCTTATGCCCTCCATACCAGGCAACATTCTGGTAAATCTCTTCTGCACCCTCTCTAAAGCCTCCACATCCTTCTGGTAGTGTGGCGACCAGAATTGAACACTATACTCCAAGTGTGGCCTAACTAAGGTTCTATACAGCTGCAACATGACTTGCCAATTCTTATACTCAATGCCCCGGCCAATGAAGGCAAGCATGCCGTATGCCTTCTTGACTACCTTCTCCACCTGTGTTGCCCCTTTCAATGACCTGTGGACCTGTACTCCTAGATCTCTTTGACTTTCAATACTCTTGAGGGTTCTACCATTCACTGTATAGTCAATACTCTTGAGGGTTCTACCATTCACTGTATATTCAATACTCTTGAGGGTTCTACCATTCACTGTATAATACAATGGACGAATACTCCCGCTTCCCTTTTGCCATTCCCTGCTCTGACATGACCGCGGCCACAGTCATTAAAGCCCTGAACAGCATCTTCACACTGTTCGGTTACCCCGCATACATCCACAGCGACAGGGGGTCCTCTTTCATGAGTGACGAGCTGCGCCAGTTTCTGCTCAGCAAGGGCATAGCCTCAAGCAGGACGACCAGCTACAACCCCCGGGGGAACGGGCAAGTAGAAAGGGAGAACGGCACGGTCTGGAAGGCCGTCCTACTGGCCCTACGGTCCAGGGACCTCCCAGTTTCAAGGTGGCAGGAGGTCCTCCCGGACGCTCTCCATTCCATCCGGTCGTTATTATGTACGAACACTAATCAAACGCCGCATGAGCGTCTCCTTGTCTTCCCTAGGAGGTCCTCCTCTGGAACGTCGCTGCCGACCTGGCTGGCGGCCCCAGGACCCATCCTGCTCCGAAAGCATGTGCGGGCACATAAGGCGGACCCGTTGGTCGAAAGGGTTCACCTCCTCCACGCGAACCACCAGTACGCCTACGTGGAGTACCCCGACGGCCGACAGGACACGGTCTCCCTGCGGGATCTGGCGCCCGCCGGCAACACGCACACCCCCCCGACACCATCAACCCAACCCCCCCCTTCCTGCCACCGCCGCACCCTGCGACCGCCCCCTTCCCAGGAGGATCAGTCCCCCTCCCCTTTGCACCAACAGCTGAAACCGTACGGCTCCTGGAGGCGACAACACTGGTACAAGCACCACCACCACCGCCGGGGCCGAGGCGATCGACACGGACGACCAGACCGCCCGACCGACTCGTGGCGTCGATGTAAAACAAATATGGACTGTTCACAAGAACATTTTGCTTTTCTTCCTATACCCTCTGTAAATAGTTGCAACAGGACGAAATTGTCCAATACTGTATTGCCATGTGAATGTTTTATCCTCCCAGGACCAGCCCTGTAAACCCTTACCACCATACGAAGCATCACCCCGCCGGGTTCATTTTTGACAAGGGGTGAATGTGGTAGTATGTATTGGGGGTCATGTGGGACTGGAAGCCCTAATGTCATTGGCTGACAGATCCCGGGTCCTGGTTGGCCGTTGACCTCAAGCTCCGCCCTGAAGGCGGAGTATAAGAAGCCGGAGTCTTCCCCCGCAGGCCAGTTTACTATCGAGCTGCGGGGGAACAGACACGCTTAATAAAGCCTCATCAACTTCACTCTATTCGTCTCATGGAGTCTTTGTGCGCTACACTCGTATTACGATCAGTGGGTCCCAAACTATGTCCACTCATTTCCTCCTGACGGCAGAGGCCCAACAGGCCTTCGCCCGGATCAGAGCTGATATTGCCAAGGCCACAATGCACGCTGTAGATGAAACACTTCCTTTCCAAGTAGAAAGCGACGCATCGGACGTCGCCCTTGCCGCCACCCTCAACCAGACAGGCAGGCCCGTGGCATTCTTTTCCCACACCCTCCATGCCTCCGAAATTCGGCACTCATCCATCGAAAAGGAGGCCCAGGCTATCGTTGAGGCTGTGTGACATTGGAGGCATTACCTGGCCGGCAGGAGATTCACTCTCCTCACTGACCAACGGTCAGTAGCCTTCATGTTCAACAACACGCAGCGGGGCAAGATCAAAAATGACAAAATCTTGCGGTGGAGAATCGAGCTCTCCACCTATAACTACGAGATTAAGTATCGCCCCGGTAAACTCAACGGGCCCTCAGATGCCCTATCCCGAGGTACATGTGCCAGCGCACAGGTAGACCGACTCCGGACCCAGCACGACAGCCTTTGTCACCCAGGGGTTACTCGGTTGTACCACTTCATTAAGGCACAAAATTTGCCCTACTCCGTCGAGGAAGTAAGGACGATTACCAAGGACTGCCAGGTCTGTGCGGAGTGCAAGCCGCACTTCTACCGGCCGGACCGTGCACACCTGGTGAAGGCCTCCCGCCCCTTTGAATGCCTCAGCGTGGATTTCAAAGGCACCCTCCCCTCCTCTGACCGGCACACGTATTTCCTCAGTGTGATCGATGAATATTCCCGTTTTCCCTTTGCCATCCCCCGACATGACGTCTGCCACCGTCATTAAAGCCCTCAATTCTATCTTCACTCTGTTTGGCTTCCCCGCCTACATCCACAGTAACAGGGGATCCTCATTCATGAGTGATGAGCTGCGTCAGTTCCTGCTCAGCAGGGGTATCGCCTCCAGCAGAACGACGAGCTACAACCCCCGGGGAAACGGACAGGTAGAAAGGGAGAATGGGACGGTATGGTGGGCCGTCCAGCTGGCCCTACGGTCCAGAAATCTCCCGGCCTCCCGCTGGCAAGAGGTCCTCCCTGATTCACTACATTCCATTCGCTCATTACTTTGCACTGCTACTAACAATACACCGCATGAACGTCTTTTCGCCTTCCCCAGGAAGTCCACATCCGGGGTATCACTCCCAACTTGGCTCACAGCTCCGGGAACCGTGCTTCTCCGTAAACATGTGCGGCTCCACAAGGCGGTCCCGTTGGTGGAAAGGGTGCACCTGCTCCACGCAAACCCACAGTACGCCTACGTGGCGTTCCCCGACGGCCGCCAGGATACCGTCTCCCTCAGGGACCTGGCACCGGCAGGTTCCACCCCCACACCACCCCCGGCATCACCCTCCCCTCCCCCGCCGCCCCCATCACCCCCAATAGGACCGTCCGTCCTCCCCCTGCCCACCCTCGTTGATGAAGAGGATTTTGGCACGCTCCCGGAGTCAACGTTGACCACGGCAGCACCAACATCGCTCCACTTCGTCGATCCCAGAGGACGATCAAGGCGCCGGACCGGCTGAACCTCTGACCGGCCCACCGGATGACTAGAGACATTTCTTTTCACTGTTCTGTAAATATTGAAGATTGCGAATTGTATATAGTTATCCACCACCCCCGCCGGACTCAATTTTAACAGGGGGTGAATGTGGTAAACTACTGTGTTCCTATATTAAGGGTTGTACGGTAGAACCTGCACTACAGGTTCACCTGGGCCCCTGCATGCTAGCTCCGCCCAGGAGGCGGGTTATAAATAAGCGTGGCCTTCAGCTAGCAGCCATTTCGTCAGCTGCTGTAGGAGGCCACACTTCAGATACTAATAAAGCCTCAGTTTGAATTCAACTTTGTCTCCAGCCAAATTGATCGTGCCTCAGAGGGAGATAGGAAATATTACATAGAAAAAGATGGTGTTTGATGCATGTCGGGTGAATTGTTCAAGTGAGAATCAGACCAAATACAATAAGTTGTGATGGGAAATTAAGAGGAAAATAAGACTGGCAAAGAAAGAATATCAAACTAAAACAGCGGTTAACATATAAACAGCTGGTTAACAAAACTGAAGGCTCATGGAATAGGAGGGACAGTGTAAAATTAGATATAAAATTAGCTTAAGGACAGAAAACAGACTGGAGGATGGTAAACATTTGGTCAGTTTTGGAAACACTGCTTTTGTGATTATATATAAATAACTGATATTGGAGTACAGAGTAAAATTTCAAACTTTGCTAATGATACGACTTGAGGTGTGGCAGTGAGGATGATACCAATCGACTGCAAAAGGACATAGATAGACGAGCAGAATGGGCAGCCTAGTGGTAGATGAAATGTAATGGATAGAAGTCTAAGGTGATGCATTTTGGCAGAAGGGACAGGGAGAGACGATATAGACTTAATGGCACCGTTCAAAAGAATATGTGGGGACAGAGAGACCTGGAGGTTCATGTGCATCAAACTTTTAAGGTGGCAGGACACATTGAGAGAGTGGTTAACAAAGCATTTGGAATTTAGGGTTCATTATTAGAGTTATTGAATAAAAAAGCAGGCAATTTACGCTGAACTTTAGTAAAGCTCTGGTTAGGCCTTAACTAGAGTATTGTGTCTAGTTCCAGTCACCACATTTTAGGGAGGATCTGAGGGTCCTTAAGAGGATGCAGAGGAGATTTATCAGAATGGTTCCAGGGTTGGGGTATTTGAGGAACAAGGTTAGGTTGGAGAAGCTGCAGTATTGAGTATATTGAGTATTGTGCACAGTTTTAGCCCCCTTATACTTGCCATGCAGGGAGTGCAATGGAAGTTGACCAGACTAATCCCTGGGATGGCAGGGTTATTTTATGAGAAGAGATTGAGGAGACTGGGTCTGTATTCCTGAGTTTCCAAGAATGAGAGATGATCTTACTGAAACCTGCAAAACTCTTACAGGGTGGATGTAGATAGGTTTTCCCTGGCTGGGGAGTGTCTACACAGTCTGGGTACACAGTCTCAGGACAAGGAGTAGATCACTGAAGACTGAGATGAGGAAGAGTTTCTTCTCTTAGAGGGTGGTGAACCTTTGGAATTCTCTTTTCTTGACGGCTGTGGATGCTCAATCATTAAGCATGTTCAAGGCAGAGATCAATAGATTTCTGGAGACCAACGATATCAAGGGATACGGGATTAGTGTGGAAAATAGCATTGAGGTAGATGATTAGCCATGATCAAACTGCATAGTGGAGCAGGTTTGATGGGCCAAATGGCCATCTCATGTTCTGGGGTTGTTCTCCTTAGTGCAAAGGAAATTGAAGAGAGATTTGATAGAATCTGTTCTCATTGGCAGTTAAAAACAAGAATATTTTCCCAATGAGTCCAGTGGTTTAATTTGCTGAAATTCTTGCCAATTTCCTGTTTCTTATTCTATAGATGATTCCAGCCATCCAACAATTTGTCACCGAGAAAATGGATGCTGCTTATATCGAGCCTCCAACCTTTGACCTTCAACACAGCTACAAGGCTTCCAGTCATTTTACTCCCCTGATCTTTGTTCTTTCTGCTGGAGCTGACCCCATGGCCTTACTTATGAAATTCGCCGAGGAACAAGGTATTGGTTTTTAAAATAAATTTAGAGCATCCAATTTATTTTTCCAATTAAGGGGCAATTTAGCGTGGCCAATCCACCAACCCTGCACATCTTTTTGGGTTGAGGGGGCAAAACCCACGCAAACATGGGGAGAATGGAACAAGGTTGTTAATTGCCATACTTAGAAAATTACAATCCCTACAGTGCAGAAGGATGCCAATTAACCCATTGAATTTGAACCGACCCTTTGAAAGAGCACCATTCTACACAGACCCAATCCCCCCGCCCTATTCCCACAATCCCACCTAGGGGTAATTTAGCATAGCCAATCCACCTAATCTGCACATCTTTGGACTGTGGGAGGAAACTGGTGGACCCGAAGGAAATCCACGCAGACACGGGAAGAATGTGCAAACTTTGCACAAACAGATTGATATAGAAATGGCTCAGCAACTACTTTATATCGAACCTTTACTGTAGTGATTGTCCAAGGGGCCCTGAACAGGGTGTGTTCAAGGCGCCTAAGACAGCAGGTGAGTGCGGCGGCAGGAGAGGAGCAGCGACGACCCCCCACCCCCGCGGAGTTGGAGACGAAAGCGCTCGGGAGCGGAGCCAGCGACCAGGAGAGAGAGAGACCCCCCCCACGGACCAGTCGCAACCACGTGGTGAATGGCGAGGCAAAGGGGGAATCCCCATCCAGAACACATAACTTCTCTCGCGACCCCTCCTGACCCAGTAAGAGAAGGGAAAATAGGAGGACATCCCTAATTGCCCTTCAGAAGGTGGTGGTGAGCTGCCTTCTTGAGCCGTTGCAGTCCATGTGGTGTAGGTACACCTACAGTGCTGTTAGAGAGGGGACTTTCAGGATTCTGACCCAGCGACAGTGATGAAATGGTGATATATTTCCAAGTCAGGATGGTGAGTGACTTGGAGGGAACCTTATCTGTCTGTAGACTTGCTGATTCATTATCAAAGTCTGGCAGGCAGCATTTGGAAGTGGATTTTGAATGGAACAATAACTGGTGGCTATGTTATAGGATGCATAATGAGGAGGTCAGGGCAAAGAATTCTGGGTAATGGGTTCAATTCCCACCCAAGTCTCAGGAGGAATTTAAATTAATTAATTAAATCTGGAATTAAAAAGTTAACCTCAGTGATGATAACCATCAATACTAAATTGTTATAAAAGCCCATCTGGATGACGAAGGAAATCTGCCAGCCTTACCTGGTCTGGCCTCCATGTGACTCCATACCCACAGCAATGTTGAATCTTGACTGTCCTCTGAAATGGCCACTCAGTTTTATTAATTGCAATTTGAAAAGCAAAAATTAAAAAAACCCAGGTGGATCATGTGGCATTGACGTATGCAAAACAGGACCCAGGCACACCCAGCCTAGCCAAGCCCGCAAAGTCCTCCTCATTAACGTCAGTGTGAAGTTTGTTGGGAGAGCTGTCCCATAGATCAGTCAAGTAACAATAATAATAATATAATAAGTCACAAGTCGGCTTACATTAACACTGCAATGAAGTTACTGTGAAAATCCTCTAGTCGCCACACTCCGCCACCCGTTCGGGTACTTGATGTACCATCAATTACCACGAGACGAGAATGGTGAAACAATCGAGGTTTTATTGCACAAGATGTGCCTCCTGCAGCTGGAACCAGAATGGAATCAGCGCAGGAGAGCAGACACTTTTATATGCCGTCTGCTGGGCAGAGCCAGCAGGCAGAGATTTACCGTCATACCTGTAATATACGGGCAGTGCCGTAATACATACAATATATCACTAGTGGTGTCTACCACATTCACACCCTGTTAAAAAAAAGTCCGGTGTGGGTGACAAAAACATTACAAATTCAGTCTGTCGGGGGCTTTGACCCTCCACCGCGATCGCCTCAGTCCTGGTGGTGATGTGGGCGCCGACGTGGTCACCTGCGACTCCTGAGTGAATCCAGTGGGAGGACAGATCCCCTGGGCTGGGTTTGTATCCCTCTATTCCCATCCTATTCATATATTTGTCAAGATGCCCCTTAAATGTCACTATCGTCCCTGCTTCCACCACCTCCTCCGGTAGCGAGTTCCAGGCACCCACTACCCTCTGTGTAAAAAAACTTGCCTCGTACATCTACTCTAAACATTGCCATTCGCACCTTAAACCTATGCCCCCTAGTAATTGACCCCTCTACCCTGGGGAAAAGCCTCTGACTATCCACTCTGTCTATGCCCCTCATAATTTTGTAGACCTCTATCAGGTCGCCCCTCAACTTCCGTCGTTCCAGTGAGAACGAACCGAGTTTGTTCAACCGCTCCTCATAGCTAATGCCCTCCATACCAGGCAACATTCTGGTAAATCTCTTCTGCACCCTCTCTAAAGCCTCCACATCCTTCTGGTAGTTTGGCAATCAGAATTGAACACTATACTCCAAATGTGGCCTAACTAAGGTTCTATACAGCTGCAACGTGACTTGCCAATTCTTATACTCAATGCCCCGGCCAATGAAGGCAAGCATGCCGTATGCCTTCTTGACTATCTTCTCCACTTGTGTTGCCCCTTTCAGTGACCTGTGGACCTGTACACCTAGATCTCTCTGACTTTCAATACTCTTCAAGGTTCTACCATTCACTGTATATTCCCTACCTGCATTAGACCTTCCAAAATGCATTACCTCACATTTGTCCGGATTAAACTCAGGTCGCCCCTTATATTCCACACAGGCTTTGTCTGTTCCCAGCCTTTTAGCCCTGACAAATGCCTCCTTTTTCTTTTTGTCGAGGCCTACAATATCTCTCGTTATCCAAGGTTCCTGAAAATTGCCGTATTTATCCTTTTTCCTCACAGGAACATGCCGGTCCTGAATTCCTTTCAACTGACACTTGAAAGCCTCCCACATGTCAGATGTTGATTTACCCTCAAACATCCGCCCCAATCTAGGTTACATAGAACATAGAACAATACAGCGCAGTACAGGCCCTTCGGCCCACAATGTTGCACCAAAACAAAAGCCATCTAACCTACACTATGCCATTATCATCCATATGTTTATCCAATAAACTTTTAAATGCCCTCAATGTTGGCAAGTTCACTACTGTAGCAGGTAGGGCATTCCACGGCCTCACTCCTCTTTGCGTAAAGAACCTACCTCTGACCTCTGTCCTATATCTATTACCCCTCAGTTTAAAGCTATGTCCCCCTCGTGCCAGCCATTTCCATCCGCGGGAGAAGGCTCTCACTATCCACCCTATCCAACCCCCTGATCATTTTGTATGCCTCTATTGAGTCTCCTCTTAACCTTCTTCTCTCCAACGAAAACAACCTCAAGTCCATCAGCCTTTCCTCATAAGATTTTCCCTCCACACCAGGCAACATCCTGGTAAATCTCCTCTGCACCCGCTCCAAAGCTTCCACGTCCTTCCTATAATGCAGTGACCAGAACTGTACGCAATACTCCAAATGCGGCCGTACCAGAGTTCTGTACAGCTGCAACATGACCTCCTGACTCCGGAACTCAATCCCTCTACCAATAAAGGCCTACACTCCATAGGCCTTCTTCACAACCCTATCAACCTGGGTGGCAACTTTCAGGGATCTATGTACATGGACACCTAGATCCCTCTGCTCATCCACACTTTCAAGAACTTTACCATTAGCCAAATATTCCGCATTCCTGTTATTCCTTCCAAAGTGAATCACCTCACACTTCTTTACATTAAACTCCACTTGCTACCTCTCAGCCCAGCTCTGCAGCTTATCTATATCCCTCTGTAACCTGCTACATCCTTCCACACTATCGACAACGCCACCGACTTTAGTATCGTCTGCAAATTTACTCACCCACCCTTCTGCGCCTTCCTCTAGGTCATTGATAAAAATGACAAACAGCAACGGCCCCAGAACAGCTCCTTGTGGTACTCCACTTGTAACTGATTTCCATTCTGAACATTTCCCATCAACCACCACCCTCTGTCTTCTTTCAGCTAGCCAATTTCTGATCCACATCTCTAAATCACCCTCAATCCCCAGCCTCCGTATTTTCTGCAATAGCCTACCGTGGGGAACCTTATCAAATGCTTTGCTGAAATCCATATACACCACATCAACTGCTCTACCCTCGTCTACCTGTTCAGTCACCTTCTCAAAGAACTCAATAAGGTTTGTGAGACCTACCCTTCACAAAGCCATGCTGACTATCCCTGATCATATTATTCCTATCTAGATGATTATAAATCTTGTCTCTTATAATCCCCTCCAAGACTTTACCCACTACAGACGTGAGGCTCACCGGTCTATAGTTGCCGGGGTTGTCTCTGCTCCCCTTTTTGAACAAAGGGACCACATTTGCTATCCTCCAGTCCTCTGGCACTATTCCTGTAGCCAATGAAGGTTCTTCAGTTCCCGCCTAATATTGTTATAATTAGCCTTCCCCCAATTTAGCACATTCGCCCTAGGACCACTCTTATTCTTGTCCACCAGCACTTTAAAACTTACTGAATTGTGGTCACTGTTCCCGAAATGCGTCCCTACTGAAACTTCTACCACCTGGCCGGGCTCATTCCCCAATACCAGGTCCAGTACAGCCCCTTCCCTAGTTGGACTGTCTACATATTGTTTTAAGAAGCCCTCCTGGATGCTCCTTACAAACTCTGCCCCGCCTAAGCCCCTGGCACTAAGTGAGTCCCAGCTAATATTGGGGAAGTTGAAGTCTCCCATCTCCACAACCCTGTTGTTTTTACTCTTTTCCAAAATCTGGCTACTGTTGCTCATTTTAGCCTTAGTTTAATTGCTCTTGTTCTATCATCTTTGCTCTTGAGTCGCCAGGTATCTTTCTGATACCGCCACGTGATTCAAGTCCGAGTAATGATCAATAATCCAAAACACCGCTGAGTAAGAGTTAAATCAACGCTCATTTATTATATACAGTAATCAATACGTATACATTAATTCTACTTCTAAGCTACTTCCTACAACTAACAGGCCAATACTTAACTTTTGGAAATGGCCCACCAGGTCAGGGAAACGAATGGCCTTTCGTATGGGTTCTGAGCCTGCGGGATTCAAAGCTGGTACAGGTCGATAGTCAGGAGTGCCTATCTCGTAGCGAGTGTTGGAGTAAGACTTACTGTTTCTTGCGGCTGTGGTAGAGGGTCAGCAGAAGGGTCTCGAAGGGTGCGGAGAGGAGAAGAAGGGTCGATTTGAACTTGACCCCTATTCTTATAGTCCCCAGGGGCTTCCCGCCTCTCAGGGCGGACCTTGTACCTGGTTCCAAATGATTGGACTTGGTCCCAATCACTTGGTTCGATATCCTCCAATGCTGGTGCGATTCCTTGATCGATGGCCGGTTTCAAGGTAGTCATTCACCTCTCTTTGTGTAAGCTCCTGCTGGCGCCGAAAAGTCTGGGTTGGCTTTGTGTGTCTAATTTGTAGCATATTGTTCCCGGGGATTGCTAATTCGTATTCAGATGGCTGGGGTGTTGTTATGTTGATGGCTGCAGGTATCGATTCGGTCTGGCCTCCCCAGAGGCGAATACACAGTTTTGTCTGCAGCTGCCTGTTTGAGTCCTGTTTGCTGATTTTCCCATCAGCCTCTTCCGTTTGCCATTTTAAATCGGGGTTTGGCCATTCTAACCGGGAGTTAGCCATTTTAACTGGCTACATTCGCTCCTTGTGATCCTAACGCAAAGCGTGAAGTATCACATCATTATTGTTACTTTCCATTCCCTGACCGGGGACGCACCTCCTACATGGCCTCTGCACTGACCATAGCTATGCACAAAAAAAAATTTAACTAACAATTCTAAGGGCGCTATGTCAGACAGAGACATGCATTACAAAACAACACACTTGGAACCTCTAACTTATCCTTAATATACGACACTCGCTTAAACATTCCATTATCCTACCTTCCTCAATCATACAACAAAAATCACAGCATTTCATATAGTCTTTCCTGTGTTGGCAGTCAAGCTCAGGATCATACAATTTTTTTGTTCACGAAAAAGTTTTTTTTACATCTCTTTATTTACAACAACAATAAACGCAAGTGAATGCACTTTATTATTTTATAATAGATCGCGGGGGTCGGGGGTCTGGTCGTAACCGAACATAGGGGATCTGATCCTATATACCGGGCTCTCCGTCTCCATTTTCGTAGGTGCATAGTCTGCACTACACAGCAGAGTATCGCTAACGCTAATAGTGTTTCGATCACATAGGACAGGGAGTACCAGGTTATGAACCTGGCACAGGTAGTGTCGCTGGTGATGTAGTCGCTGCAGTGTCGCTGGTGACTGGGCTCTGGGTACTGCGGGGCAGTGAAACATTAACGGCTGGGGGGTTTGAAGTCATGCGGTGATCCACTTGAAGGAAGTCCTCATGGCTGTTCTTGGTCCTTTTCTTTCTTTGTGTTCTCCGGTCCTGGAGCTTCTGGAGTTCTGTAGAAACAAGTATAGTGTCTGTAACCATCTTTGTTTAATATCTGGTATGCTAGTGTGTCTGTCCTTTGGTGCCAATTATTCCCTTTATAATTGGTCACTATGTGTGACTCCCTCATTTTTTTTCAAAAAAACAAATTTTAGGACACGGCACACTTCCCAATCATGAACCAGTGCTGATTTACCATCCAAATGTTCCAGGATGTAAATAGCAGATGGCCGGCAACCTAAGGGTTACCTAAACAAACAAAACATTTTGAAATGAAAAATGCCAAATGAGGTGCGTATGGGCCGCGACGGGTAAGATGTGGATGGAGTCCCCGGGTAGGATGGCTACCAATGCCGTATCTCCCCTACCCGAGCGTGATTGACCAGTGGGGGGGTCCCCAGGCAGGGCGGGTCTCAAGCCGTTTCTCCACTGCCTGAGCAACCGACAAGAACGGGCAAAAATGTAGTCATCGTGGTGGGGCTGCCGTAGTGGTTCTATCCTTCGAACCAGAAGGGCAGTTACGAGCGGGCGTCTGATACCCAAACAAGTATCAGCTGAAAAGCTAGTTCCTCTGAACAAGCGTGTGGCAACGGTGGGTCTCTGAAGGCAAGTTCTCAGAGGTTTCTGCTGAATTGGCGTGTGGCAGTGAGAAAGAATTCTCCTGTCGGACATACAACATTTAACAAACGTACAAACACCATAAAATATTCTGCAGGTTCCATCAGAAAGGACAACACTTCTCCCAAGCGGTTCCTTTAAAACATCATCTGGACACCTCGGTTCTCAGGTGCGAACAGGGTCGCAAAGGGGTTGGCGGTTTGGGAGTCAGACCCGAGGTCGTCACCTTCTCCCGGGTGCCAAACTCTGGAGTGGATTAGGGCTGAAAGGGCTGCCTGGTGTGAGTTGGGGTTGCTCTCGTCCTTGCGGACGAGTCGGTATGAGTTGTCACGGTGCCAGTAATTGGTGTCTAGTTGTGTGGGGACAAAATCGGGGTCGTCAGTGTGGTTCGGTGGTCGGTGGTGGGGTTTGTTCAGAAAAGTGATCAGGAAGGGATCACTTGGATCGTAGTCGGAGTCGCTGGGTGTGGGTCCGGTTGTATGGGGATAGTAGGGAGGCGTGCTGTGGCTATCGTCCGAGTCACAGTCGCTGTCTCTGCTGCTGCAGTCTGTGGGCGTTCCGGAGTGGAGTGTATATTTCGGGGGTGGAGTCGAGGTCGAGTCCGTGGCTGGGCTGGACGTGGTGGGGGTTGGTAGGGGTACGTTGGCTGTGGGCGGGGTGTGGTCTGCTGCGTCAAGCATGACGTGGTGTGCGTGGTTCGACTGTGTTCCATAAACCTTCAGCTGGTTTATATGAAACCAGGCAGCCTTACCATTGGGGTACTTTATTTTGTAAACGGAAGGACTTACTTTATCCACAATGGAATACGGACCCGAGTATTTAGGTGACAGGAATGTGCTGGGGTTATATACAGAAAACTTTCTGTCAGATATCGTACTCAGTCGCATGCACTGTCTTGTCGAAACAAGCCTTGCTCTGTTTCTTTTTGGTGCCCAATTTTACTGCGGCTGCTAACTGAGCCGTTTTAACATTTGCAACTAATTGCTCCACGGCTTTCTCGTGAGTGAGGGCCGTTACTTCGGGGCTGGTCAGATCTAAACCTAACAAGTATTCTGTGCCTTTCATGGGGCGTCCGGTCATGAGAGTGTGTGGGGTGTAACCTGTGGATGTAGAAATAGTGTTACGCAAAAACATCAGCGCAAAAGGGAGGACTGAGTCCCAAGTGGTGTTGTTCTGCTGGACCATTTTTCTGAGGGCGGTTTTTAGGGTCCGATTCATGCGCTCCACGATACCACTCGACTGTGGGTGGTATGCTATGTGGAATTTTTGAGTGATGCCAAATATCGTGAGGACGTTCTGCATGACACGTCCCGTAAAATGGGAGCCTTGGTCAGATTCGATGCTGCGGGGGAGTCCCATCTTGCAAAGGTGTGGTGGGTTAGAATCTTGGCTGTGGTTTTTGCAGTGTTTGTGCGGGCTGGAAATGCTTCCACCCATTTTGTAAATGTGTCTATGACCACAAGTACATATTTATAGCCATTCCTGCAAGGGGGCAATGGACCTATAAAATCAATCTGGAGGTTAGTCCAGGGGCCATTAACTGGTCGGGTGTGGCTGAGTTGGGCCTTTTTGGCATATCTGTCGGGGTTATTCTGCGCACAGATAAGACAATTTTCTATGTAATGGCTTACGTCTTCCTTTAAATTTGGCCACCAACAAAGCTGTTTGAGATGGGCTGTAGTGGGATCGATTCCCTGATGTCCATGACCGTCATGGAACAAACAAATCAATTGTTTCCTGTCCTGTTCAGGAACCACATAAAGGGTGTCCTTTAACACCACACCGCCATGTGTGGTCAGTGTATTTTTAAACCTCTCGTAGGATGCTGGATACTTTCCCTTTACAATCTCCTTGAGATTGGTGTCCTGCTTCTGGGCCTCTACTAGATCCTCGATTCTAGTCTGTGTGACCTGAACTACACTCACTGGCGCGCTTTCGGGCGGTTTCCAAAGATACCCATGTCTGGAACCTGCCTTAGCCAGTGCGTCGGCTTTTACACTTCCAGGGGGGGAGGAACGATGGTGGCCGTGGACTTTGATGATGCCAAAAGTCCTGTTCTGGTCTTTTTCTAAAATACGATGGAGCAATGGGGCTGAGCGGAGGGGTTTTCCGTCTGCAGAAACAAATCCTCTTGCTTCCCACAGGGGCAGAAATTCCGTGAGGCTGTTACGGACATAGAGGCTGTCCGAGTATATGTCTGCTGGGCTGGGGAAGGAATCTGGGTGCTCAACGATATATGCAATGGCCGCAAGCTCTGCTGCCTGCGTGCCTAAGTGTCTGGGTAGTTTTAACACTATTTCCTTGAGGGCGCGTCCCTGCGCATCCTCGACATAAATCCCTCAACCTGTTATGCGCTTCCCATCCAAGACTGTGGAAGATCCATCCACATAAATCTTTATGGGCTCACACATATCCGTGTGCGGGGGGCTCTGAGTTGAATTATTGATCTTTCTGGGGGGTGTTTTGGTGATAAAGGGGCCTGTGTTGTGGTGTGGAGAGATAATCTCACATTCATGGGGGGTTCCGGGGTACTGTAAACTGTTGGCTAAGTAGATGTGTGTCTTTGTCCTTTTCACAGTGATGTCCCGTCCCTGCATGAGAAGGGTCCATCTGGCTGCTCTTATTTGACTGACGGTACCATCCTTGAGTCGTCCGTCCAGTAAAAGTTGGGTGGGGGTGTGTTCGGTCAGAATTGTGATGGGGTTCAGTCCGGTAATATATGAAAAGTACTGTACTGCCCAAAATACTGCGAGCAGGTGCCTCTCACAGGCTGAAAACCCCTGCACCATAGCATCTAAAAGTCGGGAGGTGTAAGCTACTGGCCTTAACTGGTCGTGCCGTTCCTGGAGGAGCACGGCTGAAAGTGGTCTGTGGTCGCTACCTCTATAGCGCAAGGGGAATGCGGGTCTGGAACTTGTAGTGCGGGGGCTGCTATGAGTGCCTGTTTTAAAGAGTCCACAGCATCCGTATGCTGCGGAAGCCATTCCCAGGGGGCTCCTTTCTTTAGGAGGTCTGAGAGGGGTGCTGCCTTGCTGGCGAAACCGTCAATGTGGTTTCAGCAGTAGCCAACCAGTCCTAAAAATGACCAGAGGGCTGAAACATTCTGGGGAAGGGGCAATTTAGCAATCGAGTCAATCCTTTTATGCTCGATCTCGCGTTTACCGTGCGTGATAATTGTTCCCAAATATATCACTTTTTCTTCCAAAATCTGGGCCTTTTTGAGGTTGACTTTGCAGCCAATTGAATGTAATAGTTCCAGGAGTTCGGACAGAAGCTCAATGTGCTCTTCCTTGGTGTCTGTCTGCAGTAGTAGGTCGTCTACGTACTGGACCAGACATTCGGGGCGAGAGAATTTTGCTAATCCATTTGCCAGCTGTCGGTGGAAAATGGAGGGGGAGTTGTGGAATCCTTGTGGCAGGCATATCCACATGTACTGCTGTGCTTTAAAGGTGAAGGCAAATTTGTACTGGCACGCCTTTGCCAATGGAATGGACCAGAATCCATTACTGATGTCCAAAACCGTGAAGTAGCGGGAATTGAGTCCCTGCTTGAGCATGGTCTCGGGACTTGTTGCTACGGTGGGGGCTGCTGCGGGGGTGACTTTGTTGAGTTCCCGATAATCAATGGTCAGTCGCCATGATCCATCGGGCTTTCTCACTGGCCAAATCGGGGCATTATTAGTGGAGGCTACTGATCTAAGTACGCCCTGCTCTAATAAGCTCTCTATAACTTTTAAGATTTCTCCCTCTGCCTCTTGGGGAAATCCGTACTGTTTTGGGGGTCTAGGGTCAGGTCCTGTTACTTGTACGGAGCCAGTCATCCGTCCACAGTCGTGCTTGTGGGTCGCGAATGCTGCCCTGTTCTTTTGCAGGACTGCCCTAACCTGCTTGTCCATACTAAGCGTGGTGGGGTTGAACCAAAACTCGCCTACGGCGCTAATTTTGTTCATATATTCGCCTATGTTGAGCGTTGCGGGGGCTCTTGCAGATTTCACCATCTTCCAGACACACTGGTTGACTGGATCGAATGAAAGGTGGTGGGAATTGATGAAATCAATTCCCAGAATGTGTTCTGCTGTGTGGGGCAGGTCTACTAAAACTACGGGGTGTTTGGTGGTGATGGTTCCGATTTGAATAGGTGCAGGGGCTGTGATGTGTCCCTGCTGTGAGTGGCCTGTAAAGCCGCTGAGGGTGATTGTGGCTGTAGTGGGCCACGTGTCTTTTTGAAATAGGGTGGAGGAATTTATGGTGGTGCGGGACCCTCCTGTGTCCCAGAGAAATTCGATAGGCTGTCCCCGAATTTTCACTGCGACTACGGGTCGTGCTGACCTATCCCAAAGGGTGTCGCAGACCCAACTGGGGGAGCCCGTACACCGTCAGTCCGTTCCGGTCAAGTCTGTCTGATCCGAACGGGCGCTAACGCTATGGATGGGCTCTGTCTTTTTCTTAATCAGAGTGCCTGTCTGTTGGTCTCTCTGTGGCTTTTTAGGGCCATTGCACTCTCTTGCGAAATGTCCCAACTGTCCGCAGTTGTAACACTCTAGTTGCTTGGGTGGGGGGCTGTTCATTCCCTCATTTACCCAGGCGGGGTTCGTGTGTGTTGTTTTTACTGCCTGCATGTCTGCGGCGGCCTGCTTTTCCTCGCTATATTTAACGGTGGGTTTGCTCTGAACAGATTGCTCCCAAACAATCTTTTAACTATCCACTTCTCGTTATGGGCCTCCTCTGAGGGATCATAACTCGTACAGGCTTTCTGTCCTGCATCTGTGGCATGGGAGATAAGGGTGCAGATCCATTTGGCCATGTTGTCTGGGGACAAATGGGCACGGTCTACGTCTCCGAAGACTGCTGCGAAGTGAATCCACAGGCGTCCAGCGAACGCTGTGGGGTGCTCAGATTTCTTCTGCCTACATTTGTTGAGGCCATCTACAGGGTCACCCCGGTTATACCCGATCGCATCTAGGATCGGGGTATGCATCTCTGCAAGGGTGCCTCCTCCTACATTCTGTGGGTCAGGAAGGGCTGCTGCTACTGACGGATCTAAACTTAAAACCATGAGCTTTACATGCTCTCTCTCGTCCAGGCCATACATGTTCGCCTGATGGAGGCAAAGAAATGGTGGGGGTCTGAGGCGGGGAGGAACGGTGTGATCTTCTCGCACGCGTCCCGTAATTGGGTCACTGTTAAGGGGGTGGAATATAGAAATTCCGCATTGTCCGATGTGGCTGTGCGGTGGGTGGTTACAGGGTTCATTGGAGCTTGAACTATCTGCTGTGTGGGGGGTTGGGGTGCTTTTCTCCTTTGGGGCTTTCCCTGAGCACATGTTCCCTGAGGGCAGCACGGTAGCCTTGTGGATAGCACAATTGCTTCACAGCTCCAGGGTCCCAGGTTCGATTCCGGCTTGGGTCACTGTCTGTGCGGAGTCTGCACATCCTCCCCGTGTGTGCGTGGGTTTCCTCCGGGTGCTTCAGTTTCCTCCCACAGTCCAAAGATGTGCAGGTTAGGTGGTTTGGCCATGATAAATTGCCCTTAGTGTTCAAAATTGCCCTTAGTGTTGGGTGGGGTTACTGGGTTATGAGGATAGGGTGGAGGTGTTGACCTTGGGTATGGTGCTCTTTCCAGGAGCCGGTGCAGACTCAATGGGCCGAATGGCCTCCTTCTGCACTGTAAATTAAATGAAATGAACATATCTCTGCGCTGTTTCGTGTAACTCTTCCCAATCAGGGCCGTCTTCCTGGTCTAACTTTCCCCCAAAGGTTTCCTGAAAACCCTTTTGAACGGAAAGCAGTGATAGCAGCTCTGCAATCTGCTTCCGGCACTTTGCGTGCTCTGCCTTTGTTCTGTGGTGGCAGCGTGGAGTGCTCTTAAGGCTGCTTTTAGATCGCTACACTGTTTTTGTAATATCTCTACCTGTTTTTCTGTCTCTTCTCTTACCAGGACTGCATGTTGCGTGTCCTGATAGGCCTTTTCATACTGCGACTGGAAACTGCTTAAATGCGCCAGACAAGACTGGTGACCCCGTTTGGCGTCAGCCACCTCTCCATCCTTTGCTGCCAATTTCCTCCTTAATTCCATATTCTCTCTTTCAACTTCGCTTACATCGACCTTACTCATCCGATGTATGCCCTCAACTTCTTTGCGGAGCGTCTTGACGACCTCCTCTGTGCCTCTTGCAATTGTGCCAAACAGGACACGATTGCCATCGGCTTGCGAGCTTTTCCCAAGCTCTTTTTGTGTATCTCGCTCAGGTTCCTAGACCTCATGACCTAGAGGAAGGCGCAGAAGGGTGGGTGAGGAAATTTGCAGACGATACTAAAGTCGGTGGTGTTGTCGATAGTGTGGAAGGATGTAGCAGGTTACAGAGGGATATAGATAAGCTGCAGAGCTGGGCTGAGAGGTGGCAAATGGAGCTTAATGTAGAGAAGTGTGAGGTGATTCGTTTTGGAAGGAATAACAGGAATGCAGAATATTTGGCTAATGGTAAAGTTCTTGGAAGTGTGGATGAGCAGAGGGATCTAGGTGTCCATGTACATAGATCCCTGAAAGTTGCCACCCAGGTTGATAGGGTTGTGAAGAAGGCCTATGGAGTGTTGGCCTTTATTGGTAGAGGGATTGAGTTCCGGAGACAGGAGGTCATGTTGCAGCTGTACAGAACTCTGGTACGGCCGCATTTGGAGTATTGCGTACAGTTCTGGTCACCGCATTATAGGAAGGACGTGGAGGCTTTGGAGCGGGTGCAGAGGAGATTTACCAGGATGTTGCCTGGTGTGGAGGGAAAATCTTATGAGGAAAGGCTGATGGACTTGAGGTTGTTTTCGTTGGAGAGAAGAAGGTTAAGAGGAGACTTAATAGAGGCATACAAAATGATCAGGGGGTTAGATAGGGTGGACAGTGAGAGCCTTCTCCCGCGGATGGAAATGGCTGGCACGAGGGGACATAGCTTTAAACTGGGGGGTAATAGATATAGGACAGAGGTCAGAGGTAGGTTCTTTACACAAAGAGTAGTGAGGCCGTGGAATGCCCTACCTGCTACAGTAGTGAACTCGCCAACATTGAGGGATTTAAAAGTTTATTGGATAAACATATGGATGATAATGGCATAGTGTAGGTTAGATGGCTTTTGTTTCGGTGCAACATCGTGGGCCGAAGGGCCTGTACTGCGCTGTATCGTTCTATGTTCTATATGTTCTCCCACCAAGTATGTCCTATACTCCCGGGACCTGATTCCTCGTTCTTACAGAAATCATTCCAAAGGGGCCATCCTTTCTCCTTGAGATATTTCCAGATTTCCTCCTCCCAAATGGGACACTGTCCCACTCTACTGCTGCTGGTCGCTGCGACTGCAAATTCCTCAGGGTTCATGAGGCGCTGCATTGCCTACATGGCCATCTCTCCTATCCGACTGCTTCTTTTAAATTTGGAACAGGGGGCTAAGGCGGTGTTGTAAATGTAGGTACGGCTTTCGCTACTCTCCGAAAATACAGACTTCCGACAGTTTTGACGCAACAAAATCTATCAATTTTACCTTATAGCCCTGTTAGTTACGCATGCATACACACACTTCCGAATTATGAGTATTGATCAGAACTGCTTGAACACTTGTGTTTTTCTGTTTCCAATTGGGTTTCTAATTCAAATTTCTTGGGTTCTCCTGGAGTGGTTTTCCACTTCTAGATTGGGCCCCGTCAGGATGTCGCCAAAGTGTTGCTCGTTTTAGCCTTAGTTTAATTGCTCTTGTTCTATCACTTTTGCTCTTGAGTCGCCAGGTAATTTTCTGATATCACCACGTGGTTCAAGTCCGAGTAATGATCAATAATCCAACACACCGCTTAGTAAGAGTTCAATCAACGCACATTTATTATATACAGTAATCAATACTTATACATTAATTCTACTTCTAAGCTACTTCCTACAACTAACAGGCCAATACTTAACTTTTGGAAATGGCCCACCAGGTCAGGGAAACGAATGGCCTTTCGTATGGGTTCTGAGCCTGCGGGATTCAAAGCTGGTACAGGTCGATAGTCAGGAGTGCCTATCTCGTAGCGAACATTGGAGTAAGACTTACTGTTTCTTGCGGCTGTTGTAGAGGGTCAGCAGAAGGGTCTCGAAGGGTGCGGAGAGGAGAAGAAGGGTCGATTTGAACTTGGCCCCTATTCTTATAGTCCCCAAGGGCTTCCTGCCTCTCGGGGCGGACCTTGTGCCTGGTTCCAAGTGATTGGACTTGGTCCCAATCACTTGGTTCGATATTCTCCAATGTTGGAGCGATTCCTTGATCGATGGGCGGTTTCGAGGTGGTCATTCACCTCTCTTTGTGTAAGCTCCTGCTGGCGCCGAAAAGTCTGGGTCGGCTTTGTGTTACTAATTTGTCGCATATTGTTCCCGGGATTGCTACTTACTATGCAGATGGTTGGTGTGTTGTTGTGTTGATGGCTGCAGGTATCGATTCTGTCTGGCTTCCCCAGATGCGAATACATTGTTTTCACCTGCAGCTGTCTGTTTCGAGACCTGTTGGCTGATTTTCCCATCAGCCTCTTCCGTTCGCCATTTTAAATCGGGGTTTGGCCATTCTAATCGGGAGTTAGCCATTTTAACTGGCTACGTTACCTATCTGCTCCTCTGTCTCCCGCTGTCTGTTGGGAGGCCTGTACCCCCAACGTTGTGACTGCACCCTTCTTATTCCTGATCTCTACCCATATATCCTCACGGCCCTCTGAGGTGTCCTCCCATAGTACAGCTGTGATATCCTCCCTAACCAGTAGCGCAACTCCGCCACCCCTTTTACAACCCCCTCTATCCCGCCTCAAACATCTAAATCCTGGAACGTTTAGCTGCCAATCCTGCCCTTCCCTCAACCAGGTCTCTGTAATGGCAACAACATCATAGTTCCAAGTATTAATCCAAGCTCTAAGTTCATCTGCTTTACCCGTAATACTTCTTGCATTAAAACATACGCACTTCAGGCCACCAGACCCGCTGTGTTCAGCAACTTCTCCCTGTCTGCTCTGCCTCAGAGCCACACTGTCCCTATTCCCTAGTTCTCCCTCAATGCTCTCACCTTCTGACCTATTGCTCCCGTGCCCACCCTCCTGCCATACTAGTTTAAACCCTCCCGTGTGACACCAGCAAACTTCGCGGCCAGGATATTTATGCCTTTCCGGTTTAGATGCAACCCGTCCTTCTTATACAGGTCACACCTGCCCCGGAAGAGCTCCCAGTGGTCCAGATAATGGAAACCCTCCCTCCTACACCAGCTGTTTAGCCACGTGTTTAGCTGCTCTATCTTCCTATTTCTAGCCTCACTGGCACGTGGCACAGGGAGTAATCCTGAGATTACAACCCTCGAGGTCCTGTCTTTTAACTTTCTGCCTAGCTCCCTGAACTCCTGCTGCAGGACCTCATGCCCCTTCCTGCCTATGTCGTCAGTATCAATATGTACAACGACCTCTGCCTGTTTACCCTCCCCCTTCAGGATGCCCTCTACCCGTTCGGAGACATCCTGGACCCTGGCACCAGGGAGGCAACATACCATCCTGGAGTCTCTTTCACGTCCACAGAAGTGCCTATCTGTGCCCCTGACTATAGAGTCCCCTATTACTATTACTCTTCTGCGCTTCGACCCTCCCTTCTGAACATCAGAGCCAGCCGTGGTGCCACTGCTCTGGCTGCTGCTGTTTTCCCCTGATAGGCTATCCCCCCCGACAGTATCCAAAGGGGTATATCTGTTCGAGAGGGGGACAACCACAGGGGATTCCTGCACTGACTGCCTGCCCTTTCTGGTGGTCACCCATTTCTCTGCCTGCACCTTGGGTGTGACCACATTTACATAACTGCGATCGATGACGCTTTCCGCCAACTGCATGCTCCTAAGTGCATCCAATTGCCGCTCCAACCGAACCATGCGGTCTGTGAGGAGCTCCAGTTGGGTGCACTTTTTGCAGATGAAGCCATCCGGGACGCTGGAAGCCTCCCGGACCTGCCACATCTCACAGTCAGAGCACAGCACCCCTCTAACTGACATTGCGTCAATTAATTAAAATTTTTTGAATATTTTTTTTAAAATTTCCCTGGAATAACCTGCTCACTAATGTTCAGTATAGATTCTGTCGGTGTCACTCAGCCACTGACTTCATTGCAGCTAGAATGAGACAAACTCATAAAAATGCAGAGATTTAATATGAAAATCATGAGCTGTATTTTCAAACAAGAACCAATAGCAATTGAGAGTTGGTTTATAAAGCCCACTCCCTCCTAAGGCAGTCCCTGGGAATCGAGGCAGACCCGCTGCCAACTCCAGTTCGATGGGTTCTCAGATGGCTGACGAGTCCAGTGCATGGTCTGCAGACTCTGCCACCTAAGGGGCAGCTGGTGATTGAAGGCCTGGGTAGATGAGTTGTTTGGGTTTTGAGCTCTCACTCTCCAATCCTGCAACTTCACCTCAGCATGTTCCCGACTAGGCCTTTCATTTGTGTTTGGTGCCTTACTAAGTTAACGTTCTCCCTATTGGTCGTTCACAAGCCAGGGTCTCTTAAGGGATGTTTTGAGGGCATCTCTGAAACATTTCCACCCGCTACTGGGAGTTTCCTGCTGTGACCAAGGCTCCGGGTGGAGAAGCTACTTAGAGAGCCTGATTCAGACAGAATGGAATGTCCCACCCAGCAGAGCTGGTTTTGAGTGATTAGCGCCTTGCCGCTGGGCTTGTTTGCTTGGGAGTTGAGGCAGGACTCCGACTGGATTTCACTCGTCACATCCTACCAACCAGAAAAAAAAGCATTTGTGCATACTCTCTGTTTTCACCAGCCAGCTAATCTTCAAACCAGGCTAATGTGTTACCCCTACACCATGAGCTTTTATTTTTTACAATAACCTTTGATGTGGAATCTTATCAGTTCCCCTCTTCCCACATCACATGTTACTCTGTCAATGACCTCTAGTAAATTGGTTAAACATAATTTCCCTTTCATAAAACCTAGCTGACACATCCCAATTACCTAGAGCTTGTCTAAGTCACCAACTATAACTTCCTTAATGATCGATTCAAACACCTTCCCCACGACCGACTTCAAGCTAACTGGCCGATAATTTCCCATTTTCTGTAACCCTTCAATGGAACATAGAACATTACAGCGCAGTACAGGCCCTTCGGCCGCGATGTTGTGCCAACCTGTGAAACCACTCTAAAACCCATCTACACTATTCCCTTATTGTCCATATGTCTATCCAATGACCATTTGAATGTCCTTAGTGTTGGCGAGTCCACTACTGTTGCAGGCAGGGCATTCCACGCCCTTACTACTCTCTGAGTAAAGAACCTACCTCTGACATCTGTCTTATATCTATCTCCCCTCAATTTAAAGGTATGTCCCCTCGTGCTAGACATCACCATCCGAGGAAAAAGGCTCTCACTGTCCACCCTATCCAATCCTCTGGTCATCTTGTACGCCTCAATTAAGTCACCTCTTAACCTTCTTCTCTCTAACGAAAACAGCCTCAAGTCCCTCAGCCTTTCCTCATAAGATCTTCCCTCCATACCAGGCAACATTCTGGTAAATCTCCTCTGCACCCTTTCCAATGCTTCCACATCCTTCCTATAATGCGGCAACCAGAATTGCACGCAATACTCCAAATGCGGCCACACCAGAGTGTTGTATAGCTGCAACATGACCTAATGGCTCCTAAACTCAATCCCTCTACCAATAAAAGCTAACACACCATACGCCTTCTTAACAACCCTCTCAACCTGGGTGGCAACTTTCAGGGATCGATGTACATGGACACCGAGATCTCTCTGTTCATCCACACTGCCAAGAAACTTACCATTAGCCCTGTACTCAGTCTTCCTGTTATTTCTTCCAAAATGAATCACCTCACACTTTTCTGCATTAAACTCCATCGATGTACATGGACACCGAGATCTCTCTGTTCATCCACACTGCCAAGAAACTTACCATTAGCCCTGTACTCAGTCTTCCTGTTATTTCTTCCAAAATGAATCACCTCACACTTTTCTGCATTAAACTCCATTTGCCACCTCTCAGCCCAGCGCTGCAGCTTATCTATGTCCCTCTGCAACTTGTAACATCCTTCCGCACTGTCCACAACTCCACCGACTTTAGTGACATCTGCAAATTTACTCACCCATCCTTCTACGCTCTCCTCCAGGTCATTTATAAAAATGACAAACAGCAGTGGCCCCAAAACAGATCCTTGTGGTACACCACTAGTAATTGGACTCCAGTCTGAACACTTCCCATCAACCACCACACTTTGTCTTCTTCCAGCTAGCCAATTTCTGATCCAAACTGCTAAATCACCCTGAATCCCATGTCTCTGTATTTTCTGCAGAAGCCTACCCTGGGGAACCTTATCAAACGCTTTACTGAAATCCATATACACCACATCAACTGCTTTACCCTCATCCACCTGTTTGGTCACCTTCTCAAAGAACTCCATAAGGTTTGTGAGGCATGACCTACCCTTCACAAAACCGTGTTGACTATCTCTAATCAAATTATTCCTTTCCAGATTATTATACATCCTATCTCTTATAAACCTTTCCAAGATTTTTCCCACAACAGAAGTAAGGCTCACTGGTCTATAGTTACCGGGGTTATCTCTACTCCCCTTCTTGAACAAGGGGACAACATTTGCTTATCCTCCAGTCTTCTGGCACTATTCCTGTAGACAAAGATGACTTAAAGACCAAGACCAAAGGCTCAGCAATCTCCTCCCTAGCTTCCCAGAGAATCCTAGGATAAATCCCATCCGGCCCAGGTGACTTATCTATTTTCACACGTTCCAGAATTGCTAACACCTCCTCCTTATGAACCTCAAGCCCTTCTAGTCTAGTAGCCTGAATCTCAGTATTCTCCTCGACAACATTGTCTTTTTCCTGTGTGAATACTGACGAAAAATATTCATTTAGCACCTCTCCTATCTCCTCGGACTCCAAGCACAACTTCCCACTACTGTCCTTGACTGGCCCTACTCTTGCCCTAGTCATTCCTTTATTCCTGACATATCTATAGAAAGTTTTAGGGTTACCCTTGATCCTACCTGCCAAAGACTTCCCATGTCCCCTCCTGGCTCTTCTTAGCTCTCTCTTTAGGTCCTTCCTAGCTAACTTGTAACTCTCGAACACCCTAACTGAACCGTCATGTCTCATCTTTACATAAGTCTGCTTCTTCCTCTTGACAAGTGTCTCAACTGCTTTAGTAAACCACTGTTCCCTCACTCGACCACTTCCTCCCTGCCCGACAGGTACATACTTATCAAGGACATGCAGTAGCTGTTCCTTGAACAAGCTCCACATTTCCATTGTGCCCATCCCCTGCAGTTTTCCTCTCCATCCGATGTATCCTAAGTCTTGCCTCATCGCATCATAATTGCCTTTACCCCAGATATAACTCTTGCCCTGCGGTATATACCTATCCCTTTCCATCACCAAAGTAAAGGTAATCGAATTGTGGTCACTATCACCAAAGTGCTCACCTACCTCCAAATCTAACACCTGTCCTGGTTCATTACCCAGTACCAAATCCAATATGGCCTCGCCTCTCATTGGCCTATCTACATACTGTGTCAGGAAACCCTCCTGCACACATTGGACAAAAACGGACCCATCTAATGTACTCGAACTATAACGTTTCCAGTCAATATTTGGAAAGTTAAAGTCCCCCATAACAACTACCCTGTTGCTTTCTCTCCTGTCCAGAATCATCTTTGCCATCCTCTCCCATCTCTGGAACTTTTCGGAGGCCTAGAGAAAACCCCTAACAGGGTGACCTCTCCTTTCCTGTTTCTAACCTCAGCCCATACTACCTCAGTAGACGAGTCCTCATCAAACGTCCTTTCTGCCACCGTAATACTGTCCTTGATGAACATTGCCACCCCTCCCCCTCTTTTACCACCTTCCCTGAGCTTACTGAAATATCTAAATCCTGGCACCTGCAACAACCATTCCTGTCCCTGCTCTATCCATGTCTCCGAAATGGCAACAACATCGAAGTCCCAGGTACCAACCCATGCTGCAAGTTCACACACCTTATTCCGAATGCTCCTGGCATTGAAAAAGACACACTTTAAATCATCTTCCTGCCTGCCGGTACACTCCTGCAACTTTGAATCCCTACTCATGACCTCACTACTCTCAACGTCCTGTATACTGGAGCTACAATTCAGGTTCCCAAGCCCCTGCTGAACTAGTTTAAACCCTCCCAAAGAGCATTAGCAAATTTCCTCCCCAGAATATTGGTACCCCTCTGGTCCAGGTGCAGACCATCCCGTTTGTAGAGGTCCCGCCGACCCCAGAATGAGCCCCAATTATCCAGAAATCTGAAACCCTCCCTCCTGCACCATCCCTGTAGCCACGTGTTCAATTCCTCTCTCTCCCTATTCCTCGTCTCGCTATCATGTGGCACGGGTAACAACCCAGAGATAATAACTATGTTTGTCCTAGATCTAAGTTTCCACCCTAGCTCCCTGAATTCCTGCCTTACATCCCCAGCCCTTTTCCTACCTATGTCGTTGGTACCTATGTGGACCACGACTTGGGGCTGCTCCCCCTCCCCCTTAAGGATCCCGAAAACATGACCCGAGACATCACGCACCCTGGCACCTGGGAGGCAACACACCAACCGTGAGTCTCTCTCTTTCCCACAGAATCTCCTATCTATCCCCCTAACTATGTAGTCTCCAATGACTAATGCTCTACTCCTTTCCTCCCTTCCCTTCTGAGCAACAGGGACAGACTCTGTGCCAGTCCCCCCCCCCTAACAGTATTCAAACACTAGTAGGTTTGCTAGTGTCACACGGGAGGGTTTAAACTAGTATGGCAGGGGGGTGGGCACGGGAGCAATAGGTCAGAAGGTGAGAGCATTGAGGGAGAACTAGGGAATAGGGACAGTGTGGCTCTGAGGCAGAGCAGACGGGGAGAAGTTGCTGAACACAGCGGGTCTGGTGGCCTGAAGTGCATATGTTTTAATGCAAGGAGCATTACAGGTAAGGCAGATGAACTTAGAGCTTGGATTAGTACTTGGAAATATGATGTTGTTGCCATTACAGAGACCTGGTTGAGGGAAGGGCAGGATTGGCAGCTAAACGTTCCAGGATTTAGATGTTTCAGGCGGGATAGATGGGGATGTAAAAGGGGAGGCGGAGTTGCGCTACTTGTTCGGGAGAATATCACAGCTGTACTGCGAGAGGACACCTCAGAGGGCAGTGAGGCTATATGGGTAGAGATCAGGAATAAGAAGGGTGCAGTCACAATGTTGGGGGTATACTACAGGCCTCCCAACAGCCAGCGGGAGATAGAGGAGCAGATAGGTAGACAGATTTTGGAAAAGAGTAAAAACAACAGGGTTGTGGTGATGGGAGACTTCAACTTCCCCAATATTGACTGGGACTCACTTAGTGCCAGGGGCTTAGACGGGGCGGAGTTTGTAAGGAGCATCCAGGAGGGCTTCTTAAAACAATATGTAGACAGTCCAACTAGGGAAGGGGCGGTACTGGACCTGGTATTGGGGAATGAGCCCGGCCAGGTGGTAGATGTTTCAGTAGGGGAGCATTTCGGCAACAGTGACCACAATTCAGTAAGTTTTAAAGTACTGGTGGACAAGGATAAGAGTGGTCCGAGGATGAATGTGTTAAATTGGGGGAAGGCTAATTATAACAATATTAGGCGGGAACTGAAGAACATAGATTGGGGGCGGATGTTTGAGGGCAAATCAACATCTGACATGTGGGAGGCTTTCAAGTGTCAGTTGAAAGGAATACAGGACCGGCATGTTCCTGTGAGGAAGAAAGATAAATACGGCAATTTTCGGGAACCTTGGATGACGAGTGATATTGTAGGCCTCGTCAAAAAGAAAAAGGAGGCATTTGTCAGGGCTAAAAGGCTGGGAACAGACGAAGCCTGCGTGGAATATAAGGAAAGTAGGAAGGAACTTAAGCAAGGAGTCAGGAGGGCTAGAAGGGGTCACGAAAAGTCATTGGCAAATAGGGTTAAGGAAAATCCCAAGGCTTTTTACACGTACATGAAAAGCAAGAGGGTAGCCAGGGAAAGGGTTGGCCCACTGAAGGATAGGCAAGGGAATCTATGTGTGGAGCCAGAGGAAATGGGCGAGGTACTAAATGAATACTTTGCATCAGTATTCACCAAAGAGAAGGAATTGGTAGATGTTGAGTCTGGAGAAGTGGGTGTAGATAGCCTGGGTCACATTGTGATCCAAAAAGACGAGGTGTTGGGTGTCTTAAAAAATATTAAGGTAGATAAGTCCCCAGGGCCTGATGGGATCTACCCCAGAATACTGAAGGAGGCTGGAGAGGAAATTGCTGAGGCCTTGACAGAAATCTTTGGATCCTCGCTGTCTTCAGGGGATGTCCCGGAGGACTGGAGAATAGCCAATGTTGTTCCTCTGTTTAAGAAGGGTAGCAAGGATAATCCCGGGAACTACAGGCCGGTGAGCCTTACTTCAGTGGTAGGGAAATTACTGGAGAGAATTCTTCGAGACAGGATCTACTCCCATTTGGAAGCAAATGGACGTATTAGTGAGAGGCAGCACGGTTTTGTGAAGGGGAGGTCGTGTCTCACTAACTTGATAGAGTTTTTCGAGGAGGTCACTAAGATGATTGATGCAGGTAGGGCAGTAGATGTTGTCTATATGGACTTCAGTAAGGCCTTTGACAAGGTCCCTCATGGTAGACTAGTACAAAAGGTGAAGTCACACGGGATCAGGGGTGAGCTGGCAAGGTGGATACAGAACTGGCTAGGCCATAGAAGGCAGAGAGTAGCAATGGAGGGATGCTTTTCTAATTGGAGGGCTGTGACCAGTGGTGTTCCACAGGGATCAGTGCTGGGACCTTTGCTCTTTGTAGTATATATAAATGATTTGGAGGAAAATGTAACTGGTCTGATTAGTAAGTTTGCAGACGACACAAAGGTTGGTGGAATTGCGGATAGCGATGAGGACTGTCGGAGGATACAGCAGGATTTAGATTGTCTGGAGACTTGGGCGGAGAGATGGCAGATGGAGTTTAATCCGGACAAATGTGAGGTAATGCATTTTGGAAGGGCTAATGCAGGTAGGGAATATACAGTGAATGGTAGAACCCTCAAGAGTATTGAAAGTCAAAGAGATCTAGGAGTACAGGTCCACAGGTCATTGAAAGGGGCAACACAGGTGGAGAAGGTAGTCAAGAAGGCATACGGCATGCTTGCCTTCATTGGCCGGGGCATTGAGTATAAGAATTGGCAAGTCATGTTGCAGCTGTATAGAACCTTAGTTAGGCCACACTTGGAGTGTACTGTTCAATTCTGGTCGCCACACTACCAGAAGGATGTGGAGGCTTTAGAGAGGGTGCAGAAGAGATTTACCAGAATGTTGCCTGGTATGGAGGGCATTAGCTATGAGGAGCGATTGAATAAACTCGGTTTGTTCTCACTGGAACGAAGGAGGTTGAGGGGAGACCTGCTAGAGGTATACAAAATTATGAGGGGCATAGACAGAGTCGATAGTCAGAGGCTTTTCCCCAGGGTAGAGGGGTCAATTACTAGGGGGCATAGGTTTAAGGTGAGAGGGGCAAGGTTTAGAGTAGATGTACGAGGCAAGTTTTTTACGCAGAGGGTAATGGGTGCCTGGAACTCGCTACCGGAGGAGGTAGTGGAAGCAGGGATGATAGGGACATTTAAGGGGCATCTTGACAAATATATGAATAGGATGGGAATAGAAGGATACGGACCCAGGAAGTGTAGAAGATTGTAGTTTAGTCGGGCAGCATGGTCGGCACGGGCTTGGAGGGCCGAAGGGCCTGTTCCTGTGCTGTACATTTCTTTGTTCTTTGTTCAAAGCGGTATACTTGTTATATTTGCTCATTTCCAGTCTGATGGAACAGAATAACAGAATTGTTAACGTGCAGGAGGAGGCCATTCGTAACCATCATGTCTACACCAGTTCTCCAAATGAGCATCATGACTCCGTGCTATTCCCCTGCCTTTTCCCTGTACCCCTGCACATTGTTTGTATTCAAATAATCATCTAATGCCCTCTTGGATGCTTCGATTGAACCTGCCTCCACCACACTTCCAGGCCGTGCATTCCAGACCCCCAACCACTCGCTGTGTGCACATCTACTTTGTCCAACCCCCTCATCATTTCAAATATCTCTATCAAATCTCCTCTTAGCCTTCTCTCCAAGGAGAAGTCCCAATCTCTCCCATCTATCCTCATAACTGAAGTTTCTCATCCCTGGAATCATTCTTGTGGACCTCTTCTGCACTCTCTCCAATGTGTTCACATCCTTCGTATCGTGTGGTTCTCAGAAAAGTATACAATATTCCAACTGTTTTATTAACTGTTCTCTCCACCTGTCTTGCCACCTCCTATGATCTAGGCACATATACACCCAGGCTCTCCTGCTCCTGCACGCCCTTAAGTATTTTGCACCTTATTTTATATTGTCTCTCCATGTTCTTCCTACCAAATTGCATCACCTCACACTTCTCCGCTTTGAACTTCATCTGCCACTTATCTGCCCATTCCACCAACTTGTCTATGTCCTTTTGAAGTTCTACACAATCTACAAATATTTCCAAGTTTTGAATCAACCACAAATTTTGCATTTGTTCCCTGCATGCAACAGCCGGAACTTTCCGCTGTTGATGCTCTGGGATCCCCCGGTCTCACCAGCAGCGCATCCCCACCGTGGGTTTCACGGCGAGGGGTGCATTCTTGACAACGGTGGGACCAGAAGATCCCACGGCCGGCCAATGGCGACCGCCTCCATCTCTACTAAACTCGTGGTGGATTGTGAAGAAAATTTATGTATATCAGGAAAAGCAAGGTTCCAATACTGCCCCCTGGGAACACCTTCCTCCAGCCAAAAAAATATCCATTGACCATTCTCTCTGCTTTCTATTATTCAGCCAATTTTATAGAATCCCTCCAGTGCAGAAAGAGGCCATTTAACCTATCAGGTCTGCACCAACTCTCCAAAAGAGCACCCTACCTAGTCCCACTCCCCACCTTACCCCATAATCTCACCAAACCTTTGGACACTAAGGGAAATTTAGCCTGGCCAATTCACCTAACCTGAACATCTTTGAACTACGGGAGGAAACCGGAGCACTGGGAGGAAACCCACGCAGACACGGGGAGAACATGCAAACTCCGTCAGAATCGAACCTGGGTCACTGGCACTCTGAGGCAGCAGTGCTAACCACTGTGCCACCACACCGCTCTTGTATCCAAGCTGTTACTATCCCTTTTATTCCACAAGCTATAACTTTTCTCACAAGTCTGTTGTGTGGCACTGTATCGAATGCCTTCTGAAAGTCCAGGTACACCACATCAACAGCACTACCCTCATCGGCCCTTTCTAATACCTCATCAAAAAACTCCAGCAAGATAATTAAACACAATTTCCCCTTTAGGAATCCACACTGGCTCTTCCTAGTCAACCCACATTTTTCTATGCGAATGCTAATTCTCACACAAATAATTGTTTCTAGAAGTGTCCCCACCAGTGATGTTGAACTGACTGGTCTGTAATTCCTGGGGCTTTCCCAAATCTTACAATTTTGGAAAATTAACATCAACACATCTCATTAGCCACCTCTTTTAAGGACCTAGGATGAATTCCATCTGGACCCGTAGAATTGTCAGCCGCAGCTCCATCAGTTTACTCAATACTGCTTCCCTCGTGATTGCAATTTCACCAGGTTCCTCTTTCCTTTCCACCTCCTGATTTGCAGTTATTACTGGAATGTTTTTTGCATCTTCTATATTGAAGACAGAAGCAACATGTCTGTTCATTTCATCTACCATTTCCTTTTATTTACTATTGACTCCACATTCTCACTCTCCAGAACACCAACACTCACTTTATGGACTCTTTTTCTGTTTAAATGTCTGAAGAAACTCTTGCTACTTTCAGTCACCCAGGCAGACTGTGGGTCAAGTCACATGGCCTTCTTAATTTTACTCTAAATTTTGAGATACTGGGCGAAATTCTCCGTTATCGGCGGAAAGTCCGCCGATCGGCGCAAAAAACGGCGCAAATCCGACTTGCGTCACGTCGGAAAAATGGGTCGAAGGTCTCCGGCCCGAAATGGGCTAGCAGCGACGTAACGGGATCCGCGCTTGCGCAGTGGTTCACGCCGTGCAGCGTCATACGCGCCGCACGGCGTGACGGCTCATAAGGCCGCGCTGCTCCCCCCCACCCTACCGGAACACCCGACCGCAACACCCGACTGGATGGCTGGCCGCCGCTCAGCCCCGAGGTTCGAGTCACGGGATGTGGAGGCGCTCCTGGAGGCGGTGGAGCAGAGGAGGGACGCCCTGTATCCCGGGCACGGCCGCAGAGTTGCCCCACGCCACAGCCGGCGTCTGTGGAGGGAAGTGGCAGAGGCCGTCACCGCTGCGGCCCTGACAGCACGGACAGGCACCTAGTGCAACAAGAAGGTGAACGGCCTCGTCAGAGCAGGCAGGGTGAGCCTCCCCATATCCCCCTCCCCATATCCCCCCCTCCCCCATATCTCCCCTTCCCCATATCCCCTCCCCCATATCCCCCCTTCCCCATATCCCCCCTCCCCATATCTCCCCTCCCCCATATCCCCCCCTTCCCCATATCCCCCCTTCCCCATATCCCCCCTCCCCCATATCCCCTCCTCCCCCATATCCCCCATATCCCCCCTCCCCCATATCCCCCCCATATCCCCCCATATCCCCCATATCCCCCCTCCCCCAGATCCCCCCTCCGCCATATCCCCCCTCCCCCATATCCCCCCTCCCACATATCCCCCCTCCCCCATATCCCACCTCCCCCATATCTCCCCTCCCCATATCCCCCCTCCCCCATATCCCCCATATACCCCTCCCCATATTCCCCCTCCCCCATATCCCCCTCCCCATATCCTCCCTCCCCATAACGCCCCCTCCCACATATCCCCCTCCCCCATATCCACCCCTCCCCCATATCCCCCCTCCCCCATATCCCCCCTCCCCATATCCCCCCTCCCCCAGATCCCCCTCCCCCATATACCCCCCTCCCCCATATCCCCCTCCCCCATATCCCCCCTCCACATATCCCCCATATCCCATCTTCCCATATCCCCCCTCCCCCATATCCCCCATATCCCCTCTCCCCCATATCACCCATAACCCCCCTCCCCCATATCCCCATATCCCCCCTCCCCATATCCCCCCTCCCCATATCCCACCTCTCCCATATCCCCCCTCCCCATATCCCCCCTCCGCCATATTCCCCCCTTCCCCCATATCCCCCCTTCCCCCATACCCCCCTCCCCATATCCCCCCTCCCCCATATCCCCCTCCCCCATTTCCCCCTCCCCATATCCCCCATATCCCCCCTCCCCCATATCCCCCCTCCCCATAACACCCTCCCCATATCCCCCAGATCCCCCCTCCCCATATCCCCCTCCCCCTTATCCCCCCTCCCCCATATCCCCCCTCCCCATATCCCCCATATCCCCCCCTCCCCCTATCCCCCTCCCCCATATCCCCCCTCCCCCATATCCCCCCTCCCCCATATCCCCCCTCCCCATGTCCCCCTCCCCATATCCCCCTTCCCCCATATCCCCCCTTCCCCCATATCCCCCTCCCCCATATCCCCCCTCCCCCATATCCCCCATATCCCCCCTCCCCATATCCCCCTCCCCCATATCCCCCTCCCCATATCCCCCCTCCCCCATATCCCCCCTCCCCCATAACCCCCTTCCCCCATATCCCCCTCCCCCATATCCCCCATATCACCCCTCCCCATATCCCCCTCCCCCATATCTCCCCTCCCCCATATCCCCCCTCCCCCATATTCCCCCTCCCCATATCCCCCATATCCCCCCTCCCCCATATCCCCCCTTCCCCATATCCCCCCTCCCCATATCCCCCCTCCCCATATTCCCCCTCCCCCATATCCCCCCTCCCCCATATCCCACCTCCCCCATATCCCCCCTCCCCCATATCCCCCCTCCCCCATATCCCCCTCCCCATATCCCCTCCCCCATATCCCCCTCCCTCATATCCCCCCTCTCCCATATCCCCCCTCCCCCATATCCCCCCTTCCCCCATATCCCACCTCCCCCATATCCCCCCTCCCCCATATCCCCCCTCCCCCATATCCCCCTCCCCCATAACCCCCCTCCCCCATATCCCCCTCCCCCATATCCCCCCTCCCCCATATCCCCCATATCCCCCATATTCCCCCCTCCCCATATCCCCCCTCCCCCATATCCCCCCCCCATATCCCCCCTCCCCATATTCCCCATATCCCCCTCCCCCATATCCCCCTCCCCATAGCCCCCCTCCCCATATCCCCCCTCCCCCATAGCCCCCCTCCCCATATCCCCCCTCCCCCATATCCCCCCTCCCCCATATCCCCATTCCCCCATATCCCCCCTCCCCCATATCCCCCCATCCCCCCTCCCCCATATCCCCCTCCCCCATATCCCTCCTCCCCCATATGCCCCCTCCCCCATATCCCCCCTCCCCCATACCCCCATATCCCCCCTCCCCATATCCCCCCTCCCCCATATCCCCCCCTCCCCATATCCCCCTCTCCCCATATCCCCCCTTCCCCATATCCCCCCTTCCCCCATATCCCCCCTCCCCCATATCCCCCCTCCCCCATATCCCCCCTCCCCCATATCCCCCCTCCCCATATCCCCCCTCCCCCATATCCCCCCTCCCCATATCCCCCCTCCCCCATATCCCCCCTCCCCCATATCCCCCCTCCCCCATATCCCCCCTCCCCCATATCCCCCCTCCTCCATATCCCCCATATCCCCAAGTGAATCCAGCCCTCACCTTAACCTCTGCAATGCACGCGCAACCGATGGCGTGCATTCATATACCTGCCTAACACTGTTGCCTTTTACCCCTGCCACCACCCCCCCGCCCCCCCCCCCCCCCAGGAGAAGCGCGCACACAACAATAGGGAGCATGTGAGGACTTGAGGAGGCCCCGCTGATGAGAGGCCACTGACCGAACACGAGGAAAGGGCCCTGGAACTGGCTGGCGGACCTGAGGACCGGGAGGTTGCTGATGCAGAGGTCGGGGGCGTAGTTGCAAGTGAGCCACCGACAGCCCGTCCCCATATCCCCCCTCCCCTATCTCCCCCTCCCCCATATCACCTGATCACTGCCTGATGTCTAACCATGCATGCTTCATTGTGTATCGCAGGACCAAACGCCCAGGCACCCATCCCCGCAGATGCAGACCGCCCGCAGGATGCCCCTTGGAGGCCACGGGAGACGGAGAGACACGAACCCTCCAGCATGCGACGCCCGCAGGTTGCCCCTCGGAGGCCACGGGAGACGGAGAGACCCGGACCCTCCAGCATGCGACGCCCGCAGGATGCCCCTCGGAGACCGCGGGAGACGGAGAGACCCGGACCCTCCAGCATGCGACGCCCGCAGGATGCCCCTCGCACACCACGGGAGACGGAGAGACCCGCACCCTCCAGCATGCGACGCCCGCAGGATGCCCCTCGCACACCACGGGAGACGGAGAGACCCGCACCCTCCAGCATGCGACGCCCGCAGGATGCCCCTCGCACACCACAGGAGACGGAGAGACATGGATCCTCCAGCATGCGACGCCCGCAGGATGCCCCTCGGAGGCCACGGGAGACGGAGAGACCTGGAGCAACAGGGAGACGACACGCCCGTCACGTGCGGGAGCGACCACCCAGCGACGAGGGGGGCAGCCACAGGCCCCCGTCACATCCGAGCCAGGACACCACTACCCAGGACACCACTACCCAGGACACCACTACCCAGGACACCACCACCCGGGACACCACTACCCGGGACACCACTACCCGGGACAGCACTGCCCAGGACACCCCTACCCGGGACAGCACTACCCAGGAAGACGAAATACCGGACAGTGACTCAGAGTGGATGGGTGGAGACGAACCCCCACCCCAAAGTGCCATGGACTCAGAGTGGGACGAAGAGCACGACACAACGCCACTGCTGTCACCAACACCCTCCACCATCACAGAAACACTCACCTCGGTTGGGCACTTTAGTGATGAGGCGTCTGGTACACTCACTGGTGCGCACAACACAGCCGTCCCGGTACAGCAGGTGGAGGTAGGAGCAGCAGAGGGGCCGGGCGGTCGGAGGGCAGCCCAGGCCAAGCGAACATCTGCTGCCCAGATGGATCCCGGGTTCCTGCAGTTACCACACCCACACATAGATCCGATGCAACCACCGACCCGGAGACGAGCGAAGAGGGTGACGGGCGGCTTGCGGTGGCTGCAGTTGCAGGTGGAGGAGTCCACCCGCGTCCAGGAGCTGGGAGTGGTACCGGTCATGCGTGCCACCCAAGCTGACACCGCACGGGTGGCGTCCGTGGTGGAGGCAATGGGTGCGACGGTGTCAGACATGGGGAACGGTTTGCGAGGCCTGGGGCTTTCCGTGCAGGCGGCGTCTGTGGCCCAGGAAATGGCTGCCCTCTCACAGGAGGCCATGAGCCAGTGCCAGCGCCAGATGGCAGAGGCGCTCAACGCCATAGCCCAGTCTCTGCAGGCCATCGCTGAGGGCATCGGCGCCAGTGGCCATGTGCGAGCCGGCGTCGCACTGTCACAGACAGGGTTTGCCAACCCCCTGGGCTCCATGGCTGCAAACCTGCAGACCCCTGTCGATACCAGCACGGGCCTCCAGGACTGGCAGCGCCAGATGTCGGGGGGGCGTCGGATGGCCAGTCCGTTCGCATCCCCCACCCATGTAGAGGCCTGGGGGCCATCGGGCACCCCAAGGGAGGAGGAGGTGGTGTGGTCCGTCCCGGCTCCCCCTGTAGGGGAGGTCCCGGTACACCGCAACACCTCGGACTCCCCCCCTTCCGTCCCAGGTGCATCGGGTGGGCAACGGGCAGGACAGGCTGGCAGCTCGCCATCCCAGTCGCCCAGGCCGCAGCCTGGCCCATCTAGGCCAGGATGCCCCAGGAAACGGCCGCCAAAGGGGGCAGGAATCACAGGAGTCCACCTGCAGTTCTGCTGTACCGTCTGGGGAACCACGTAGACGTAGTCAAAGGGCCCGTAAGGCCAAACAATTAGACACTGAGTAAGTTGGCACGGGTGCAGGGCACAGATGAGTTTTTGGGGCTAGGGCACGTGCATGAACTCCTTTGGTTATTAAAGTCAATGTTACACCTACAGAAGCTGCCTTTGTGCTCTGTCCAAAGCGTGCGGGGGTGTCATGTATGTTGAGCGCAAGTGTGTGTGTGAGGGGTGGTCTTACCTCAGCCCCAGGTGAGTCTGCCCCCTTCCCCCTGGGCCGCCATCAACATCCCCCGGGCAGAGGACGGGACCGTGCGCTGCAGTGTCACAGCCGCATGCAGGGATGGTCCGTGTGGATGGTAGTACTGTGGCCATGGGTCAGACATAGTCCAACGATGTAGAGTCAGGAGCTCACCGCAGGGCGGGTTGTCATCATCCTCCATGGCCTGCAATAGACACGCGTCCACCCGCAACTGTGTGAGCCCGGCCCGTTGTGCCGCAGGTGGATCGGCAATGCGGGGGGGTGGTGTGCATGCGGGTGGGGTGGGTGGGGTTAGGGAGGGGGGTGAGGGTGCTGGGTGGGTGGATGGGTGGGGGGTGTGGGTGGTCGGCTGTTGCCATGGTGTGCGGTCTGTGGCCATACTACCCGATTCCCACGCCCATCAGTGAAGCGGGCGGCTATCAGTCTGTCCCGTGCCCGCTGTGCCAGCCGGTAACGGTGGACAGCCACCCGCCTGTGTCTACCCTGTCTGCCTTGACCATTACCCTCATCTGGGGAGGACTGCGCCTCTTCCTGCTGCTCCTCCAGTCCGCCCTCCTCTGCCTGCGGCACATCGCCCCTCTGTTGGGCTATGTTGTGCAGGACGCAGCACACCACAATGATGCGGCCGACCCTATCTGACCGATACTGGAGGGCGCCCCCAGAGAGGTCTAGGCACCTGAAACGCATCTTCAGCACGCCAAAGCACCTCTCTATCACTCCCCTTGTCGCTACATGGGCATCATTGTAGCGGTTCTCCGCCTCATTGCGTGGCCTCCGTATAGGCGTCATCAGCCACGATCGCAATGGGTAGCCCCTGTCGCCCAGCAACCAGCCCCTCAGCCGGGGATGGCGTCCCTCGTACATGCCGGGGATGGATGACCGCGACAACACGTATGAGTCGTGTACACTGCCTGGGTAACGGGCGCAGACGTGCAGGATCATCATGCGGTGGTCGCAGACCACCTGTATGTTCATCGAATAGGTCCCCTTCCTATTGGTGAACACGGCCCTGTTATCTGCAGGTGGCCGCACGGCGACGTGCATCCCATCGATCGCGCCCTGGATCATGGGGAACCCGGCCACGGCAGAGAAGCCCACGGCCCGGGCATCTTGGCTGGCCCGGTCCACGGGGAAGCGGATGTAGCGGTGCGCCATGGCATATAGGGCATCTGTCACCGATATCTGCGATATGCCGGACAGGTCCCCACTCGGTGCCTGGAATGACCCTGTTGCATAAAAGTTCAGGGCCACCGTAACCTTGACGGACACGGGAAGAGGGTGTCCCCCGCCAGTGCCACGTGGTGACAGGTGTGCCAGCAGGTGGCAGATGTGTGCCACGGTTTCCCGCCTCATCCGGAGTCTCCTCCTGCATTCCCGGTCCGTGAGGTCCTGGTATGACTGCCGGGGCCGGAACACACGGGGCGCCCTCGGGTGCCTCCGTTGCCGTGGGGCCGCGACGTCCTCCTCCCCCTCCTTGTCCTGTCGGTCAGGTGTCCCTCCAGCCTGGGCGGCTGCCGCCTGTCCCTTTGCGGCAGCCTGCGCCGCCTCTCTGGCACGCTCATCCTCCTCCTCATCCAGGGCAACATAGACATGAGCGGCTGCCGCCACGGCAGCCAACATCGCTGGATGATCGGAAAACATGACGGCCTGGTGGGGGGGAGGGGAACGACGACATGTCATCATTGCCCATATCCCCTCCTCCCCCAGCCAGGTGGCATGGACCGCATGGGTCCAACTTGTAGAGGGTTCCATCTCTGCTACTCCACTACTGGGCCGATATCTGGGGTTTGAGTATCTGTGTGTGTCTCTCTCCAGCTGGCACTGAAACTTCAGAGCCCAGGGGATGCCGCACTGGGACACCTCCACGGAAGAGAGCACTGAATCAAGCCTGCCGTTTATCCCTAACCGGAAGCCTGAGGCTTATATCACACAGATATCCAGACCCCCACCAATGCCCAGGTGATTCTCTCTCTTGCCGGTGGTGCAACACCCACCCGGTTCCTACTTCGCTGGAGTAGCTTTCCCAAGAGAGAGAATAGGACATTGCTGTTTATTACCTAACCAGCAGACTGTCCTGAGTGAACGGGTTCGAATCGTTCAAGATGACCCTAGATTCTCGACCCCGGAATTAAGGTGAGGAATATCTTAACAATGACTTGGTCAGAGATCGCTGGTGAGAGATTGAAGAATTGAAACGACTCCAATTATCAGCAAATCGAGGTTTATTGCAAAACCCAGGTCAAAATCATCAAACAGAAGAAATTATAATAAAATCTTAAACTCTAACACAAACTAAGTCTATTCAGAAAGTACTATAACGGACACAACGTAAAATCTTATTGTTACACAATTCTAGCAAGGGCACAAAACACAAATCAAGCCCCCTTCCCCAAAGCCTCAACCACTATCAAGGTCAAGGGAGTTTCGCAAGCTGCTGCAGGGTACTTACAGTCACAGGCTGCAGGAGGTCAAGTCAAAGGTGGAGAGGTCAAGCCAAGAGACCCTCGATCGAAACACAGCCCCTTTTATATCCGTTTTACCTGGCTTTTTCCTGTGTTCGGCCAGCCCCTTTTGCATTGAATCCATAAGGTTTAAAGTTCCCGCTGGTCCTGCCCCCTTTGAGCCGGTCAGACCTGTCAAGATGGGAGTACCTCCCCTAGGTCCGCCTCCAGTCTGCTTTTTGAGATAACGAGGTTGAGCTCCCTTGTGAAGATTTTCAAAGTCTTCCATCTGCTCCGGAGATCGCTGCTATGTTGATGGGGTGTTGATTGGATTCTGCTCTGGTGGAGGCAAAGTCATTTACATCTGCATGGGGCTATGACCATCCCATTGTCCTGCTTGCAGGCAGGCCCCTTACAGCATTACCATTCCCCTTTGTCTCTGTTTTTAATCCTATTTCGTTGTCTGGCTTCTTCTTCCTTGTAGCTCCTGGGGGTGGGTTTGTAAATACCTATGCCCCTACTCAGCTCAGCGGACCAAGCCTGCTGGGAAATTTGGTTACGTTCCTTTGGCTGAAAAGTGTCCAGTTTACAGTCTCTGGGTTTTATTCTTGGGCAGTCCAAAAAGGGCCGAATTGCCCGAAAACCTTACAAACTGTTGGAGGCAGGCACCTGGCCAGGTGGACCAACTCACTTGCCCTCGCATCCCCCTCCCCGGCACGGACCCCCCCCCAACCTCCACCCCGGCACGGACCCCCCCCCAACTTCCACCCCGGCACGGACCCCCCATCCCCCTCCCCGGCACGGACCCCCCCCCCCCCAACCTCCACCCCGGCACGGACCCCCCCCAACCTCCACCCCGGCACGGACCCCCTATCCCCCTCCCCGGCACGCCCCCCCCCCCAACCTCCACCCCGGCACGGACCCCCCATCCCCCTCCCCAGCACAGACCACCCCCCAACCTCCACCCCGGCACGGACCCCCTCCCAACCTCCACCCCGGCACGGACCCCCCTCCCCGGCACGGACCCCCCCCAACCTCCACCCCGGCACGGACCCCCCCCAACTCCACCCCGGCACGGACCCCCCATCCCCCTCCCCAGCACAGACCCCCCCCCAACCTCCACCCCGGCACGGACACCCCCCCAACCTCCACCGTGGCATGGACCCCCCATCCCACTCTCCGGCACGGACCCCCCCCCAACCTCCACCCCGGCACGGACCCCCCCCCAACCTCCACCCCGGCACGGACCCCCCATCCCCCTCCCCGGCACGGACCCCCCCCAACCTCCACCCCGGCACGGACCCCCCCCAACCTCCCCCCCGGCACGGACCCCCCCCCAACCTCCACCCCGGCACTGATCCCCCCCCAACCTCCACCCCGGCACGGACCCCCCCCCAACCTCCACCCCGGCACGGACCCCCCATCCCCCTCCCTGGCACGGACCCCCCCCCAACCTCCACTCTGGCATGGACCACCCCCAACCTCCACCCCGGCACGGACCCCCCCCCAACCTCCACCCCGGCACGGAACCCCCCCCCCCCAACCTCCACCCCGGCACGGACCCCCCATCCCCTTCCCCAGCACGGACCCCCTCCAACCTCCACCCCGGCACGGACCCCCCCCCCAACCTCCACCCCGGCACAGACCCCCCATCCCCCTCCCCGGCACGGACCCCCCATCCCCCTCCCCGGCACGGACCCCCTCCCGGCACTCCCCCGGAGCCCAGCCTACTCTAACCAACCCCCCCCCCCCCCCCGCCGCACACACACACACACAACCCGAGACACACCTCTCCTCACGCATTCAGACTGCGGCCACGCCATTGCCTGCCCAGAGCCAACCCCCCAGGCCGTCACTCACCTCCACGCTGGTCGGCGTGAACCTGGAGCACAGGGTCACGCCGATGAAAAGGAGGCTTAATTTACGTCGATGTGAACGGTCATCACTTCGACGGGACTTCGGCCCATCCGGAAGGGAGAATATCGGCAGGCCGAAAATCGGCTGCCTTGCGCAGACCCATGACATTCTCCGACGGCAGCGGCAACATTAACGCCCCGCCGACTTTTCTGCCTTCGGAGACTTCGGCAACCGGCGGGATTCACGGCGGCCAACGGCCATTCTCCGACCCGCTGGGGGGTCGGAGAATGACGCCCACTGTTCCAAACATAATCTTATAAACCCCAGAATTGTTCCAGTCAGAACAGAATCCTGTCAAAGCCAGTTAAATGAGACATTTCTATCGGTAATATGAATGTTAAAAAGGAAGTCAGGTTTTTGGACAGGAAGTGAATAACATGCACACAATTTTTAGTATATTGATAGATATGTAAATTTATATTTCAGTCCATGAGAAAAATATTTTCTGAATGTTCAAATTTACACGGTGTTTTTCAGGAATGGGTGGAGCACATCTCCAAACAATCTCCCTTGGCCAGGGGCAAGGTCCAATCGCTGGAAAAATGATTGAAAATGTAAGTTGATGAATACTGGTTGGTGAAGTACACTTAGTTTTCACTGTTCTCAGTTATCTAACAGTTCCTGAGAGATAAAGTTGTTCAGAAATTTCCACTGGATGTAGTCTTGAGCCCAAACATTTTCAAGATGCCTGGACTGCCAATCTCCCTATTGATCCTGAAAAAAATCTAAAGGAAAACAGTCCATATAATTAAAATAGGGATGGGTAGAGCAGCTCACTGTATCTCCTTAAGCAATACCCAACAGAAATGTAACATTGTAAGAGCTTCAAACATTCCAAAATAACTGCAGTTAACTGAACAGACTGGGTTAATGGGACTGGGTAGGAATTGCAAACTGTGAGTGGATTCCTATCAGCTATGAGGAGGTGGCTTTGGAGGCAGAAGAGGGTATTTTACAAAATGTCATGTTGGAGAGGCTCCCAGACTTGTCCTCACCTCCGAGTACTCTTGAGGGAGAGCTGGTGAGATTGACGCTGCTGGCTGGGGAGCTAATCAGCAGCAATTAAGTAGCCACTTTGGGGCAAACTAGTGACGCTGCCAGAATCTTATCAATGGCAGCACCTCCCTCCCCCTCACACCCTGTCCATTTCCCACCTCCCCAAACACCAACCCCATCCTGCGAAGGCCAAAGACTGGTAGGTGCCTGGAGGGTGTGAGAGCTGTGACTGCTGGACATTGTGTGGAGGGTTTTGCCCTCTGCAATGATATCCTGGCAGCTGTGGCTACATTTTATTTGAAGCTATTTAAAAGTCTTCAGTGAACACCTCCTTTGAGACACCCTCACCGTCTTTCACCTACAGTGGCACTCTTGCTGTGGCATTGCAGGTGGCCGCAACTTCCCATGACGCTCACATTGGTCCTCCCACCAATGCAGCACACTCACCATTTTATATTGGAGGCAAAACCCAGAGAGGGTCTATTCCAAATATATATATATTACAGAATAATATTTTGTATTTTCATTGATTCCAGACGTTGGCAGGCACCATATGAAAACAAACACAGTTTCATTCCTGCAGTGTTCTGTTTGAAATGGTCAATCACCAACATGTGCCAATTGATGGAAAGTTATATTAATTGTAAAATGTAGCTGCCTAGAACATGGCTATTTCTCTGCAGCTTTGCTGTGTGATTCAATCTAATTGGCTGGGGTTTTCCATTCCAGAGCTAATCTCATGGTGGGAGCGGAGAGTGGCCTAATTAATTATGCAGCCAAGGGTTTCCCAATGTATTGCGCAGTGGGTGGGCTGGTTAACACACTCCCCGCCATCATACCCAGGCGCCGTGTTTAAAAGGCATCCAGATATCAGCTCCTTTGTCACAAACCCACCGTGGAAAGAGATGACCCTGCGATCCCAAGGGAGCTCTGGCCTCAGAATCAACAATGCTTCCCTCAATGTGCTGTTCAATCCAGTGCATCCCAGGAAGGGTGTCCTTTAATCAGACCAACTCTATGGGAGCAAGTTTCCAGGGTGATCAGTGCACAAGGGCTCCACTGGAGGACTGCCCTGCAATGCCAGAAACAGATGATTGACCTCACTCATTTGCTCTGCCAGGGTAAGCCTCAACTGCTCACTCTCACCTCACTGAATGGTAGAGGGAACATGGGCCTCATTGCCAATGGCACCATCTGTGCAGCCCCTACATGAATGAGCTACTCAACGTGATACGGTGATGCCTCATGGGTGCATTCTGCTTGTTAATGTTCTTACACTTCTGTAAATAGACCACACTTGTACTTTAATGAGGCCAGATGTGGTTTAATTGTGATTCGTAGTTGTTTTAAACTGTGAGCCGCACCCCAAATACTCCACCCCTGCCTGCCCTCACCCTCAGGGCACGCAAGGCTGGGCACCCCTTGGAATCAGGTATGTACAATGTGCAGGGAGGCATGGATTTTTGCCAGGACTCTTGCCAGACATGTGCAAGAAGCCTCTTGCCCTTCACACTCTCATCAGTTCCAGCACATTAGCAATGTCAGTGCTACATGCTGGGCTGGGGTTCCCCTTCAGTTGTCCAGATGAGCTGACCTGCCTCTCCGGCCCCTCCTGATAATCCAGACATCTCCTCCCCCATGCAAAATCTTGAGATCTCCATCTCGACACTTTAGATAATTGCAAGTGGCCATTGTGTTGAGGGCTTTGTGGACCTCATCATCAGGGTGAGAGATTAAAGGCAGTCCTGGGACATTGGAGGCCATGTTACAAGGCTATGCATGGCACACACATTGTGCTCCTGCTGCAGGGAGGAGTGAGGCCTCTGTGCTCATTGCAGAAAAGGCACAGCTCGGTGGCAATGGACTTTTCTGGCTCAGTACTGGGCTGCAGATGGGATGGTCATGATTAGGGGAACTATTTACAGCTTGTAAATGGGGAAAATACAATAAAGACGTGTATTTGAAGCTCTCTGGGAGAGGCTCCTCTCTGTACCTGACTGTGTACACAGCCTTGAGATAGGAACAGGTTGGGGACGTAAACAGTGATGCATTCACGGTGCCGGGTTGGAATGTCCACAATGACGATGGGATCCATGGTTATGAGGGAGGCTGGAGAATAAGCAGAGGGAGGTCTACCTGCACATTGTGGGCTGAGGTTACAGGAAAATTGGAGGGACCCCAACACTGAAAGGGGGAGAGTAGAAGCACCGCCACCATCTTTCAAATGTGAAGTTATTGCGTGGTTTAAAATCAAAACTGGAATAAAATCTGCATGGGATGGTCTGAGGCAGTTGGAGGGGCCTACACCTGAAGAAACGGCCTAGAGTCACAGCATTTAAACAGAGTCAGAGCTAGGAGAGAAGAGGAAGCCGTCCATGAGAAAATGCAATTGGACCCATTGCCTTTTGGTGAGTGATGCACGATCAATCACTACTGAAGCGAGATTGTAGTCCAATTGAAGGCTTTAATGAACAAGTAGTCACCCCAGCAGCTCCGGTACAGAATGACTGCTGTGGGTGAAACACAGACTCTTATGCTACGCCTGCTGGGCGGAACCAGCCGGCAGGTTCTACCACTCATACTACAGTATAAGGTACATCCCACCTAGGTACCGCGATACCCCTAATATAGCCTACCACATTCACCCCCTGTTTAAAAAAGAGTCCGGCGGGGGTGGTGGCCTTGCTTTTACAGTGGTAGAGGTTATAGCTGTACCCTTCGGTACTTTTACATGCAATTCACATATTTACAGACAATAATTTACAAGTTTATTTTACAATGAAACTATGGTCGGGGGCCCTGGTGTCTTCTGCGATCGTCGCAGTCTCGGCAGTGATGCTGGCGACGGCTCGGGCATCCGTGGCTCTGGGAGCGTGTCGTCTTCAGCTTCATCGCATCCGGATGGGGGCAGTGGGAGGACGGAAACTCCTGGGAAGGGGGCTGCGGTGGTGTGCGCCGGTGAAAAAATGGTTGGGGTTGGTGGGGGGGGGGGGGGGGGGTGGGGGGGCGGGTGAGGGGGGGGATCCAGCGGGGGCCAGATCCCGGAGGGAGACCGTGTCTTGTCGGCTGTCGGGGTGTGCCACATAGGCGTACTGGGGGTTAGCATGGAGGAGATGTACCCTCTCGACCAGTGGGTCCGACTTGTGGGCCCGTACATGCTTGCGGAGTAGGACGGGTCCGGGGGCTGCCAGCCATGTTGGGAGCGAGGTCCCCGAGGAGGACTTCCTAGGGAAGGCACGGAGACGTTCATGAGGTGTTTCGTTGGTAGTAGTGCACAGTAGTGATCGGATGGAGTGAAGTGCATTGGGGAGGACCTCCTGCCATCGGGACACTGGGAAATCTTTGGATCGTAGGACCAGCAGGACGGCCTTCCAGACCGTACCGTTGTCCCTCTCCACCTGCCCGTTTCCCCGGGGGTTGTAACTGGTCGTCCTGCTGGAGGCAATGCCCTTGCTGAGCAGGAATTGACGTAGCTCGTCGCTCCTGAAGGAGGACCCCCTATCACTATGGATGTAGGCGGGGAAACCGAACAGGGTAAAGATGCTGTGGAGGGCTTTAATGACGGTGGCTGCCATCCTGTCGGGGCAGGGGATGGTGAAAGGGAACCGGGAGTACTCATCAATCACGTTTAAGAAACACGTGTTGCGGTCAGTGGAGGGAAAGGGCCCTTTGAAATCCACGCTGAGGCGTTCAAACGGGTGGGAAGCCTTCACCAGGTGCGCTTTCTCTGGCCTGTAGAAGTGCGGCTTGCACTCCACGCAGATTTGGCAGTTTCTGGTTACGGCCCTGACCTCCTCGATGGAGTAGGGCAGATTGCGGATTTAACAAAGTGGAAGAACCTGGTGATCCCCGGGTGGCAGAGGTTGTCGTGGAGGGTCCAGAGTTGGTCTACTTGTACACTGGCACAAGTGCCGCGGGACAGGGCATCAGGAGGCTCGTTGAGCTTCCCGGGACGATACAAGATCTTGTAATTATAGGTGGAGAGCTCGATCCTCCACCGTAAGATCTTATCATTCTTAGTTTTGCCCTGCTGACCGTCGGTCAGTGAGGAGAGTGAATCTCCTGCGGCCAGGTAATGCCTCCAATGCCGCACAGCTTCGACGATGGCTTGGGCCTCCTTCTCAACGGAGGAATGGCATATTTCTGAGGTATGGAGGGTGCATGAAAAGAAGGCCACGGGTCTGCCCGCCTGATTGAGGGTGGCAGCCAGAGCTACGTCTGATGCGTCGCTCTCGACCTGGAAGGGGAGGGACTCATCGATTGCATGCATCGGCGCCCTGGCGATGTCTGCTTTGATGCGACTGAAAGCCTGGCGGGCCTCTGCCGATAGGGGAAAAACCGTGGACTGGATTAGTGGGCGGGCCTTGTCAGCATAATTGGGGACCCACTGGGCGTAATGAGAAAAGAAGCCCAGGCAACGTTTCAGGGCCTTGGGGCAGTGGGGGAGGGGAAACTCCATGAGGGGGCGCATGCGTTCAGGATCTGGACCTATGACTCCATCGTGCACTACGTAGCCAAGGATGGCTAGGCGATCGGTGCTAAAAATGCATTTGTCCTTGTTATAGGTTAAGTTAAGGATTTTTTTGCGGTATGGAGGAATTTGCGGAGGTTGGTGTCGTGGTCCTGCTGGTCGTGGCCGCAGATGGTGACATTGTCGAGATACAGGAACGTGGCCCGCAGACCGTACCGGTCAACCATTCGGTCCATCTCCCGTTGGAAGACCAAGACCCCATTTGTGACACCAAAGGGAACCCTTAGAAAGTGGTAGAGCCGCCCATCTGCTTCGAATGCAGTGTACTTGCGGTCGTCCGGGCGAATGGAGAGCTGGTGGTAGGCTGATTTAAGGTCTACTGTGGAGAAAACCTTGTATTGCGCTATCTGGTTGACCATTTCAGATATGCGGGGGTGAGGGTACGCGTCGAGATGCGTATACCTGTTGATGATCTGACTGTAGCCTATGACAATCCTATGTTTCTTCCCGGTCTTTACAACCACAATGCCTTCCTTTAGCAACCGTTGGACTTCCGACCTAATGAAGGTCCGGTCCTGGGCACAGTACCGTCTGCTCCTGGTGGCGACGGGTTTGTAATCGGGGGTAAGGTTTGCAAACAGGGGAGGCGGGTCGACCTTGAGGGTCGCGAGGCCGCAGACAGTGAGGGGGGTATGGGGCCGCTGAATTTGAAAGTTAAACTTTGCAGGTTACACTGTGTGGTGGTATGTATTAGGGGTAGTACGGTACCCGGTGATGCCGAGAGTCTATTGGTGGACAGACACTGGGTCCTGAGTGGATCTGCCGCCTGCTGACTCCACCCAGTAGGGCGGAGTATAAGGACCCGGGTTTTCCAGCAGCCGCATTCTGTAACCGAGCTGCTGGGGAACGAGTCTGCGTAATAAAGCCATCGATTGACTTCATCTCTTCTCGCCTCGTGAGTGATTGATTGTGCTAGACTTTAAAGGACTATGGAGCTCTGGATCGCCCCGGAGTGCCTGCGAATCAGCCCCCATGCAGCAAACTCAGCAGCCACGTTTAAACACTGGCTAGCGTGCTTTGAGGGATACCTCCGAACGGCCCCCGGCAGACCTACAGAAGACCAGAAAATGCAGGTCCTGCATTCCAGGGTGAGTCCGGAGATCTACACGCTCATCGAAGACACGGAAGATTTCCCGGCGGCGCTCACCATGCTGAGAGGGATCTACATTTGGCCCGTAAACCAGGTCTACGCACGCCACCAACTCGCGATGAGACGGCAAATCCCCGGAGAATCGCTGGACGAGTTCTACAGCGCACTGCTAATTCATAGGATTTACAGTGCAGAAGGAGGCCATTCAGCCCATCGAATATTCCGGAAGGAACTGCAACTGCCCACCGGTGATGGCTAACGAACATACGGAACTCCTAATCAGGGATTGTTTCGTAACAGGTATCACCTCATCCCAAATTCGCCAGCGACTGCTGAAGAGAGACTCACTGGGGCTCACGGAGGCAAGGGGCCTTTGAGGCCTCCCTCGATGTAGCCTCGCAGAAATCCGCCGCTTACGCCCCCGACCGCGCGGCAGCCCCTTGGGCTTCGTGGACCCCCGCCGCAACCGACTCCCCGGCACCCCCCATCCCCCCGCAAGCCTGCACGGCCAGAGCACCAGACCACCCGCTGCTATTTTTGCGGCCAGTCGAAACACCCCCGGCAGCGCTGCCCAGCCCGCTCGGACATCTGTAAATGTTGCAGCAAGAAGGGACACTATTCAGCGGTGTGCCAGTCCCGGGGGGTCACCGCAATCTCCGGGGGAGAACTGGGACCATAAACTCAACTCCCCCAACGATCCATGTGCGGCCAACGGGCGCCGCCATCTTGTGACCCTCCAGCCACGTGCGATTCATGGGTGCGGCCATTTTGTCCGCCCCCGACCGCGTGCGATCTGTGGACGCCGCCATCTTGGCTGACAGCCAAGGACCCCAGCATGGACGGCTCCACGGGGCCTGAAGAAAACGCCCCGATGCAGCAACCGCGACTGGCTGTGGTGACCCTGGACCAGTCGCGGCCCCGGACGCTCCAAACGGCACCGACTGCGGTGCTGGTTAACGGGTACGAAACGCCATGTCTGATCGACTCTGGGAGCACGGAAAGTTTTATCCATCTGGATACGGTAAGACGCTGTTTTCATTCAATCCACCCGAGTACCCAAAAGATTTTTCTGGCAGCGGGATCCCATTCCGTAGAAATCAAAGGGTTCTGCATCGCGAACCTAACGGTGTAGGGGAGAGAGTTTAAGAATTACCGACTTTATGTCCTCCCCCACCTCTGCGCCCCCACTCTCCTAGGGTTAGATTTTCAATGTAACCTTCAGAGTTTAACATTCCAATTCGGCGGCCCTATACCCCCACTTACTATCTGCAGCCTCGCGACCCTCAAGGTTGAACCGCCTTCCTTGTTTGCGAACCTCATCCCGGATTGCAAACCCGTCTGCCACTAGGAGCAGACGGTACAGCGCCCAGGACCGAACGTTTATCCGGTCTGAAGTCCAGCGGCTGCTGAAGGAAGGCATAATCCAAGCCAGCAATAGTCCCCTGGAGAGCTCAGGTGGTAGTTGTTAAGACCGGGGAGAAGCAGAGGATGGTCGTAGACTATAGTCAAACCATCAATAGGTACACGCAACTAGATGCGTACCCTCTCCCCCGCATATCCGACATGGTCAATCGGATTGCACAGTACAAGATCTTTTCCACCATGGACCTTAAGTCCGCATATCACCAGCTCCCCATCCGCCCGAGCGACCGCAAGTACACTGCCTTCGAAGCAGACGGGCGGCTCTACCACTTTGTACAGGTTCCATTCGGCGTCACCCCGTTGGACCGAATGGTTGACCCAGCACCGGTTTAGGGGCCACGTTCCCGTACCTCGACAACGTCACCATCTGCGGCCATGACCAGCAGGACCACGACGCCAACCTCCGCAAATTCCTCCAGACCGCTAATGCCCTCAACCTCACCTACAACAGGGAAAAATGCATGTTTAGCACCGACCGTCTAGCCATCCTTGGCTACGTAGTACGTAATGGAGTGATAGGCCCTGACCCTGAATGGCATGCGCCCCCTTATAGAGTTCCCCCTCCCTCACTGTTCCAAAGCCCTGAACGCTGCCTGGGCTTCTTCTCTTATTATGCCCAGTGGGTCCCCCAACTACGCGACAAGGCCCGCCCGCTAATTCAGTCCACCGTCTTTCCCCTGTCGACAGAGGCCCGCCAGGCCTTCAGCCGCATCAAAGCGGATATCGCAAAGGCCACGATGCGCGCTATCGACGAGTCCTTCCCCTTCCAAGTCGAGAGCGACGCATCTGACGTAGCTCTGGCTGCCACTCTAAACCAAGCGTGCAGACCCGTGGCCTTTTTCTCCCCGCCCCTCCACGCTTCAGAAATCCGCCACTCCTCAGTGGAAAAGGAAGCCCAAGCCATAGTAGAAGCTGTGCGGCATTGGAGGCATTACCTGGCCGGTAGGAGATTCACTCTCCTCACTGACCAACGGTCGGTAGCCTTCATGTTCGATAATCCCCTACTCCGTCGAGGAGGTCCGAACAGCCACCAGGAATCTGCGCAGAGTGCAAGCCGCACTTTTTCAGGCCAGATAGAGCGCACCTGATAAAGGCTTCCCGTCCCTTTGAGCGCCTCAGTCTGGACTTCAAAGGCCCCCTCCCCTCCACGGATCGCAACACCTACTTCCTAAACGTGGTTGACGAATACTCCCGTTTCCCTTTCGCCATCTCCTGCCCCGACATGATCGCGGCCACGGTCATTAAAGCCCTATGCACCATCTTTACACTGTTCGGTTTCCTCCGCCTACATCCATAGCGATAGGGGGTCCTCCTTCATGAGCGACGAACTGCGTCAATTCCTGCTCAGCAAAGGCATCGCCTCGAGCAGGACGACCAGTTACAACCCCCGGGGGAACGGTCAGGTAGAGAGGGAGAACGGTACGGTCTGGAAGACCGTCCTACTGGCCCTACGGTCCAGAAGTCTCCCAGTTTCCAGCTGGCAGGAAGTCCTCCCGGATGCCCTCCACACCATCCGGTCGCTGCTGTGTACCACAACTAATCAAACGCCTCACGAGCGCCTCCTTGTCTTCCCTAGGAAGTCCTCCTCCGGAACGTCACTTCCGACCTGGCTGGCAGCCCCAGGACCCATCTTGCTCCGAAAGCATGTGCGGGCGCACAAATCAGAGCCGTTGGTCGAGATGGTTTGTCTCCTCCATGCGAACCCTCAATACGCCTACGTGGCATACCCCGACGGCCGACAGGACACGGTCTCCCTGCGGGACCTGGCGCCCGCCGGAGTTCCCCACACCCCCCAACACCAATCACCCCCTCCCTCCCACCGGTGCACCCCACAGCTGCTCCCTTCCCGGGCGGATCGGTCCTCCTTCCGTGCCTGCCCAGGAGTAGTGAAACAGGAACAAACATCGCGATGCTCCCAGAGACGACAGTGCCCGAGCCAGCGCCTGCACCACCACTGGTGCTGAGACGATCGGCAAGGACGACCAGGGCAGCCACTCGACTCATTGAATCTGCGTGACAAAGCAAGATCTATAAATAATTCAGTAGCCCAGTAAAAGCGGCATTGTAAATAGTTAACCGTTGATATCGATGCATAGCCACTGTGTTAATGGAATCCCAGTACTGACTTTGTAAACCCCTACCACCATGCGACCCTGCACCCCGCCAGGTTCTTTTTCAACAAGGGGTGAATGTGGTGGTATGTATTAGGGGTAGTACGGTACCCAGTGATGCCGAGAGGCTATTGGTGGACAGACACTGGGTCCTGATTGGATCTGCCGCCTGCTGGCTCCACCCAGTAAGGCGGAGTATAAGAACCCGGGCTCTCCCAGCAGCCGCATTCTGTAACCGAGCTGCTGGGGAACAGGTCTGCGTAATAAAGCCATCGATTCTGCGTAATAAAGCCATCGATTGACTTCATCTCTTCTCACCTCGTGAGTGATTGATTGTGCTACAGACTGGAAGTCCAGTCTCAGGCGTGTGGCAGCGCAGAGATGGGGGAGGGCTTAGAGTCGGAAGTTATTGAACTCCACGCCCTGGACCGTGAGGTTGGCTATGCAGTACCCCCGGATCTCCACAGAGTGGGACCCAGAGGCCAGGGAGATCTTTTGTTTAATCGGGTGTACAGCGAGGGAGCAGTATCTTACCGTATTGGGATGGATAAAGCTCTCCGTGCTCCCAGAGTCGATAAAGCAGGATGTCCTGTGCCCTTTGATGAGTACCGACGTCGTAGTGGTTGAAAGCGTTCGGGGCCGAGACTGGTCCAGTGTCACTGAGGCAAGTTGTGGCCGCGGGTGGGGTCCACCCTGTCCATGCAGGTACCGCGCGATCGGGAACGTAGGTCTGGGCATTGCAGGACGCTACATCTAGGGAGTGCGCAAGTTTCCATGCCTCTTTAAGCCCTAGCACATCGTTTTCCAGCAGTTGCTGGCGGATTTTAGAGGACAGCATGCCCGCAACAAAAGCATCCCGTATTAAGAGTTCAGTGTGGTCATTGGCTGAGACTTATGGATAGTTACAGTTTATACCTAACACGAACAATGCGCGGTAAAAATCATCCAGTGATTCCCCTGGGATTTGCCAGCTGGTAGCTAAAAGATGGCGAGCATGTACCTGATTCACAGTGCCGACGTAATGCTCTTTTAACAAAGTCATTGCGTCCTCGAAACCGTCCGTGTCTTCGATAAGCGTGTAGATTTCTGGGATCACCCTTGAGTGGAGGACTTGCATTTTCTATTCCTCCATGGGGGTAGTCGCGGCCGTCCTGATGTACCCGTTGAAACATGGCAGCTAATGTTTAAAAGTTGCTGCTGCATTTGCCGCGTGGAGGTTGATTTATAGACACTCTGGCATGATGCAGAGAGCAGCCATTCTTCAATTTTGTTCATTAAATTGATGCACGATCAATCACTACTGAAGCGAGATTGTTGTCCAATTGAAGGCTTTAATGAACAAGTAGTTACCCCAGCAGCTCCGGGTACAGAATGACTGCTGTGGGTGAAACACAGACTCTTATGCTCCGCCTGCTGGGGGGAACAAGCAGGCAGGCTCTACCACTCATACTACAGTATAAGGTACATCCCACCTAGGTACCGCGATACCCCTAATATAGTGTACCACAGTGAGATTTAACCATAGACTGCAGGAGTCACTGGTTTCACCACACAGTAACTTTTTCTGAGCTTTAACAGAGAGGATTGTGAGCATGGAAAGTTCAGCAAACTGCCAAATTATGAATGAAAGCCTCGAAAGTACATTCTCCAATTGACTTGGATCGCAGGACAAAGGGCATCCATCCAGTCATTGCTGAAGTGCAGGTTGAGCTTGATCAGTAAACTAGATCAGAGATTGCACGAATGCCTTTGGTAACATGGCACATTTAAGAGCTCCCCTTGAACCCATCACAAAGATGTCGACCTTACCACTCCCCATCCCGGTACTCTATGCATGGGACAGACTGCAAACGCCTCCTCCATCCATGACTTTTCCAGCAGCAGCTCAGTACCACTTTACCAAAAGCACTCCTGCAATCTGCAACCTTGAGTACAGGGTGCAATCAATTGCACACGTGGCATTAAGAGATCCAAGGCAGCAGCCTCTGATTATTCACATTAACAGGAAAGGATCCCACTCTCTGAACATTCAACTGGCGTGCGATCATCAGAAGCACATCCTGCACGCTTGTGCCAGGTAGCCAGGGTGTTCCCAGAAACGGAGTCACTTCGAGTACCTTGTCCGAAGGATCTCAGTGATTACAGGGGTGGCTGCTTGGAGATGAGGGGTACCCACTCAAACGATGGCTCACGGCACCCGAGCATTAGCCTCTGAGTCTTTTATTCATTTACGGGATGTGGATATCGCTGGCTAGGCCTGTATTTTTTGCCCATCCCTAATTACCCTTGAGAAGGGGGTGGTGAGCTGTGTTCTTGAATGCTGCAGCCCCTGAGGTGGTATTCCCAGGTATCTGCTGGCCTTGTCAGAGGCCATGGTTTTGGGAAGGTGCTCCCTCAGGAGCCTTGGTCCCGTATCCCTTAAGACCTTAACCTTCATGCAACAAATATAAAATATAATATATAACAATGTCTACATTCACCACATGCCCATGAGCAGATTATTGATAAAGTGACTGTTTTAAAAAATATATATTTTATTACAAACATGTATCAAAACAGGTTACAGCAAATAAACACCCCGGGAAACATACTTCCCAGCAATCATCTGTACAGTCTGTACAGATTATTTCCCCTTTTTCACCCTCCCCACCCCCCTGCGACGGACAGCTCCTCAAAGACGGTCACTAACATCCCCCACCTTTACTCAAACCCCCCCTGCAGAGCCCCTTAACTCATACTTTATCTTCTCTAACCGCAGGAAATCGTACAGGTCACCCAACCAAGCCGCTGCCCCCGGTGGCGATACCGACCGCCATCCAGCAAAATTTGCCAGCGTGCAATCAGAGAGGCGAAGGCCACGACATCGGCCTTCCTCCTCTCCATGAGCTCCAGCTTCTCTGAAACCCCAAATATCGCCACCAAAGGGTCCGGGTCCACCTCCTCCTCCACTATCCTGGCTAAGATTCCCACCCAGAATCTTCCCAATTTTTCGCAACTCCAAAACATGTGTGCATGATTCGCTGGCCCCCACCCACACCTCTCACACTCATCTGCTACCCTCTGAAAATACCCACTCATTCTTGCCGAGTCATACGCACCCTGTGCACCACCTTAAACTGTATCAGGCTCATCCTTGCACAAGAGGAGGTCCCGTTTACCCTACGCAGTGCCTCACTCCATACTCCCCAATTGATCTCCCGTCCTAACCCTGCTTCCCATTTCTCCTTGATCATCACCACCCGCACGCCTCCCTGCTCCCCCAGACACTTGCATATATCCCCAATTCTTCCCTCCCCTTCCACATCCCGAAGCAGCAGTTGCTCCAGCAGGGTGTATTCCGGCAAACTAGGGAACCCCCTCCAAACCTATCGCGCAAAGTCCCTAAACTACAGATACCTGAACTCACTCCCCCTCGGCAGCTCTACCCTCTCCCTTAGCTCCTCCAGACTGGCAAACCCTTCCTCCCAAGTACAGGTGACAAAGTGTCATTTGATAGCACTATTGATGACCTCTTCGGTCAATTTACTGATGATCGAGAATAGACTGATGGGATGATAATTGACAAAGTTGAATTTGGCCTGCCTTTTGTGTTCAGGACTGTTACAATCCCAGCTGATGCAAAAGAATAAAACGTTTATTAAATAAGAAACAATTAACAAAAATACTCCAACTATACCTTTATAGAAATTTACCGATTTGTAAGAATAACACAAGTTATAAGATCCATCTTGTACACTAATGATCACAGTAAGTACACGGTCCATGTACCAACAGGCGAACTGTGGTCAGACATCCCACACTCTGAAACCAAATGGCAGATGCCACCTGAGACAATTTCAGTGGTTCGTAATTAGGAATGGGGAATAACTGCTGGCCCAACCAGTGACATCCACATCATAATTTTTAAATAAAAAGGCCCATGATAAGGAGTCATCTTGTTGGATTTGGAACTCTGGATTCTCGCAAGCCCACTTCACTTTCTGCAGCTTTGCCCTTTTGGAGTCTTTCCTTCATTCTTAACTTCAGTGAACAGAACCTTTTTATAAAAAATATTTTTTATTCTTCTCCTTTTTCACATTTTCTCCCAAATTTACATCCAACAATAAACAACAATCAGTAACGAATGCAATGTCAATCCCCATATCAATAACAACAATCCCATCCTCCCACCAAACCCCAAACATTAGCCCGCATGTTAACATAAACAAATGAAAAAAAGGAATCAGGAATCACCCATAGTCACCATTAACACATACATTCCCTCTCCTCCCAGCCCTCCCCCTCCCTAATGTTCGATGTGATCCAATTCTTGAAAGTGCATAATGAATAACGCCCATGAATTGGAGAACCCCTCCATCCTTCCCCTCAGTTCAAATTTGACCTTTTCAAGCATCAAGAATTCCAGCAGGTCCCCCCGTCACGCCAGGCACAGGGTGGAGAGGTTGATCTCCACCCTAACAAGATCCACCTTTGGGCGATCAACAAGGCGAAGGTTACAACATCTGCCTCCCCGCCCGTTTCCAACCCCGGCAGGTCCGACACCCAGAATATGGCCTCCCGAGGGCCCGGGTCCAGTTTCATGTGCGAGCAGAACCTTTTTTTCCAGATGCCTGTTTTTCATAGAATTTGCAGTGCAGAAGGAGGTCATTCGTCCCATTGAGTCTGCACCGGCCCTTGGAAAGAGCACCCTACCCAAGCCCACCCCCCCACCCTCCTCGTAACCCAGTAACTCCACCCAACCTTTTTGAACACTAAGGGCAATTTAGCATGGCCAATCCACCTAACCTGCACATCTTTGGACCCGGAGGAAACCCACGCAGACATGAGGAGAACGTGCAGACTCCGCACAGACAGTGGCCCAAGATGTGAATCGAACCTGGGACCCTGGAGCTGTGAAGCAACTGTGCTAACCACTATGCTACCATGCTGTTCTTTGTTCCTTTGACTGGAAGCTCTTCTTGGAACTTGTTTCTGTCCCTCTCACTGGTTTTAGAACCTTTTCTGTTACTTAGTTTGGGTCCTGCAGTGTGCAATCTCCCTTCATATCCTACTGGAGAGATTTAAAACTTCCCTGCACCTCAGAGCATCTTCACCAACCCCACGGCAGATACTGCTTTTTGCTGTTTCTGTGGGACCCTGGTTCCCTACTTTAAAAGCTGTAAAACCTCAGCTGTAAAAATTCAGGCATCTTTTAGAGTAAAACTAAAATTCCTTAACACACAACTACAGAAATATAAATTAAATTTAAACTTAAAGTTATAGCTTATTCCTAAAGCACATAAGTACAAATATAGATTACTTAAAACCTTTTCTATTTCCGAACAGGACATGAGCAATTCTCCACATTGCCTGATAGATGCCAGTGTTGCAGATGCACTGGAACAGCTTGACTAGGGGCATGGTAGGTTCTGGAGCATAAGTCTTCAGTACTATTGCCAGAATATTGACAGGGCCCAAAGCCTTTGCAGTATCCAGTGCCTCCAGCCATTCCTTGATATCACGTGGAGTGAATCAAATTGGCATCTGGAGCAGGTGAGATACAAGTAGCGAATAAGGCAACATGATGCAGCAGTAAGGAGAATATTGGCATCCTGAAGATGTGCTTCGGATATTTGGATCACTCAGGTGGGGCTCTGCAGTGATCTCCCCATAGAGCAGGTCCCACATCACCGTGGTGTGCTGTGCCCGTCACAGCCTGACACTTCAAAGGGGAAATTGCATGCCAGAGGAGACACCCGGGGGCGGGGTTGGGGGGGGGGGGTTGCTGAGAGCTCCTCAAATGATGAAGAGTAGGAAGGGCAGGAACCTGGAGTGAGAGATAAGGGGCGTCATTCTCCGACCCCCTGCCGGGTCGGAGAATGGCCGTTGGCCGCCGTGAATCCCGCCCCCCGCCCCCGCCGAAGTCTCCGCTCCCGGAGATTGGGCGGGGGCGGGAATCCGGCCGCGCCGGTTGGCGGGACCCCCCGCTGGATTCTCCGGCCCGGATGGGCCGAAGTCCCGCCCAGGAATTGCCTGTCCCGCCGGCGTAAATCAAACCTGGTATTTACCGGCGGGACCAGGCGGCGTGGGCGGGCTCCGGGGTCCTGGGGGGGGGCGCGGGGCGATCTGACCCCGGGGGGTGCCCCCACGGTGGCCTGGCCCGCGATCGGGGCCCACCGATCCGCGGGCGGGCCTGTGCCGTGAGGGCACTCTTTCCCTTCCGCCTCCGCCACGGCCTCCACCATGGCGGAGGCGGAAGTGACTCTCCCCACTGCGCATGCGCGGGAAACTGACAGCGGCCGCTGACGCTCCCGCGCATGCGCTGGGAAACTGACAGCGGCCGCTGACGCTCCCGCGCATGCGCCGCATTTCCGCGCCAGCTGGCGGGGCAACAAACGCCATTTCCGCCAGCTGGCGGGGCGGAAATCCCTCCGGCGTCGGCCTAGCCCCTCAATGTTGGGGCTAGGCCGCCAAAGATGCGGAGACTTCCGCACCTTTTTGCCGGCGCGATGCCCGTCTGATTTGCGCCGGCTTTGGCGCCAGTCGGCGGGCATCCCGCCGTTGGGGGAGAATTTTGCCCAAGATCTTCCACGTGAGGTTGCCATCGAAGACGCACAGCATGGAAGACGTGCCGCAGTGTTCGCTACAAGATTCCAGGAGGAGGAAGGTACAGGCAATGGGACACAGCCATATTCCTGCTGTCCCTTAGAGCCATGGCAGTGCACGAAACGGCCTTTACAACCACTGAAATCGAGAGCAAGTTCAGCATTTGGACTTAACAATAATAATCTTTTGTCACAAGTAGGCTTACATTAACACTGCAATGAGGTTACTGTGAAAAGCCCCTTGTCGCCAGTTCCGACACCAGTTCGAGTACACAGAGGGAGAATTCAGAATGTCCAATTCACGTAACAGCACATTTTCGTGACTTGTGGGAGCAAACCGGAGCACCCGGAGGAAGCCCATGCAGACATGGGGAGAGCGTTCAGACTCCGCACAGACAGTGACCCAAGCCGGGAATCGAACCTGGGACCATGGCGCTGTGAAGCCACAGTGCTAACCACTATGGCTTCATAGTGCTAACCACTTGCTTCAACCCTCATGATTCACTAGGAAAGGTAAATGGTGAACTCTGTATCCGTGCACTCTGGGAAATGACAGTTTGTTCAACAGCACAAATACTGGGCGGGATTCTCCGACCCCCGCCGTGTCTGAAAATCGCCAGGGGGGGGGCGTGAATCCCGCCCCCGCCGGCCGCCGAATTCTCCAGCACCGGAGATTCGGGGGGGGGGTGGGAATCGCGCCGGTCAGCGCCCCCCCGCCCCGGCAATTCTCCGGCCCGCGATGGGCCAAAGTCCCACTGCTTTTATGCCAGTCCCGCCGGCGTAAATTAAACGTGGTCACTTATCGGCAGGACCTGGCGGCGCGGGCGGGCTCCGGGGTCCTGGGGCGGGGGGGGGGGGCGTGGGGCGATCGGGGCCCACCGATCCGCGGGCGGGCCTGTGCCGTGGGGGCCCTCTTTTCCTACGCCTCCGCCATGGCCGACGCATAGTGAAACCCCCCCGCGAATGCGCGGGGATGATGTCAGCAGTCGCTGACGCTCCCGCGCATGCACGGACTCGCGCCGGCCGGTGGAGTCCCTTCGGCCCCGGCTTTGCGTGGCGCCAAATGCTTTCCACGCCAGCCGGCGGGGCGCCAACCACTCCGTCCGCACCTTTGGGGCGGCCCGACGCCGGATTGGTTCACGCCACTCCGTCCCGCCGAGACCCTCCGCCCCGCCGGGTAGGGGAGAATCCCGCCTACTCTGTCAAAAGGGCTTGATGCAATGTTGCCACTTTAATGAGAAACCTTCAGTGGACACCGAGATGTACACATGGTTGGAGAGAGCATCATGGCTGCAGGTCTTTTGCTTTGCTACGGGAAATAAAGTCAGCCTTCTCATTTTGAGCAACATTCATAGCTACCCCTCCAACGCTAGTGAGCACGCCTAACTCCATGTTGTCTTGTATGGAATAGAGGTTACGAATGCACTTTGCAGACACTTAGAATCATAGAATTTACAGTGCTGATTGAGGCCATTCGGCCCATCGAGTCTGCATCGGCCCTTGGAAAGAGCACCCTACTTAAGCCCACACCTCCAACCTATCCCCGTAACCCAACCTCACATTCTTGGACACTAATTGCTTTTTAGCACGGCCAATCCACCTAACCTGCACATCTTTGTAAAGAACTAAAAATAGCACACACGAACGGGCCCTTCGGCCCTCCAAGCCCGCCCCGATCATGATGCCTGTCAAAACTAAAATCTTGTACACTTCCGTAGTCCTCTATGCCCATCCTATTCAAGTCTTTGTCAAGACTTAAATGTCACGATCGTACCTACTTCCACCAGGAGTCTCCCATCTTCTCACATAGCCACGAATGGATCCTGTGCAGGTCCAAGCACAAATCTATCATGATCTGCTGGATCAACATCTCCAAGGCATCCACCACTCTTCTCATGGAGGCCCTGAGAAGCGCTCGCATGTTGCAGCCACGACATCAAGCAGAACGTGGACTATTCCATCCTTCGTTCTGATTTGCTGACTGCCTCACACAATTCTACCTGATTTTCTGCTGCCTGTCGTTGCATCTCCAGCAAGTGAGAGATGGCTTTGCCCAGAGGCTCATCACCCAGCTCAGACTTAGCGTGTGCCTGTTCTCCAACAGTCCTCCGAGTGCCTGTTCTCCAACAATCCTCCGAGTGCCAGAGACCTGGGCTGCCACTGCCTTTGGTATTCCTCCGAATGTGACCCCAAGCCTACTCCATAACTAGGACCCATTGAGCTGGTGGAAAGTACAAGTGAATGTAGTATGGGTGTTCTGGGGCTTATGTTGGCTGTGCTGTCCTGTCAGGATCTGCTGCTGCCTGTCATGATCAGACTGAATACAACATTGAAAGTCATTCACAGAGAATGTCAGGATGGGATCAACTCATGGGGGGGGGGGGGGGGTGGGGGGGGGGGGGGTCGGGGGGGCTTGCTTGCGAGAGCCCATCCCCAATCTTGCCTTCCCCACAAGGGCAATCTCTGTCCTCACCCACCAAATCGATTGAATGTGATGAGAAGAAATTTTGGGAAGAGTTTGGGAAGCAAGCAAGTCTGCTGTGCCCTCTCCAGTAAGGATTGAGGATGAAGTTTGTGTAGCATGAGATGTTGATGATGTTAAAGTACCTGTGAGATAATCAATGTTGATGTGACCCTGCTCATATTATGTGAGATCCCTGAGCAGTGTAACACTTTGAGTGCCATTATGAGAGTATGAGATTGGAGTGAAGAGAAGGTTGATTTACCCTGACAGAGTGGATGAGATCATTCATCCCCTTCCCATCCTGGGTTGCATTTCTCAGGTGTATGCCCAACAAGCTGACCTCCCTTGCAATCGCCTCCCAGGTCGGCGAGATGAGGCTGATTGGCGTCCTGCTATCCCTCAAGTAGAGAACATCCCAGCGCTGGTGGACTCCACACATGATGGCCTCAAGGGAGTCAACGTGAAGCCTGATGCAGCTTGGTGTTGGATGCGGCCATATTGAAACGTGTCCTCCACACAGCGGTGCTGAATAGACTGTCTTTGTATGGCTTTTAAGTATGGCACCAGGAACTTTGGCCCTATTAGGTAACGGTGGGGCGATGAATGAGTACCCACTGGGAGCACGGTAGCATTGTGAATAGCACAATTGCTTCACAGCTCCAGGGTCCCGGGTTCGATTCCGGCTTGGGTCACTGCCTGTGCGGAGTCTGCACATCCTCCCCGTGTGTGTGTGGGTTTCCTCCCGGTGCTCCGGTTTCCTCCCACAGTCCAAAGATGTGCAGGTTAGGTGGATTGGCCATGATAAATTGCCCTTAGTGTCCAAAATTGCCCTTAGTGTTGGGTGGGGTTACTGGGTTCTGGGGATAGGGTGGAGGTGCTGAACGTGGGTAGGGTGCTCTTTCCAAGAGCCGGTGCAGACTCGATGGGCCGAATGGCCTCCTTCTGCACTGTAAATTCTATTCTACCCATCCCACCATGTGACTCGGAGAGCTAATAGCCAATACATAATTAATGAGCTTCCGAGGATGAAATCGGATGAACATTCCTCCATGGTGCCCAGGGGGAAACACACCATGAAACTCGCTCCCCACTACACTTAGTCTCCGAAATGGAAAATATCTGTCATTCTGTCGGGTTATGCCAGGTTTCGTCTGGTTCAGTGGGGTTCAGTCCGGTCATGTTCTGTCTCTGTCTGGTCCAGTCCAATTCTGTGTGGTTCAGTCTGGTTCTCTCCAGTTCAATCTGGTTTAGTCCGGTTCTGTCTGGTTCAGTGGACTGTACAGAGAGCTGGCCAGCATGGTCTCTGCTATGCTTTCTTGTTTTCCAGGCTGCTGAGGAGGGTACCTGGGTTGTTCTTCAGAATTGTCACCTCGCCAGTAGCTGGCTGCCTGAGTTGGAGCGAATCTGTGAAGAAGTGATCACCGACAGTGACGGAACCAAGCCGCAATTCCGCTTGTGGCTCACCAGCTATCCATCCAGAGACTTCCCTGTTTCCATGTTACAGAACGGAATCAAAATGACCAACGAGCCACCACAGGGACTGCGAGCAAATTTGCTGAGGTCCTACCTAAATGATCCCATCTCTGACCCACATTTCTTCAGTGACTGCAATAAACCAGAGGTAAGGACTGCCTCTCTGGGGCTCTCTTTCCCCAGATACTGCTGTATTGTGAAATTCAATCCCTGTCTTGCTAACTCCGTTTATATCTGCCTTATGAGTACAGAGGGTCATGGATTCTCTTCCTCCACTAGGATTAGGAAACGTTAAAGGGGTGACAGCAACGGCAAACATTCAAAGACCGCATGGGTGAACTGCAGCAACTATTTATTCCTGTTGGGGGCAGCACGGTGGCGCCGTGGATAGCATTGCTGCCTCACGCGCAAAGGTCCCAGGTTTGATCCCGGCTCTGGGTCAGTGTCCGTATGGAGTTTGCACATTCTCCCCATGTTTGCATGCATTTTGCCCCCACAACCTCAAGATGTGCAGGTTAGGTGGATTGGCCACGCTAAATTGCCCTTAGTGTCCAAAAAAGGTTAGGAGGGGTTATTGGGTTATGGGGATAGAGTGGAAGTGAGGGCTTAAGTGGGTCGGTGCAGACTCGATGGGCCAAATGGCCTCCTTCTGCACTGTATGTTCTATGTTCTAAAAGGGAAATTATGCTTGACAAATCTACTGGAATTCTTTGAGGATGTAACTAGTAGAGTTGACGAGGGGGAGCCAGTGAATGTGGTTTATTTGGACTTCCAGAAGGTTTTTGACAAAGTTCCACATAAGAGCTTAGCGTGTAACATTAAAGCGCATGGGATTGGGATAGTGTATCGAGATGGATTGAAAACTGGTTGGAAGACAGGAAACAATGAGTAGGAATAAATGGGTCTTTTTCCAAATGGGAGGCAGTGACTAATGGTGTACTACAGGAATTGGTGCTGGCACCCCAGATTTAGATGAGGGAACTAAATGGAATAGAACAAAGAACAAAGAAATGTACAGCACAGGAACAGGCCCTTCGGCCCTCCAAGTCCGTGCCGACCATGCTGCCCGACTAAACTACAATCTTCTACACTTCCTGGGTCCGTATCTCTCTATTCCCATCCTATTCATGTATTTGTCAAGATGCCCCTTAAATGTCACTATTGTCCCTGCTTCCACCACCTCCTCCGGTAGCGAGTTCCAGGCACCCACTACCCTCTGTGTAAAAAACTTGCCTCGTACATCTACTCTAAACCTTGCCGCTCTCACCTTAAACCTATGCCCCCTAGTAATTGACCCCTCTACCCTGGGGAAAAGCCTCTGACTACCCACTCTGTCTATGCCCCTCATAATTTTGTAGACAATGACACAAAGCTGGGTGGGAGAGTGAACTCTGAGGAGGATACAGACATCCTTCAATGTGATTTGAACAAGTTGAGTGAGTGGACAAATGAATGGCAGATGCAGTATAATGTGGAGGTTAATGTGGATCAATGTGAGGTTATCCACTTTGCTAGCAAAAGCAAGAAGGCAGATTATCTGAAAGGGTACAGATTGAGAGAGGGGAATGTGCAATGAGACCTGGGTGTTCTTGTACACCAGCCGCTGAAAGTAACCATGCAGGTGCAACAGGCGGTAAAGAAGGTAAATGGTATGTTGGCAGTCGATTTCGGCGGGAGAACAGCTGGTGAGTGGTGAGTCAGTTTCAGCGTGAGCATTGCGGAAGGAGGTTGCTGGGAGGTAAGTCAACCTTTAAAAGCACTTCTCTTTGCAGGGGCAGGCCAGTCGATTTCGGCGGCGTGAGAGCAGCTGGTGAGTGGTTAGTCAATTTCAGCGGGAGCATTGCGGAAGGAGGTTGCTGGGAGGTAAGTCAACCTTTAAAAGCACTTCTCTTTGCAGGGGCAGGCCAGTCGATTTCGGCGGCGTGAGAGCAGCTGGTTAGTCAATTTCAGCGGGAGCATTGCGGAAGGAGGTTGCTGGGAGGTAAGTCAACCTTTAAAAGCACTTCTCTTTGCAGGGGCAGGCCAGTCGATTTCGGCGGGAGAACAGCTGGTGAGTGGTGAGTCAGTTTCAGCGGGAGCATTGCGGAAGGAGGTTGCTGGGAGGTAAGTCAACCTTTAAAAGCACTTCTCTTTGCAGGGGCAGGCCAGTCGATTTCGGCGGCGTGAGAGCAGCTGGTTAGTCAATTTCAGCGGGAGCATTGCGGAAGGAGGTTGCTGGGAGGTAAGTCAACCTTTAAAAGCACTTCTCTTTGCAGGGGCAGGCCAGTCGATTTCGGCGGCGTGAGAGCAGCTGGTTAGTCAATTTCAGCGGGAGCATTGCGGAAGGAGGTTGCTGGGAGGTAAGTCAACCTTTAAAAGCACTTCTCTTTGCAGGGGCAGGCCAGTCGATTTCGGCGGCGTGAGAGCAGCTGGTTAGTCAATTTCAGCGGGAGCATTGCGGAAGGAGGGTGCTGGGAGGTAAGTCAACCTTTAAAAGCACTTCTCTTTGCAGGGGCAGGCCAGTCGATTTCGGCGGCGTGAGAGCAGCTGGTGAGTCAGTTTCAGCGGGAGCATTGCGGAAGGAGGGTGCTGGGAGGTAAGTCAACCTTTAAAAGCACTTCTCTTTGCAGGGGCAGGCCAGTCGATTTCCGCGGCGTGAGAGCAGCTGGTGAGTCAGTTTCAGCGGGAGCATTGCGGAAGGAGGTTGCTGGGAGGTAAGTCAACCTTTAAAAGCACTTCTCTTTGCAGGGGCAGGCCAGTCGATTTCGGCGGGAGAACAGCTGGTGAGTGGTGAGTCAGTTTCAGCGGGAGCATTGCGGAAGGAGGTTGCTGGGAGGTAAGTCAACCTTTAAAAGCACTTCTCTTTGCAGGGGCAGGCCAGTCGATTTTGGCGGCGTGAGAGCAGCTGGTGAGTGGTTAGTCAATTTCAGCGGGAGCATTGCGGAAGGAGGTTGCTGGGAGGTAAGTCAACCTTTAAAAGCACTTCTCTTTGCAGGGGCAGGCCAGTCGATTTCGGCGGCGTGAGAGCAGCTGGTGAGTCAGTTTCAGCGGGAGCATTGCGGAAGGAGGTTGCTGGGAGGTAAGTCAACCTTTAAAAGCACTTCTCTTTGCAGGGGCAGGCCAGTCGATTTTGGCGGGAGTGGAGCTGGCTGGTTAGTCAATTTCAGCAGGAGCTGAGAATTTTTCTTTTTTTTTTAAATTAGTTTTTTAGGCGGGAACAGGAAGTCGACCCGCGGACGTCTGGGAAGACCCTCACCAATAAATTCTGGTGGAGAGGAAACCCGAGACACTACACGTGTAGTGTCTCCCACCCGCCCTCCTCCTCTAACCTAATAATAAAACCCATTGGTCTGAGGTAAGTACCATATTTTTATTATATTATTATTATTTTTTATAAAAATTTAATTTAGTTGTTAGCCAGATCTTGGTAGAAAGTTAGAGGAATGTCAGGGAAGGGAGTGTAATGTTCCTCCTGCAGGATGTTTGAGGTGAGGGATGCAGTTAGTGTCCCTGCTGATTTTACCTGCAGGAAGTGCTGCCATCTCCAGCTCCTCCAAGACCGAGTTAGGGAACTGGAGCTGGAGTTGGAAGAACTTCGGATCATTCGGGAGGCAGAAGGGGTCATAGATAGCAGCTTCAGGGAATTAGTTACACCAAAGATTGGAGATAGGTGGGTAACTGTAAGAGGGACTGGGAAAAAACAGTCAGTGCAGGGATCCCCTGCGGTCGTTCCCCTGAGAAACAAGTATACCGCTTTGGATACTTGTGGGGGGGACGACTTACCAGGGGTAAGCCATGGGGTACGGGCCTCTGGCACGGAGTCTGTCCCTGTTGCTCAGAAGGGAAGGGGGGAGAGGAGCAGAGCATTAGTAATTGGGGACTCTATAGTCAGGGGCACAGATAGGAGATTTTGTGGGAGCGTGAGAGACTCACGTTTGGTATGTTGCCTCCCAGGTGCAAGGGTACGTGATGTCTCGGATCGTGTTTTCCGGGTCCTTAGGGGGGAGGGGGAGCAGCCCCAAGTCGTGGTCCACATTGGCACCAACGACATAGGTAGGAAAGGGGACAAGGATGTCAGGCAGGCTTTCAGGGAGCTAGGATGGAAGCTCAGAACTAGAACGAACAGAGTTGTTATCTCTGGGTTGTTGCCTGTGCCACGTGATAGTGAGATGAGGAATAGGGAGAGAGAGCATTTAAACACGTGGCTACAGGGATGGTGCAGGCGGGAGGGTTTCAGATTTTTGGATAACTGGGGCTCTTTCTGGGGAAGGTGGGACCTCTACAGACAGGATGGTCTACATCTGAACCTGAGGGGCACAATTACCTGGGGGGGAGATTTGTTAGTGCTCTTTGGGGGGGTTTAAACTAATGCAGCAGGGGCATGGGAACCTGGATTGTAGTTTTAGGGTAAGGGAGAATGAGAGTATAGAGGTCAGGAGCACAGATTTGACGTCGCAGGAGGGGGCCAGCGTTCAGGTAGGTGGTTTGAAGTGTGTCTACTTCAATGCCAGGAGTATACGAAACAAGGTAGGGGAACTGGCAGCGTGGGTTGGTACCTGGGACTTCGATGTTGTGGCCATTTCGGAGACATGGATAGAGCAGGGACAGGAATGGATGTTGCAGGTTCCGGGGTTTAGGTGTTTTAGTAAGCTCAGAGAAGGAGGCAAAAGAGGGGGAGGTGTGGCGCTGCTAGTCAAGAGCAGTATTACGGTGGCGGAGAGGATGCTAGATGGGGACTCTTCTTCCGAGGTAGTATTGGCTGAAGTTAGAAACAGGAAAGGAGAGGTCACCCTGTTGGGAGTTTTTTATAGGCCTCCTAATAGTTCTAGGGATGTAGAGGAAAGGATGGCGAAGATGATTCTGGATATGAGCGAAAGTAACAGGGTAGTTATTATGGGAGACTTTAACTTTCCAAATATTGACTGGAAAATATATAGTTCGAGTACAATAGATGGGTCGTTTTTTGTACAGTGTGTGCAGGAGGGTTTCCTGAAACAATATGTTGACAGGCCAACAAGAGGCGAGGCCACGTTGGATTTGGTTTTGGGTAATGAACCAGGCCAGGTGTTGGATTTGGAGGTAGGAGAGCACTTTGGGGACAGTGACCACAATTCGGTGACGTTTACGTTAATGATGGAAAGGGATAAGTATACACCGCAGGGCAAGAGTTATAGCTGGGGGAAGGGCAATTATGATGCCATTAGACGTGACTTGGGGGGATAAGGTGGAGAAGTAGGCTGCAAGTGTTGGGCACACTGGATAAGTGGGGCTTGTTCAAGGATCAGCTACTGCGTGTTCTTGATAAGTATGTACCGGTCAGACAGGGAGGAAGGCGTCGAGCGAGGGAACCGTGGTTTACCAAGGAAGTGGAATCTCTTGTTAAGAGGAAGAAGAAGGCCTATGTGAAGATGAGGTGTGAAGTTTCGGTTGGGGCGATGGAGAGTTACAAGGTAGCGAGGAAGGATCTAAAGAGAGAGCTAAGACGAGCAAGGAGGGGACATGAGAAGTATTTGGCAGGAAGGATCAAGGAAAACCCAAAAGCTTTCTATAGGTATGTCAGGAATAAGCGAATGACTAGGGAAAGAGTAGGACCAGTCAAGGACAGGGATGGGAAATTGTGTGTGGAGTCTGAAGAGATAGGCGAGATACTAAATGAATATTTTTCGTCAGTATTCACTCAGGAAAAAGATAATGTTGTGGAGGAGAATGCTGAGCCCCAGGCTAATAGAATAGATGGCATTGAGGTACGTAGGGAAGAGGTGTTGGCAATTCTGGACAGGCTGAAAATAGATAAGTCCCCGGGACCTGATGGGATTTATCCTAGGATTCTATGGGAGGCCAGGGAAGAGATTGCTGGACCTTTGGCTTTGATTTTTATGTCATCATTGGCTACAGGAATAGTGCCAGAGGACTGGAGGACAGCAAATGTGGTCCCTTTGTTCAAAAGGGGAGCAGAGACAACCCCGGCAACTATAGACCGGTGAGCCTCACGTCTGTAGTGGGTAAAGTCTTGGAGGGGATTATAAGGGACAAGATTTATAATCATCTAGATAGGAATAATATGATCAGGGATAGTCAGCATGGCTTTGTGAAGGGTAGGTCATGCCTCACAAACCTTATTGAGTTCTTTGAGAAGGTGACTGAACAGGTAGACGAGGGTAGAGCAGTTGATGTGGTGTATATGGATTTCAGCAAAGCGTTTGATAAGGTTCCCCACGGTAGGCTATTGCAAAAAATACGGAGGCTGGGGATTGAGGGTGATTTAGAGATGTGGATCAGAAATTGGCTAGCTGAAAGAAGACAGAGGGTGGTGGTTGATGGGAAATGTTCAGAATGGAGTACAGTCACAAGTGGAGTACCACAAGGATCTGTTCTGGGGCCGTTGCTGTTTGTCATTTTTATCAATGACCTAGAGGAAGGCGCAGAAGGGTGGGTGAGTAAATTTGCAGACGATACTAAAGTCGGTGGTGTTGTCGATAGTGTGGAAGGATGTAGCAGGTTACAGAGGGATATAGATAAGCTGCAGAGCTGGGCTGAGAGGTGGCAAATGGAGTTTAATGTAGAGAAGTGTGAGGTGATTCACTTTGGAAGGAATAACAGGAATGCGGAATATTTGGCTAATGGTAAAGTTCTTGAAAGTGTGGCTGAGCAGAGGGATCTAGGTGTCCATGTACATAGATCCCTGAAAGTTGCCACCCAGGTTGATAGGGTTGTGAAGAAGGCCTATGGAGTAAAGGTAGAGGGATTGAGTTCCGGAGTCGGGAGGTCATGTTGCAGCTGTACAGAACTCTGGTCCGGCCGCATTTGGAGTATTGCGTACAGTTCTGGTCACCGCATTATAGGAAGGACGTGGAGGCTTTGGAGCGGGTGCAGAGGAGATTTACCAGGATGTTGCCTGGTATGGAGGGAAAATCTTATGAGGAAAGGCTGACGGACTTGAGGTTGTTTTCGTTGGAGAGAAGAAGGTTAAGAGGAGACTTAATAGAGGCATACAAAATGATCAGGGGGTTGGATAGGGTGGACAGTGAGAGCCTTCTCCCGCGGATGGATATGGCTGGCACGAGGGGACATAACTTTAAACTGAGGGGTAATAGATATAGGACAGAGGTCAGAGGTAGGTTCTTTACGCAAAGAGTAGTGAGGCCGTGGAATGCCCTACCTGCTACAGTAGTGAACTCGCCAACATTGAGGGCATTTAAAAGTTTATTGGATGAACATATGGATGATAATGGCATAGTGTAGGTTAGATGGCTTTTGTTTCGGTGCAACATCGTGGGCCGAAGGGCCTGTACTGCGCTGTATTGTTCTATGTTCTATGTTCTATGTTCATTGCGAGAGGATTCGAGTACAGGAGCAGGGATGTCTTGTTGCAATGAGACAGGGGCCTTGGTGAGGCCAAACCTGAATATTGTGTACAGTTTGGGTACCCTTATCTGAGGAAGGATGTTCTTGCTCTAGAGAAAGTGCAGCAAAGGTTTACCAGACTGGTTCCTGGGCTGGTGGGACTGACGTCTGAGGAGAGATTGAGTTGGGTGGGGTTATATACGCTGGAGTGCAGAAGAATGAGGGGGGATCTAAGAGAAACCTATAAAATTATAACAGGACTAGACAAGGGAGATGCAGAAAGGATGTTCCCGATAGTGGGGGGTGTCCAGAACCAGGGGTCACAGTCTGAGGATACGAGATAGACTGAGGAGAAATCTCTGTTAGCCTGTGGAATTCATTACCACAGAAAGCAGCTGAGACCACAACATTATGGGCGGGATCCTCCGCTTCGCCGGCAGTGCACTCACGCCCCTGGATTTTCCGACGGCGTGGGGGTGGCCACAATGGAAAACCGCATTGGCCAGCTGCCGGGATGGAGGATCCCACTACCAGCGGGGGAACGCCGTGCCAGAAAACGGGTCTGCCGTGACGCAGAATCCCGCCCTGTACATTTTTTAGGAGTTAGATATAGCTCTTGGGGCTAAAGGGATCAAAAGATTTTGGGGGAAAGTGGGAACACGCTATTGAGTTGAATGATCATATTGAATGGCGCAGCCGGCTCAAAGGGCTGAATGGCCGCTTCCTGCTCCTATTTTCTATGTTTCTACAGAAAGTAGGTTAATTGTTCATTCTGGATTACTCAGTGTTCCAAAACTCTTGTCTTTTGAATTTAATCCTAACAGACAGACAAGACATTGGCTTGTCCAAAGATGTGCAGGTTTGACCGGGTACGAAAGAGAAAATGCTGGAAAATCTCAGCAGGTCTGGCAGCATCTGTCGGGGGAGAAAAGAGCAAACGTTTCGAGTCCGATGACTCTTTGTCAAAGCGAACAGACAGAGAAAGTGGGAAATATTTATACTGTGGAGTGAGAATGAAAGATGAGTCATAACCACAGAGACCCAGGGAAACCGGGTGCTAATGGCCACAGAAACTAAGGGGAAAAGAGTGATAATGGCAGTCCCCAGAGAGAACAAAAGATGTGAAAGGACAAACAGCAGAGAAACTGACATCAGAGGATGAACTGTAGATGTGGGGGGAGGGGAGGGGAAGCAAAGAGGAGAAATGTGGATAAGATGGAGGGGGGGGGGGGAATTAAATTAAGAAAGAAAGAAATGGTAAAAGACAGTTAAAATGAAATGAAAACAAATGGGTCGAGGTGGGGTAGAGCTGATCATCTGAAGTTGTTGAATTCGACGTTGAGACCGGAAGGCTGGAGCGTGCCTAACTGGAAGATGAGATGTTGCGCTTCACTGGAACATTGCAGCAGGCCAACAACAGACATGTGGGCATGGGAGCAGGATCTTTTGTTAAAATGGCAAGCAACAGGAAGGTCAGGGTCCTGAATGCACACAGACCGAAGATGCTCAGCAAAGTGATCACCCATTTGTGTTTGGTCTGTTTAGCGCAGGGCTAAATCGCTGGCTTTCAAAGCAGACCAAGGCAGGCCAGCAACACGGTTCGATTCCCGTAACAGCCTCCCCGAACAGGTGCCGGAATGTGGCGACTAGGGGCTTTTCACAGTAACTTCATTTGAAGCCTACTTGTGACAATAAGCGATTTTCATTTCATTTCTCTCCGATATAGGGGAGTCCACATTGGGAGCTGCGAATGCAGTAGACCAAATTGGAAGAGATGCAAGTGAAACGCTGCTTAACCTGGAATGAGTGTTTTGGGCCTGGAATGTTAAGCATGGAAGAGGTAAAGGGGCAGGTGTTACACCTTCTGCGATTGCCTGGGAAGGTGCCATGGGTGATGGGAGAGGTACTGGGTATGGTGGAGGAGTGGACTAGAATGTCTCGGAGGGAAGGGTCTCTGCGGAATGCTGACAGAGGGAGTGAAGGGAAGATGTGTTTGGTGGTGACATCACGCTGGAGTTGGCAAAAATGGCGGAAGATTATGCTTTGCATACGGAGGCTGGGGGGATGAAATGTGAGAACGAGGGGGACTTTATCCTTGTTCTGGGAGGGAGTGGAGGGGGCGAGGGTAGTGGCGCGGGAGATGGACCGCACACTGTTGAGGGCCCTGTCCACAACTGGAGGTGGGAAATCACGGTTGAGGAAGAAGGAACACATTTTCGAAGCGCCATTTTGGAAAGAGACATCATCGGAACAAATGCGACAGAGGCGAAGGAGTTGAAAGGGATGGAGTCCTTACATGGTGCAGGGTGCGAAGAGCTGTAGTCCAGATAGCTGTGGGAGTCAGTGGGCTTGTAGTGGATATTAGTGGATAGTCTATTGCCAGAAATGGAGACAGAAAGATCGAGGAAGGGAAGGGAAGTGTCTGAGATGGACCAGATGGGCCTAGGTCGGGTGCTCTTTCAGAGGATCGGTACAGTCTCGATGGACCAAATGGCCACCTTCTGCACCGTAGGGATTCCATGGTTCTATGACATAGTTTGAAATTGCCATTTAAAAAAATATATATTTTATTAAAATGTTTCAACAATTCGAAAACAAAACCTACAAAAACAAAGAATAACAATTAAACAGTAAGAATTCCACACACCCCTGTCCTCTTACAACAGTAAAACTTAGTTACTAAATCCCACCCACCGACCCTGTTCCCCGCCCCCCTTCCTACAGCTAACAGTGACCAGCTCTATAAAGTACAATATAAACGGCCCCCAAATGCGGTAAAACCCTTCCACTGACCCTCTCATGGTAAACTTAACCTTTGCGGTGTAAAAACTCCCATCAAGTCACCCAGCCACGCCAAGGTGCTTGGCAATGGAGGCAACCTCCATCCCATGAGGATCCTCCTTGCCATCAGTGAGGCAAAGGCCAGGATGTCTGTTCCCACCCCGTCCTAGGTTCCAGCACAACCAAAACACTAAAACCGCCACCAATGGGCAAGGCTCCTACCCAATGTTCAGAATTGCCGACGTTGACTCAAAAAAAGACTTCCAAAAATTCACCAGCATTGAGCATGACCAGAACATGGGGCGGAATTCTCTCCCCCCCCCCCACGCCGGGTGGGAGAATCGCCCTGGCGCCGCGCGAGTCCCGCCACGCCGCCCCGACGCCTGCACGCGATTCTCCCACCCCCCCCCCAAACTGGCGCGGCGCGAATCACAGCTGGCCGCTGGGAGAATCGCCGCTTGCCGTTGGTAATGGGCGAGCGGCGATTCTCCGGCCCGGATGGGCCGAGCGGCCTGCCCAACACGACAGGTTCCCACCGGCGCCATCCACACCTGGTCGCTGCCGGCGGGAATAGCGCGGAAACGCTGGGGGGGGGGGGCGGGGGGAGCGGCCAGTGGGGGGAGGGGGTTCCTGCACCGGGGGGGGGGGCTCAAAAGGGGTCTGGCCCGCGATTGGTGCACACCGATCGGCGGGCCGGCCTCTCTGAAGGAGGACCTCCTTTCCTCCGCTGCCCCGCAAGATCCATCCGACATCTTCTTGCGGGGCGGCCGCAGGGGGGACGGCAACCGCGCATGCACGGTTAACGTCATTTGCGTGGCGCCAGTCGCGTCATTTACGCAGCGCCGCTTTTACGCTGCGCCAAGGCCCGGCGTGCATAAATGACGCGGCGCCGCTCCTAGCCCCCCGGGGTCGGGAGAATAGGGGGCTGGCAACGGCCTCCGACGCCGGAGTGAAACACTCCGGTTTTCACTCCGGCGTCAGGACTTAGTCTCCCGATGGGAGAATTGCGCCCATGATGTGCCAGGCCTCCCAGACACCGATCACATCTATCATCCACTCCTTCAAAAAATCCGACTCATTTTCATAGAATTTACAGTGCAGAAGGAGGCCATTCGGCCCATCGAGTCTGCACCGGCTCTTGGAAAGAGCACCCTACCCAAGGTCAACACCTCCACCCTATCCCCATAACCCAGTAACCCCACCCAACACTAAGGGCAATTTTGGACACTAAGGACAATTTTTATCATGGCCAATCCACCTAACCTGCACATCTTTGGACTGTGGGAGGAAACCGGAGCACCCGGAGGAAACCCACGCACACACGGGGAGAACGTGCTGACTCCGCACAGACAGTGACCCAAGCCGGGAATCGAACCTGGGACCCTGGAGCTGTGAAGTGCTATCCACTATGCTACCGTGCTGCCCCTTTTTAGCCTTCGTGAGGTGTACCCGGAACACCATTTTCAGCTGGATGAGACTCAGTTTCGCACAGGACGAGGTTGAGTTCACCCTCCTCGACGTCTCACTCCAATTCTCCTCCTCCAAGATCGGTCCCAGCTCCTCCGCCCACTTTGCCTTCACACCCTCGACAGAGCCCGTCTCCTCCCCCATCATCCGCTGGTATATACCCGACGTGTTGGCCACCTCCAAACCTTGGCTGCTTCATCAGAAAGGCTGAAAAGTACTTTTGACCCAGCTGTGGACCTGGAGATACCCGAACCAGTATTTTTCTTTCAGTTTCCCTAAGCGAGCAAACTGACCTTCCAAAAATAAATCTCTCATTTTCTCTAAAGCTTTATCCTTTCATTCCCTAAATTTCACATCCAGGCCAGCAGGTCCAAATAACTGATTCGCACAGAGGATCAGCCCAGAGGCAGCCCTCAAGTTAAAATGATGGCGGAGTTGGCTCCAAATTATTAACGTGGCTACTACTAGTGAGTTAGACAAGTATTTCTTTGGTACCACAGCGGAGCTGATACCAACACCGCTCGGCTTGCTCCCCTCACAGGCTCTGCTTCCACCCGAACCCAAAGCTCACTTGAATCTCTGAATCTCCTCTAGCAACTTCCAAGCATCAGCTGCCCAAAGTATTGAAAGTTTGGCAAGGCCAAGCCCCCTAATTCTCTCTCCCTCTGGAGCAACGTCCTCCTGATCCTTGGGCTCTTACCCTTCCAAATAAACCCAGTCGCCAAAAAGCCAATCTCTCTGAAAAAGGCCTTGGGCAAGAATGTCGGATTGTACTCAGCCCGCCAGGGATAAGGGGAGACCGTCCCATCTTTGCAAGCCTGCTTTGACCTTTGCCACCAGATTTGTATAATTCAATCTCTGGAGTTTTCCCCAGTCCCTTGCTTTCAGGACACCCAAATACCAAAAGTACTTCCAGCTAGTCGGAACGGCACTCCGATAAACCCCCTTCCCTGCCTCACCAACCTAACCACAAAGAATTCACACTTTCTTATATATCTTGTAACCAGAAAAAGCCCCCAAATGCTGCAAGGTCCCCATAATGTTATCTATTGACGCCTCCAGATCCCTCACATATAATAGTCATCTGTCACCCCACAGCGAGACCCTGGGCGAGATTCTCCGACCCCCCACCGGGTCGGAGAATCGCAGTGGGCCGTCGTGAATCCCGCCCCCGTCGCCCGCCGAATTCTCCGAAGGGAGAAAAGTCGGCGGGGCGTCAATCGCACCGCACACCTCGGAGAATGGCACGGGTGGGCGCAAGGCAATGGATTTCGCGGCAGCCGATATTCTCCCGTCCGGATGGGCCAAAGTCCCGCCGACGTGATCACGGGTCACGTCGGCGTAAATCAAACCACCTATTAATTGGCGTCAACCAGTGCTCATGGTTGACGTCGACCAGCGTGGAGGTGGGTGATGGCCTGGGGGGTTGGCCGCTGGAGAGGCGATGGCGTGGCCGCAGTCTGTATGTGTAAGGGAGAGGTGTGTGTAGGGTTGTGTGTGTGTGTGCGCGGCGGGGGGGGGTGGTCAGAGTGGGCTGGGCTCCGGGGGAGTGCCGGGAGGGGGGGTGAGTGCCGGGGACGGGAGGATGACTGCCGGGGAGGGGGACGGGGGGACCGTGCCGGGGAGGGGGATGGGGGGGGTCCGTGCCGGGGAGGGGGACGGGGGATGGGGGTCCGTGCCGGATAGGGGGACGGGGGGGTCCGTGCCGGGGAGGGGGACGGGGGGAAGGGTCCGTGCCGGATAGGGGGACAGGGGGGGTCCGTGACGGGGAGGGGAACGGGGGGAAGGGTCCGTGCCGGATAGGGTGACGGGGGGGTCCGTGCCGGGGAGGGGGACGGGGCCAAGGGGGTCCGTGCCGGATAGGGGGACGGGGGGGTCCGTGTCAGGGAGGGGGACGGGGTACGTGCCGGATAGGGGGACGGGGGGGGTCCGTGTCGGGAGGGGGCCGGGGGGGTCCGTGCCGGGTGGGGGACGGGGGGGGTCCGTGCCGGGGAGGGGGACGGGGGTCCGTGCCGGGGAGGGGGATGGGGGTTCTGTGCCGGGAAGGGAGACGGGCGGACGGGGGGTCCGTGCCGGGGAGGGACGTGGCGGGGGGGGGGGAGTCCATGCCGGGGAGGGGGGGGGTGCGAGGGCAAGTGAGTTGGTCCACCTGGCCAGATGCCAGCCTCCAACAGTCGGACCCATGCGGTCCATGCCGCCTGGCTGGGGGGGAGGAGGGGGTATGGGCAATGATGACATGTCGTCGTTTCCCCCCCCCCCCCCCCCCCCCCGCACAGGCCGTCATGTTTTCTGGTCAGCCAGCGATGTTGGCCGCCGTGGCGGCAGCCGCTAATGTCCATGTTGCCCTGGATGAGGAGGAGGAGGAGGAGGAGGAGCGTGCCAGAGAGGCGGTGCACGCTGCCGCAGAGGGGCAGGCGGCAGCCGACCAGGCTGGAGGGACACCTGACCGACAGGACGAGGAGGGGGAGGAGGACGTCGCGGCCCCACGGCAACGAGGACGCCCCGTGTGTACCGGCCCCGGCTGTCGTACCAGGACCTCACGGACCGGGAATGCAGGAGGAGACTCCGGATGAGCCGGGAAACTGTGGCACACATCTGCCACCTGCTGGCGCACCTGTCACCGCGTGGCACTGGCGGGGGACACCCTCTCCCCGTGTCCGTCAAGGTTACGGTGGCCCTGAACTTTTATACGACGGGGTCATTCCAGGCACCGAGTGGGGATCTGTCCGGCATATCGCAGACATCGGTGCACCGGTGCATCCGGGCAGTGACAGACGCCCTATATGCCATTGCGCACCACTACATCCGCTCCCCTGTGGACCGGGCCAGCCAAAATGCCCGGGCCATGGGCTTCTCTGCCGTGGCCGGGTTCCCCATGGTCCAAGGCGCGATCGATGGGATGCACGTCGCCGTGCGGCCACCTGCAAATAACAGGGCCGTGTTCACCAACAGAAAGGCAACCTATTCGATGAACATACAGGTGGTCTGCGACCACCGCATGATGATCCTGCACGTCTGCGCCCATTACCCGGGCAGTGAACACGACTCATACGTGTTGTCGCGGTCATCCATCACCGGCATGTACGAGGGACGCCATCCCCGGCTGAGGGGCTGGTCGCTGGGCGACAGGGGCTACCCATTGCGATCGTGGCTGATGACGCCTATACTGAGGCCACGCAATGAGGCGGAGAATCGCTACAATGATGCCCATGTAGCGACAAGGGGAGTGATAGAGAGGTGCTTTGGCGTGCTGAAGATGCGTTTCAGGTGCCTGGACCTCTCTGGGGGCGCCCTCCAGTATCGGTCAGATAGGGTCGGCCGCATCATTGTGGTGTGCCGCGTCCTGCACAATATAGCCCAGCAGAGGGGCAATGTGCCTCAGGCAGAGGACGGCGGAGTGGAGGAGCAGCAGGAAGAGGCGCAGTCCTCCCGAGATGAGGGGGATGGGGGCAATGGTCAGGGCAGACGGGCTAGACACTTGCAGGTGGCTGTCCACCGTTACCGGCTGGGCCAGCGGGCACGGGACAGACTGATAGACGCCCGCTTCACTGACTAGATGGCTGTGGGAATCGGGTAGTATGGCCACAGACCACACACCATGGCAACATCCGACCACCCACACCCTGCACCCTCACCCTCCTCCCCAACCCCACCCGCATACACACCACCCCCCCATTGCCGATCCACCTGCGGCACAACGGCCGGGCTCACACAGTTGCCGGTGGACGCGTGTCTATTGCAGGCCATGGAGGATGATGACAACCCGCCCTGCGATGAGCTCCTGGCTCCACATCGTTGGACTATGTCTGACCCATGGCCACAGTACCACCATCCACCCGGACCATCCCTGCATGCGGCTGTGACACTGCAGCGCACGATCCCATCCTCTGCCCGGGGGGATGTTGATGGCGGCCCAGGGGGAAGGGGGCAGACTCACCTGGGCTGAGGTAAGACCACCCCTCACACACACACTTGTGCTCAACGTACATGACACCCCCGCACACTTTGGACAGAGCACAAAGGCAGCTTCTGTAGGTGTAACATTGACTTTAATAACGAAAGGAGTTCATGCACGTGCCCTAGCCCCTAAAACTCATCTGTGCCCTGCACCCGTGCCAACTTACTCAGTGTCTAATTGTTTGGCCTTACGGGCCCTTTGACTACGCCTAGGTGGTTCCCCAGACGGTACAGCAGAACTGGAGGTGGACTCCTGTGATTCCTGCCCTCTGACACGGGATCCCTTTGGCGGCTGTTTCCTGGGGCGTCCTGGCCTAGATGGGCCAGGCTGCGGCCCGGGCGACTGGGATGGCGAGCTGCCAGCCTGTCCTGCCCGTTGCCCACCCGATGCACCTGGGACGGAAGGGAGCGAGCCCGAGGTGTTGAGGTGTTCTGGGACCTCCCCTACAATGGGACCCGGAACAGGACCCAGCATCTCCTCCTCCCTCGGGGTGCCCGGTGGCCCCCAGGCCTCTACATGGGTGGGGGATGCGAACGGACTGGCCATCCGACGCCCCCCCGACATCTGGCGCTGCCAGTCCTGGAGGCCTGTGCTGGTATCGACAGGGGTCTGCAGGTTTGCAGCCATGGAGCTCAGGGGGTTGGCAATCCCTGTCTGTGACTGTGCGACGCCGGCTCGCACATTGGCAATGGCGCCGATGCCCTCAGCGATGGCCTGCTGAGACTGGGCCATGGCCTGCTGAGACTGGGCCATGGCCTGCTGAGACTGGGCCATGGCCTGCAGAGATTGGGCTATGGACTACTGAGACTGGGCCATGGCCTGCAGAGATTGGGCTATGGACTGCTGAGACTGGGCCATGGCCTGCTGAGACTGGGCCATGGCCTTCAGAGACTGTGCCACAGAGTTGAGCCCCTCTGCCATCTGCCGCTGGCTCATGGCCTCCTGTGAGAGGGCAGCCATGTCCTGGGCCACAGACTGCACGGAAAGCCCCAGACCTCGCAAACCGCTCCCCATGTCTGACACTGTCGCACACATTGCCTCCACCGCGGACGCCACCCGTGCGGTGTCGGCCTGGGTGGCACGCATGACCAGCACCACTGCCAGCTCCTGGACACGGGTGGACTCCTCCACCTGCGACTGCAGCCGCAGGAAGCTGGCCGTCACCCTCTTCGCTCGTCTCAGGTTCGGTGGTTGCATCGGACCTATGGGTGGGTGTGGTAACTCCAGGAACCCGGGATCCATCTGGGCGGCAGATGTTCGCTTGGGCTGGGCTGCCCTCCGACCGCCCGGCCCCTCTGCTGCTCCTACCTCCACCTGCTGTACCGGGAGGCTGTGTTGTGCGCACCAGTGAGTGTACCAGACGCCGCATCACTAAAGTGCCCAACCGAGGTGAGCGTCTCTGCGATGGTGGAGGGTGTTGGTGACAGCAGTGGCGTTGTGTCGTGCGCATCGTCCGACTCTGAGCCCATGGCACTTTGGGGTGGCGGTTCGTCTCCGCCCATCCAATCTGTGTCACTGTCCTGTATTTCAGTTTCCTGGGTAGGGGTGTCCTGGGTTGTGGTTTCATGGCTCGGCTATGACGGGAGCCTGTGGCTGCCCCTCTCGTTGCTGGGTGGCACACGCCTGCGTCGCCGCACCCGCATGAGACAGGGGCGCCGTCTCCCTGTTGCTCCAGGTCTCTCCGTCTCCCGTGGTCTCCGAGGGGCATCATGCGGGCGTTGCATGCCAGAGGGTCCGAGTCTCTCCGTCTCCCGTGGTCTCCGAGGGGCATCGTGCGGGCGTCGCATGCCAGAGGGTCCGGATCTCTCCGTCTCCCGTGGTCTCCGAGGGGCATCGTGCGGGCGTCGCATGCCAGAGGGTCCGGGTCTCTCCGTCTCCCGTGGTCTCCGAGGGGCATCATGCGGGCGGTCTGCATCTGCGGGGATGGGTGCCTCGACGTTTGCTCCTGCGATACACAATGAAGCATGCATGGTTAGACACGCAGGCAGTGATCAGGTGATATGGGGGAGGGGGGATATGGGGACGGGCTGTCGGCGGCTCACTTGCTGGTGGGCCCTCGTCCTCTGCATCAGCAACCTCCCGGTCCTCAGATCCGCCAGCCAGTTCCAGGGCCCTTCCCTCATGTTCGGTCAGTGGCCTCTCATCAGCTGGGCCTCCTCCAGTCCTCACATGCTCCCTGGTGTTGTGTGCGCGCTTCTCCTGTGGGGGGTGGTGGCAGGGGTAAAAGGCAACAGTGTTAGACAGGTATATGAATGCACGCCATCGGTTGCGCGTGTATTGCAGAGGATAAGGTGAGGGCTGGATTCACTTGGGGAAATGGGAGAAGGCGGATATGGGGAGGGGCGATATGGGGGAGGGGGGATATGGGAAGGGGGATATGGGGGAGGGGAGATATGGGGAGGGGGGATATGGGGAGGGGGGATATAGGGGAGGGGGGATATGGGGAGGGGGGATATGGATATCGGGCAGGGGGGGGGGGACTCACCCTGGCTGCCCTGACGAGGTTGTTCACCTTCTTGTGGCACTGGGTGCCTGTCCGTGGTGTCAGGGCCACAGCGCTGACGGCCTCTGCCACCTCCCTTCACAGACGCCGTCTGTGGCACAGGCGACTCTGCGGCCGTGTCCGGGATACAGGGCCTCCCTCCTCTGCTCCACTGCGTCCAGGAGAGCCTCAATGTCGCGGGACTGGAACCTTGAGGCTGAGCGGCAGGCGGCCATCCGGTCGGGTCTTCTGGTCGGGTGGAGGGACTACCTTTTGAGCCGTCTTTTGAGTCTTTTGAGCCGTCACGCCGTGCGGCGTGCATGACGGCGTGCGGCGTAAACCATGTGAGCCAGCACGGATAGCGGCACGTGGCTGCTAGCCCATTCCGGGCCGGAGACTTATCGACGTTTGGGGCGGTGTGATGCAGGTGGGATTTGCGCCGTTTTTGGCGCCGGTCGGCGGACATCGCGCCGATAACGGAGAATTCCGCCCCGTGTTCCACCCCACCTCTAACTATTGCGGTAGATAATGGGGTGCCAATGGATGTGGTATATCTGGTTTGCCAGAAAGCCTTTGACAAGGTGCCACACAAAAGGTTGCTGCATAAGATAAAGATGCATGGCATTAAGGGGAAAGTAGTAGCATGGATAGAGGTTTGGTTAATTAATAGAAAGCAAAGAGTGGGGATTAATGGGTGTTTCTCTGGTTAGCAATCAGTAGCTAGTGGTGTCCCTCAGGGATCAGTGTTGGGCCCACAATTGACATAGATGATTTGGAGTTGGGGACCAAGGGCAATGTGTCCAAGTTTGCAGACGACACTAAGATGAGTGGTAAAGCAAAAAGTGCAGAGGATACTGGAAGTCTGCAGAGGGATTTGGATAGGCTAAGTGAATGGGCTAGGGTCTGGCAGATGGAATACAATGTTGACAAATGTGAGGTTATCCATTTTGGTAGGACTAACAGCAAAAGGGTTTATTATTTAAATGATAAAATATTAAAACATGCTGCTGTGCAGAGAGACCTGGGTGTGCTAGGGCATGAGTCGCAATGATTTGGTTTACAGGTGATTAAGAAGGCAAATGGAATTTTGTCCTTCATTGCTAGAGGGATGGAGTTTAAGACTAGGGAGGTTATGCTGCAATTGTATAAGGTGTTAGGCCACACCTGGAGTATTGTGTTCAGTTTTGGTCTCCTTACCTGAGAAAGGACGCACTGGCACTGGAGGGTGTGCAGAGGAGATTCACTAGGTTAATCCCAGAGCTGAAGGGGTTGGATTACGAGAAGAGGTTGAGTAGACTGGGACTGCACTCGTTGGAATTTAGAAGGATGAGGGGGGATCTTATTGAAACATATAAAATTGTGAAGGGAATAGATAGGATAGATGCGGGCAGGTTGTTTCCACTGGCGGGTGAAAGCAGAACTAGGGGGCATAGCCTCAAAATAAGGGGAAGTAGATTTAGGACTGAGTTTAGGAGGAACTTCTTCACCCAAAGGGTTGTGAATCTATGGAATCCATTGCCCACTGGAGCAGTTGAGGCTCCTTCATTAAATGTTTTTAAGATAAAGGTAGATAGTTTTTTGAAGAATAAATTGATTAAGGGTTATGGTGTTCGGGCCGGAAAGTGGAGCTGAGTCCACAAAAGATGAGCCATGATCTCATTGAATAGCGGAGGAGGCTCGAGGGGCCAGATGGCCTACTCCTGCTCCTAGTTCTTATGTTCTTATTCATCCCCAAGTATTCGAGGATCAGGGCCTTGGCCAGTGGCTCTATTGTTCGTGCAAACAGCAAAGGTGACAATGGACATCCCTGCCTGGCATCCTGGTGAAGACGAAAGGGGTCGGACGTCACTTTGTTAGTGCAAACACTGGCAAATGGGTCCTACACAACAGCCGCAACCACACGACAAAGCCCGACCCAAATCCAGATTTTTCTAAAACACCAAACAGATAATCCCACTCTCCCTGATCGAACACCTTCTCTGTGGCGAGCGAGACTATGATCTCGGGACCCGACCCTCCCCCCCGGAGCAAGCACCATATTCAACAGTCGTCTCATGTTCGCTGTCAACCTCCGCTCCTTAACGAAACCCGTTTGGCCTTCCCCCACCACCTCTGGCAGACAAGGTTCCAGTCTTAATGTCAACGCCTTAGCTAACAGCTCCATATCTTCATTTAATAGGGAGACTGGTCGATATGACCCACAGTCTAAGAGGTCCTTGTCTTTTTCCAAGAGCAGGGAAATCGAAGCCTGCCTCAGCGTCTGTGGGAAAGTGCCTTTCTCCATGGAGTCCCTGAACATCCCTAACAATAGAGGAACTAATAGGTACATGAATATTTTATAAAATTCCACCGGGAACCAGTCAGGTTCCCCTGATCCTCTTCCCCACCCATAATAAACAAAGGCCTTAAACTGATACCCCAATCCCCCCCATCGTCCCAGCAACTGCTGAGCCCGTAAAGAAGGAAAATCTTTTTTAAAAACATAACAGAGGAAACAACCCCATCCAACCCAACTCAACATCTTAACAACATGAACAATAAAAACAGTAAAATATTAACACCCCAACCGCCCGCATCCCTCAAGCCACGATATTTGATAAAGTCCTCCGCCTGCTCAGTAGCTTTGAAATAGAAATCTTTTGAATCAAACTTGACCCTTAATTTTGCTGGATACACACACTCCCCGATTAAAGAGGACTGTCTTCACCTTATTGAAGGCCACCCGTTATTTCGCCAGACCCATGCCAATGTCCTCGTAAATCCTTGCCATGTTGCCATCCTAGCTGATGTTTCGGGCTTTCTTGGCCTATTCCAGGACCTGCTCCTTTCTCTAAAAGCTATGAAACTGAATGAGCTCCGCTCGAGGTGGCTCATTCGGTCCCATTTTCTGCCTCAAGGCCCATTTGGGTCCTGTCGAACTCCCGCGCAGCAAATACCTCGTCACCGCTCATCAATTGGGCAAACTTCACAGGAATGTATTCGGTGGGCCTTGCGACCTCAACTCCCTCAGGTAGACCCACCAGCTTCAGGGTCATGCGCCTGGACCTATTTTCTAAATCATAGAATTTACAATGCAGAAAAAGGCCATTCGGCCCGTCGGGTCTGCACCGGAGTTTGGAAAGAGCACCCCACTTACGCTCACGCCTCCACCCTATCCCCGTAACCCCACCTAACCTTTTGGGACACTAAGGGCAATTTAGCATGGCCAATCCACCTAACCTGCACATCTTTGAACTGTGGGAGGAAACCGGAGCACCCAGAGCAAACCCATGCACACACGGGGAGAACAGACTCCGCACAGACAATGACCCAAGCCACGAATTGAACCTGGGACCCTGGAGCTGTGAAGCAACTGTGCTAACCACTGTGCTACTGTGCTGCCCACATCCAGCTTTTCTTTGTGGCCCTTGTTCCCGACTCCAGCAAACGCCAATTCAGCCTCTAAGGACGCAAGTCTGTCTTCGTGCTGGGATAAGGCCTCCTCCACATTTTTCAATTTCTCCCCTTGCATGCCTACTGCTTTAATTGTTTTGCTCAGTTGCTCCCTTATTGGGCCCAAAGCTTCCTCCACCATGGTTTTAAATGAAGCCTTCAATTCCTTTTAAAAAAAAACATTTTTTTCAGACATTTATAAATTTTTAAACAACAATTTCAAGAGAAAACACAGCAAAGTAAGTAACCCCCCCCAACCAACAACCACACCCAGCCAACATGGTTTACATACAAAGTTTTCCAGTCACCCTCCTCCACTTACTAATCCCACCCCAACCATCACCCCTGAAGTCTTCAATTCCTGATCGTGTTTCATGAAGTGTTCGTCCATTTCGCCACCAAATTTTTTTAATTCTCTGGCTACCACCCTGCCATTATATCAAGGGTGATGGGCATGAATGCTTCCTCCACCATCTTTGATGCCTCCTTGTTCGGATGCGACGTCTGCAACTTCACCCTCCGCCCCTCTTCGATGTCAATTTTAATATCTCCTTCTTTATGGCCAATTTCACTACCGGGCAAGTCTGTTCTTAAAAAAAACCAAATTCCTCCGATTTGGCTGATAAGCCCAAAGAGCGGGAGCCACCAGAGATGTGACCGCTACTTCATTCCGCTGCAACGGAAGTCCAAATTGCCATTTTAAAGAGATTGGTTTTATTTTTGAAGTGGTGCTGGGGTTTTTATTTGATAATTGTTTTCATTAACAGGTGTGGGAGAAGCTTCTCTTTGCCTTGTGTTTCTTTCATGCTCTCATCCAAGAACGTCGTATGTTTGGTTCACTTGGCTGGAATGTGCCCTACGAGTTCAATGAGTCTGACCTGAGGATCAGTGCAAAGCAAGTTCAGGTATGTCACGGTTACAAGTGAGCAACTGATTGAAAAAACTCACCAATGGTAACAAATAACTAATTTGTCAAATGATTTTGAAATATGACCCCCTATTTAACAGTGTCAACTTTGCTCTATTGGTGACCCTCTCCCCTCTGAGTTGGAAGGAAGACTTTCCTTTATTTATTTCTAATAAATTTAGAGTACTAATTCTTTTTTTTTCAATTAAGGATCAATTTAGCATGGCCAATCCACCTATTCTGCACAACTTTGTGTTGTGCGGGTGAGATCCACAGGGAGAATGTGCAAACTCCACACAGACAGTTACCCGGGGCCGGGATCGAACCCAGGTCCTTGGCGCCGTGAGGCAACAGTGCTAAACGCTGCACCACCGTGCTGCCCAAAGACTTGTATTTATATAGAATCATTCACAACCGCAGAGTGTCAAAGTGCTTTGCAGCTGATTAATTACACCCATCCCCAATTTTTAGTCGTTTTGCCTAATGTAGTTTCATTATTTAGTTTACTAATTACTAACACTTAATTGTTGTAAGTAAGTAATAATCTGTTATAACATAGTTTGGGAACCAGGTGCAGGAGCTTTTATGCATCGTTGGTATGGTTACCGGCTGGGCAAAGCCATTGTTTCTCCATTTTGTGTAGCTTTCGGCTTCAGTTTTGGTCTCGCCAAACTCCGCCTTGGAACATGCTGCCAGATGTCATTCCCCACACTTTATCCCCTCCTCCCTCTCCCGCATTTCTTGCCAGTCCTCACCCTAAGACCATGTTAGGCTTCCAGCCTGCATTCCTCCTATCGATGGCCAAGAGCATTTGACTGGATCACAGCAGGAGCACTGCCGAAGGAGCTGTCTACTGCCCCTCAGGGTCTCAGTCAGGCATGTTGCACCTTTCTGACTTGGAGACTGGGGTTTGACAAGGAGTCCGGCAGCTGAAGCCACCTGAATCTCTCAGATCTGGCTGAAGAACCAGTTAGCTGTCCAGCCCGAGGGTGAGAAGCGATGTCACAGCCCGAGCTCCCAGGTGAGTAGTCCCTGGCTCTGCAGCTCATAATCAGGAAGCTTTCCACAAATGGAGGAGGAAATCAACAACTTAATCAGCAATTTGTGCAGAAGCAGCAATTGTCAACTTGTTACCAGTTAGAGAGCACTTACATATTAAAAATAATTAAATAAAAGCAGTTGAGGCCAAAACGTTGTGTAATTTCAAGAAGGAATTAGATAAAGCTCTTGGGGCTAAAGGGATCAAGGGATATGGGGGGGGGGGGGGAAGGCGGGATCTAGGTATTGAGCTTGATGATCAGCCATGATCATGATGAATGGTGGAGCAGGCTCAAAGGGCCAAATGGCCTCCTCCTTCTAATTTCTATGTTTCTCAGTTCACTTTGGTTGTTTTTGCCACAACAGTGGGAAAGTCGAGCTTTCATCTACATTGTGCTGAAAATCTTTGGCTATATATGCATCTCCCGCCGGGAGGGCGGTGTAAATCCCGCCCGGCCGCCCCGCGATATTCTCCGGCCCCCCAAAAACCCCGTTGACGTGAATCGCGCCGCACGCCACGGAGAATGGCGAGGACCAGCACGACACAACAGGCCCCTGGGCCGCGCCAATTCTCTGGGCTGGAGGGGCCGAGTCAACCCGGCGTAAATCAAACCACCTCTTTAACGGCGTCAACCAGTCGTGATGGGGGGGGGGGGGGGGGGGGGGGGGGGCGGGTTGGAGAGGGTGCGTGATGGAGAGGGTGCGTGATGGAGAGGGTGCGTGATGGAGAGGGTGCGTGCCAGGGAGGAGGGGGGGGGGGGTTGGAGAGGGTGCGTGATGGAGAGGGTGCGTGATGGAGAGGGTGCGTGATGGAGAGGGTGCGTGATGGAGAGGGTGCGTGATGGAGAGGGTGCGTGATGGAGAGGGTGCGTGATGGAGAGGGTGCGTGATGGAGAGGGTGCGTGCCAGGGAGGAGAGGGGGGGGGTTGGAGAGGGTGCGTGATGGAGAGGGTGCGTGATGGAGAGGGTGCGTGATGGAGAGGGTGCGTGATGGAGAGGGTGCGTGATGGAGAGGGTGCGTGATGGAGAGGGTGCGTGCCAGGGAGGAGAGGGGGGGGGGGTTGGAGAGGGTGCGTGATGAAGAGGGTGCGTGATGGAGAGGGTGCGTGATGGAGAGGGTGCGTGATGGAGAGGGTGCGTGCCAGGGAGGAGAGGGGGGGGTTTGGAGAGGGTGCGTGATGGAGAGGGTGCGTGATGGAGAGGGTGCGTGATGGAGAGGGTGCGTGCCAGGGAGGAGAGGGGGGGGGGGGGTTGGAGAGGGTGCGTGATGGAGAGGGTGCGTGATGGAGAGGGTGCGTGATGGAGAGGGTGCGTGATGGAGAGGGTGCGTGATGGAGAGGGTGCGTGCCAGGGAGAAGAGGGGGGGGGGTTGGAGAGGGTGAGTGATGGAGAGGGTGCGTGATGGAGAGGGTGCGTGCCGGGGAGGAGAGGGGGTAGGGTTGGGGAGGGTGCGTGCCGGGGAGGGGGGGGGGGGTGGCGAGGGCAAGTGATGGAGAAGGTGCGTGCCGGGGAGGAGGGAGGGAGGGGGGTGTCTGCCTGGCCATGTGCCAGCTGGCAACAGTCGCGTCCATGCAGCCCATGGCACCTGGCTGCTGGGGAGGGGTATGGGCAATGGTGACATGTCATCTATCCCCCCACCCCCACTCCCTGCAGGCCATTATGTTTGGTCATCACCCAGCAATGTAGGCCGCCGTGGCGGGAGCCGCACGTCTACATGTTGCCCTGGGGGAGCTGGAGCAGGAGCGTGCCAGGGAGGCAGTGCTGCCTCCTGCCGCAGGGAGGCAGGTGGCAGCCGTCCAGGCTGTAGGGCCAACCGCACGACAGGACGAGGAGGAGGAGGAGGTGGTGGTGGTGCCACGGAGATGCCCGATGAGGCCCCGTGTGTACCGGCCCCGCTTGTCGTACCAGGACCTCACGGACCGGGCATGCAGGAGGAGACTCCGGATGAGACGGGAAACCGTGGCACACATCTGCCACCTGATGGCACACCTGGCACCGCATGGGACTGGGGGAGGACACCCTCTCCCCGTGGCCATCAAGGTTACGTTGGCCCTGAACGCCTATGCCGCAATGTGATTCCAGGCGCCGAGTGGGGTGCTGTCCGGCACCTTGCAGGCATCGGTGCGCCGGTGCATCCATGCAGTGACAGATGCCCTATATGTCATTGCGGACCGCTACATTCTGTGCACCGGGCTTCGCTGCGGCGGCCAGGATGCCCATGGTCCAGGGGGCGATCGATGGGATGCACGTCGCCGTGCGGCCACCTGTAGATAGAACATAGAACGATACAGCGCAGTACAGGCCCTTCGGCCCACGATGTTGCACCAAAACAAAAGCCATCTAACCTACACTATGCCATTATCATCCATATGCTTATCCAATAAACATTTAAATGCCCTCAATGTTGGCGAGTTCACTACTGTTGCAGGTAGGGCATTCCACGGCCTCACCACACTTTGTGTAAAGAACCTACCTCTGACCTCTGTCCTATATCTATTACCCCTCAGTTTAAAGCTATGTCCCCTCGTGCCAGCCATTTCCATCCGCGGGAGAAGGCTCTCACTGTCCACCCTATCTAACCCCCTGATCATTTTGTATGCCTCTATTAAGTCTCCTCTTAACCTTCTTCTCTCCAACGAAAACAACCTCAAGTCCATCAGCCTTTCCTCATAAGATTTTCCCTCCATACCAGGCAACATCCTGGTAAATCTCCTCTGCACCCGCTCCAAAGCCTCCACGTCCTTCCTATAATGCGGTGACCAGAACTGTACGCAATACTCTAAATGCGGCCGTACCAGAGTTTTGTACAGCTGCAACATGACCTCCTGACTCCGGAACTCAATCCCTCTACCAATAAAGGCCAACACTCCATAGGCCTTCTTCACAACCCTATCAATCTGGGTGGCAACTTTCAGGGATCTATGTACATGGACACCTAGATCCCTCTGCTCATCCACACTTCCAAGAACTTTACCATTAGCCAAATATTCCGCATTCCTGTTATTCCTTCCAAAGTGAATCACCTCACACTTCTCTACATTAAACTCCATTTGCCACCTCTCAGCCCAGCTCTGCAGCTTATCTATGTCCCTCTGTAACCTGCTACATCCTTCCACACTGTCGACAACACCAACGACTTTAGTGTCGTCTGCAAATTTACTCACCCACCCTTTTGCGCCTTCCTCTAGGTCATTGATAAAAATGACAAACAGCAACAGCCCCAGAACAGATCCTTGTGGTACGCCACTTGTAACTGAACTCCATTCTGAACATTTCCCATCAACCACCACCCTCTGTCTTCTCTCAGCTAGCCAATTTCTGATCCACATCTCTAAATCACCCTCAATCCCCAGCCTCCGTATTTTCTGCAATAGCCTACCGTGGGGAACCTTATCAAACGCTTTACTGAAATCCATATACACCACATCAACTGCTCTACCCTCGTCTACCTGTTCAGTCACCTTCTCAAAGAACTCGATAAGGTTTGTGAGGCATGACCTACCCTTCACAAAGCCATGCTGACTATCCCTGATCATATTATTCCTATCTAGATGATTATAAATCTTGTCTCTTATAATCCCCTCCAAGACTTTACCCACTACAGACGTGAGGCTCACCGGTCTATAGTTGCCGGGGTTGTCTCTGCTCCCCTTTTTGAACAAAGGGACCACATTTGCTATCCTCCAGTCCTCTGGCACTATTCCTGTAGCCAATGATGACATAAAAATCAAAGCCAAAGGTCCAGCAATCTCTTCCCTGGCCTCCCAGAGAATCCTAGGATAAATCCCATCAGGCCCCGGGGACTTATCTATTTTCAGCCTGTCCAGAATTGCCAACACCTCTTCCCTACGTACCTCAATGCCATCTATTCTAATAGCCTGGGTCTCAGCATTCTCCTCCACAACATTATCTTTTTCCTGAGTGAATACTGACTAAAAATATTCATTTAGTATCTCGCCTATCTCTTCAGACTCCACACACAACTTCCCATCCCTGTCCTTGACTGGTCCTACTCTTACCCTAGTCATTCGCTTATTCCTGACATACCTATAGAAAGCTTTTGGGTTTTCCTTGATCCTACCTGCCAAATACTTCTCATGTCCCCTCTTTGCTCGTCTTAGCTCTCTCTTTAGATCCTTCCTCGCTACCTTGTAACTATCCATCGCCCCAACTGAAACTTCACACCTCATCTTCACATGGGCCTCCTTTTCCTCTTAACAAGAGATTCCACTTCTTTGGTAAACCACGGTTCCCTCACTCTACGCCTTCCTCCCTGCCTGACCGGTACATACTTATCAAGAACACGCAGTGGCTGATCCTTGAACAATCTCCACTTATCCAGTGTGCCCAACACTTGCAGCCTACTTCTCCAACCTATCCCCCCCCAAGTCACGTCTAATGGCATCATAATTGCCCTTCCCCCAGCTATAACTCTTGCCCTGCGGTGTATACTTATCCCGTTCCATCACTAACGTAAACGTCACCGAAGTGTGGTCACTGTCCCCAAAGTGCTCTCCTACCTCCAAATCCAACACCTGGCCAGGTTCATTACCCAAAACCAAATCCAACGTGGCCTCGCCTCTTGTTGGCCTGTCAACGTATTGTGTCAGGAAACCCTCCTGCACACACTGTACAAAAAATGACCCATCTAATGTATTCAAACTATATCTTTTCCAGTCAATATTTGGAAAGTTAAAGTCTCCCATAATAACTACCCTGTTACTTTCGCTCTTATCCAGGATCATCCTCGCAATCCTTTCCTCTACATCCCTAGAACTATTTGGAGGCCTATAGAAAACTCCCAACAGGGTGACCTCTCCTTTCCTGTTTCTAACCTCAGCCCATACTACCTCGGAAGATGAGTCCCCATCTAGCATCCTCTCCGCCACCGTAATACTGCTCTTGACTAGCAGCGCCACACCTCCCCCTCTTTTGCCTCCTTCTCTGAGCTTACTAAAACACCTAAACCCCGGAACCTGCAACATCCATTCCTGTCCCTGCTCTATCCATGTCTCCGAAATGGCCACAACATCGAAGTCCCAGGTACCAACCCATGCTGCCAGTTCCCCTACCTTATTTCGTATACTCCTGGCATTGAAGTAGACACACTTCAAACCACCTGAACACTGGCCCCCTCCTGCGACGTCAAATCTGTGCTCCTGACCTCTATACTCTCATTCTCCCGTACCCTAAAACTACAATCCAGGTTCCCATGCCCCTGCTGCATTAGTTTAAACCCCCCCAAAGAGCACTAACAAATCGCCCCCCCAGGATATTTGTGCCCCTCAGGTTCAGATGTAGACCATCCTGTCTGTAGAGGTCCCACCTTCCCCAGAAAGAGCCCCAGTTATCCAGAAATCTGAATCCCTCCCGCCTGCACCATCCCTGTAGCCACGTGTTTAATTGCTCTCTCTCCCTATTCCTCATCTCATTATCACGTGGCACGGGCAACAACCCAGAGATAACAACTCTGTTTGTTCTAGTTCTGAGCTTCCATCCTAGCTCCCTGAAAGCCTGTCTGACATCCTTGTCCCCTTCCCTACCTATGTCGTTAGTGCCAATGTGGACCACGACTTGGGGCTGCTCCCCCTCCCCCTTGAGGACCCGGAAAACACGATCCGAGACATCACGTACCCTTGCACCTGGGAGGCAATATACCAAACGTGAGTCTCTCACGCTCCCACAAAATCTCCTATCTGTGCCCCTGACTATCGAGTCCCAAATTACTAATGCTCTGCTCCTCTCCCCCCTTCCCTTCTGAGCAACAGGGACAGACTCCGTGCCAGAGGCCCGTACCCCATGGCTTACCCCTGGTAAGTCCCCCCCCCACAAGTATCCAAAGCGGTATACTTGTTTCTCAGGGGAACGACCGCAGGGGATCCCTGCACTGACTGCTTCTTCCCAGTCCCTCTTACAGTTACCCATCTATCTCCAATCTTTGGCGTAACTAATTCCCTGAAGCTGCTACCTATGACCCTTCTGCCTCCCGAATGATCCGAAGTTCTTCCAACTCCAGCTCCAGTTCCCTAACTCGGTCTTGGAGGAGCTGGATAACAGGGCCATGTTCACGAATAGGAAGGGGACCTATTCCATGAACATTCAGGTGGTCTGCGACTACCGCATGATGATCCTGCACGTCTGCTCCCGGTACACAGGCAGTGTACATGACTCATTCGTATTGGCACAATCTTACATCCCCACCATGTTCGAGGGTCGCCACCCCGGCTGAGGGGTTGGTTGCTGGGCGACAGGGGTTACCCGTTGCGGTCGTGGCCGATGACACCTATACGGAGAACCGCTGCAACGGTGCCCATGCAGCGACCAGGGGTGTGACAGAGAGGTGCTTTGGGCTCCTACAGATACGCTTCAGGTGTCTGGACCGCTCTGGAGGGGCCCTCCAGTACCTGTCAGATCGGGTCAGCCGTATCGTTGTGGTCTGCTGCGTCCTGCACAACATAGCCCAGCAGAGGGGCAATGTGCTGCAGGCAGAGGAGGGGGAAGGGGAGGAGCAGCAAGACTAGGCACAGACCTCCCCAGATGAGGAGGATGGGGGCAATGGTCAGGACAGACAGGCTGGACATGGACGGGAGGCTGCCCACCGTTACCGGCTGGGCCAGTGGGCACAGGACAGGCTGATAGCCACCCGGTTCACGGACTAGGGGGGCGTGGGAAACGCCGAGAATGGGCAGACTGCACACTACGTCACCCGCCTACCACCCTCACCCCACCCACCCACCACCAACCACGCTCACCCCACCCGCATGCACACGACCGCTCCATTGCACATCCACCTGTGGCACACTGGGCCGGGCTCACACGGTCGCCGGTGGAAGCGTGTCTATTGGAGGCCATGGAGGATGATGACAACCCGCCCTGCGATGAGCTCTGGGCTCTACATCGTTGGACAATGTCTGACCCATGGCCACAGTACCACCCTGCACCCGGACCGTCCCTGCATGCGGTCGTGACACTGCCACGCACGGTCCCGTCTGCCCGGGGGAATGGCGAGGGCAACCCGGGGAGAGGGGTGGACACACTCACCTGAGGCTGACGTTCTATCAACCCTCACACAGACACACTGGCGCTCACCTCACACCACACCCCCGCACGCATCGGACAGAGCACAAAGGCAGCTTCTGTAGGTGTGAAAATGATATTAATAACAAACAGTTCATACATGTGCCCCAGCCCTATAACTAATCTGTGCCCTGCACCCGTACCAAATTACTCAGTGTCTAATTTTTTTGCCTTACGGGCCCTTTGACTACGTCTAGGTGGTTCCCCAGAACTGGTACAGCAGAACTGGAGGTGGACTCCTGTGATTCCTGCCCTGTGACTAGGGACCCCTTTGGCGGCCGTTTCCTGGGGCGGCCCGGCCTAGATGGGCCAGGCTGCGGCTCGGGCGACTGGGATGGCGAGCTGCCAGATTGTCCTGCCCATTGCCCACCAGATGTACCTGTGATGGAAGGGAGGGGGGGGGGGGGTCCGAGTAGTCACGGTGTTCCAGGACCACCCCTACAGGAGGACCCGGAATGGGCCTCAGCACCTCCTCCTCCCTCGGGGTGCCCAATGGCCCCTGGGCCTCTACATGGGTCGGGGATGCGAACGGACTGAGCATCCGACGCCCCCCCCCCCCCCCCCTGACACCTGGCGCTGCAAGTCGTGGAGGCCTGCCCTGGTATCAACAAGGGTCTGCAAGTTTGCAGCCATGGAGCTCAGGGAGTTGGCCATCCCTGTCTGTGACTGGGCGACGCCGGCCAGCACCAGGGCAATGGTGCCAATGCCCTCAGCGGTGGCCTGCAGAGACTGGGCCATTGCCTGCTGGGACTGCGCCATGGCCTGCTGAGACTGGGCCACGGCGTTGAGCACCTGTGCGATCTGCTGCTGGCTCTGGCTCATGGCTTCCTGTGAGAGGGCAGCCATGTCCAGGCCCACAGACGCCGCCTGCACGGAAAGACCCACGCCTTGCATACTGCGACCCACGTCTGATACCGTCGCACCCATTGCCTCCACCGTGGACGCCACCCGTGCGGTTTCGGCCTGAGTGGCATGCATGACCGGCACTACTCCCTGCTCCTGCACGTGGGTGGACTCCTCCATCTGCATCTGCAGCTACCGCAAGCCGCCCGTCACCCTCTTCGATCGTCCCTTGGTCCGTGACTGCATCGGGTCTATGGGTGGGTGTGGTTACTCCGGGAACCCGGGACCCGTCTGGGCAGCAGATGGTTGCCTGCGCCGGGCTGCCCTCCGACCGCCCGGCCCCTCGGCTGCTCCTGCCTCAACCTGCTGTACCGGGACGGCTGTATTGTGCGCACCAGTTAGTGTTCCAGATGCCTCATCGCTAAAGTGCCCAACCGAGGGTGTAGGAGATAGCAGCGGCGTAGTGTTGTGTTCCTCACCCGACCCAAAGTCCAGGATCCCCTGGAGTGGTGATTCTTGTCCATCCGTCCCGTGTGTATGTCGTGTGCGTCAGTGTCGTGTGCGTCAGTCTCGTGTCCGTCAGTGTCTTGTGCGTCAGTGTCCTGTCCGTCAGTGTCTTATGCGTCAGTGTCCTGTCCGTCAGTGTCTTATGCGTCAGTGTCCTGTCCGTCAGTGTCTTATGCGTCAGTGTCCTGTCCGTCAGTGTCTTGTGCGTCAGTGTCGTGTGCGTCAGTGACTTGTCCGTCAGTGTCCTGTGCGTCAGTGTCCTGTGCGTCAGTGTCCTGTGCGTCAGTGTCTTGTGCGTCAGTGTCGTGTGCGTCAGTGACTTGTCCGTCAGTGTCCTGTGCGTCAGTGTCTTGTGCGTCAGTGCCTTGTGCATCAGTGTCCTGTCCGTCAGTGTCATGTATGTCAGTGTCTTGTGCGTCAGTGTCCTGTACGTCAGTGTCATGTATGTCAGTGTCTTGTGCGTCAGTGTCCTGTGCGTCGGTGTAGCACCATCGATCACACACGAGGCGAGACATAAAGAACTTCAATCGAGGCTTTATTGAGCAGACTTGTTCAGACTCGTTCCCCAGCAGCTCAGTCACAGAATGCAGCTGCGGGGATTAAACCCAGGTTCACCCCAGGCGGATCCAATCAGGATCCAGCATCTGTCCTCCAATGGCTCCTCAGCATTCATGGTGTACCGTATTACCCTTAATACATACCACCACATTCTCCCCTTGTTAAAAAAGAACCCGGCGGGGTGGTGGATGGTATGGGTTTACAGGGTCGGTACCTTAACCATTGAACTGTATACAATCATGCCGCTTTTACAGGGCCACCAAATTATTCACATTTTACCCGATTTGCAGCGTTAACTATTTACAACAATGCTGCTTTACTGGGCCACTGAATTATATACATATTAAGTCGATTCGATGAGTCGAGATGGTGATCTGGTCGCCCTTTCCAATCGTCTCAGCCCGGGTGGTGGTGGTGGTGCAGGCTCGGGTCCGGTCGACTCTGGGAGCATAGCGCTGTCCCCCTCTTTTTCCTTACCCCTGGATGGGCCTGGGAGGAGAACTGATCTCCCCGGGAAGGGGGTGGCTGTGGGGTGCACCGGCGGGAGTGAGGGGTGGTGATTGGTGTTAGGGAGGTGTGGGGAGCTCCGGCGGGTGCCAGGTCCCGCAGAGAGACCGTGTCCTGTCGGCGTCTGGGTTAGGGTTAGGGTTACGTAGGCGTACTGCGGGTTTGCGTGGAGTAGATGTGCCTTTTCCACCAGCGGGTCTGATTTGTGCGCCCGCACGTGTTTCCGGAGCAGGATGGGTCCCGGGGCTGCCAGCCAGGTCGGAAGTGACGTTCCAGAAGCGGACCTCCTAGAGAAGACAAGGAGGCGCTCGTGAGGCGTTTGGTTAGTGGTGGTACAACAGCAGGGACCGGATAGAGTGAAGGGCATCCGGGAGGACATCCTGCCAGCGGGAGGTTGGGAGACTCCTAGACCGTAGGGCCAGTAGGACGGTTTTCCAGACCGTTCCATTCTCTCTCTCCACCTGTCCGTTTCCCCGGGGGTTGTAGCTGGTCGTCCTGCTCGAGGCTATGCCCCTGCTGAGCAGGAATTGACGCAGCTCGTCACTCATAAAGGAGGAGCCCCTGTCGCTATGGATGTAGGCGGGGAAGCCGAACAGGGTAAAGATGGTGCCGAGGGCTTTAATGACCATGGCCGCGGTCATGTCGGGGCAGGGGATGGCGAAGGGGAAGCGGGGGCATTCGTCAACGACGTTAAGAAAGTACGTGTTGCGATCGGTGGAGGCGAGGGGGCCTTTGAAGTCCAAACTGAGGCGTTCAAAGGGACGGGAAGCCTTTATCAGGTGCGCTCTATCTGGCCTGAAAAAATGCGGTTTGCATTCTGCGCAGATTTGGCATTTCCTGGTGACTGTTCGGACCTCCTCGACGGAGTACGGGAGGTTGCGGGCCTTTATGAAGTGGTAGAAACGAGTTACCCCCGGGTGGCAGAGGTCCTCGTGGAGGGCTTGGAGACGGTCCACTTGTGCGTTGGCACAAGTTCCGTGAGATAGGGTATCGGACGGCTCGTTCAGCTTTCCGGGACGGTACAAGATCTCATAATTGTAGGTGGAGAGTTCGATCCTCCACCGCAGGATCTTGTCGTTCTTTATCTTGCCCCGCTGTGCATTATCGAACACGAAGGCTATCGACCGTTGGTCAGTGAGGAGAGTGAATCTCCTACCGGCCAGGTAATGCCTCGAATGTCGCACAGCTTCCACTATGGCTTGGGCCTCCTTTTCCACTGAGGAGTGGCGAATTTCTGAAGCGTGTAGGGTCCGGGAGAAAAAGGCCACGGGTCTGCCTGCTTGGTTGAGCATGGCCGTCAGAGCTACGTCGGACGCGTCGCTCTCGACTTGGAAGGGGAGGGACTCGTCGATGGCGCGCATCGTGGCCTTTGCGATATCCGTTTTGATGCGGCTGAAGGCCTGGCGGGCCTCTGTCGACAGGGGAAAAGTAGTGGACTGGATTAGTGGGCGGGCCTTGTCTGCGTAGTGGGGGACCCACTGGGCGTAATAAGAAAAGAAGCCCAGGCAGCGTTTCAGGGCTTTGGCACAGTGGGGGAGAGGGAACTCCATGAAGGGGCGCATGCGTTCAGGGTCGGGGCCTATCACTCCATTACGCACTACGTAGCCAAGGATGGCTAGACGGTCGGTGCTAAACACGCATTTTTCCTCGTTGTAGGTGAGGTTGAGGGCGTTAGCGGTCTGGAGGAATTTGCGGAGGTTGGCGTCCTGGTCCTGCTGGTCGTGGCCGCAGATGGTGACGTTGTCGAGGTACGGGAACGTGGCCCGTAAACCGTGCTGGTCGACCATTCGGTCCATCTCCCATTGGAAGACCGAGACTCCGTTCGTGACGCCGAATGGAACCCTTAAGAAGTGGTATAGCCGCCCGGCGAATGGGGAGCTGGTGGTAGGCGGACTTAAGGTCCACGGTGGAGAAGACCTTGTACTGTGCAATCCGATTGACCATGTCGGATATGCGGGGAAGAGGGTACGCATCTAGCTGCGTGTACCTGTTGATGGTCTGGCTATAGTCTATGACCATCCTTTGCTTCTCCCATCTTCACTACTACCACCTGGGCTCTCCAGGGACTATTGCTGGCCTGGATTATGCCTTCCTGCAGCAGCCGCTGGACTTCGGACCTGATAAACGTCCGGTCCTGGGTGCTGTACCGTCTGCTCCTAGTGGCGACGGGTTTGCAATCCGGGGTGAGGTTCGCAAACAGGGAGGGTGGTTCGACCTTGAGTGTCGCGAGGCCGCAGATAGTCAGTGGGGGTATAGAACATAGAACATAGAACAATACAGCGCAGTACAGGCCCTTCGGCCCACGATGTTGCACCGAAACAAAAGCCATCTAACCTACACTATACCATTATCATCCATATGTTTATCCAATAAACTTTTAAATGCCCTCAATGTTGGCGAGTTCACCACTGTAGCAGGTAGGGCATTCCACGGCCTCACTACTCTTTGCGTAAAGAACCTACCTCTGACCTCTGTCCTATATCTATTACCCCTCAGTTTAAGGCTATGTCCCCTCGTGCTAGCCATTTCCATCCGCGGGAGAAGGCTCTCACTGTCCACCCTATCTAACCCCCTGATCATTTTGTATGCCTCTATTAAGTCTCCTCTTAACCTTCTTCTCTCTAACGAAAACAACCTCAAGTCCATCAGCCTTTCCTCATAAGATTTTCCCTCCATACCAGGCAACATCCTGGTAAATCTCCTCTGCACCCGTTCCAAAGCCTCCACGTCCTTCCTATAATGCGGTGACCAGAACTGTACGCAATACTCCAAATGCGGCCGTACCAGAGTTCTGTACAGCTGCAACATGACCTCCTGACTCCGGAACTCAATCCCTCTACCAATAAAGGCCAACACTCCATAGGCCTTCTTCACCACCCTATCAACCTGGGTGGCAACTTTCAGGGATCTATGTACATGGACACCTAGATCCCTCTGCTCATCCACACTTTCAAGAACTTTTCCATTAGCCAAATATTGCTAAATTAGCCAAAAATTTAGGGCCGCCAAATTTGAATGTTAAGCTCTGGAGGTTGCATTGGAAGTCCAACCCCAGGAGGGTGGGAGCACAGAGGTGGGGAAGGACATACAGCCGGTAATTTTTGAACTCTCTCCCCTGCACCGTTAGGTTTGCGATGCAGAACCCTTTGATTTCAATGGAGTGGGACCCCGCCGCCAGGAAAATTTTTTGGGTGCTTGGCCGAATTACAAGGGACAGCGTCTTACCGTGTCCGGGTGAATAAAACTCTCCGTGCTCCCCGAGTCGATCAAACATGGCGTCTCGTGCCCGTTCACCAGCACCTTTGTCGTTGTCATCTGGAACATCCGGGGCCGTGACTGGTCGAGGGTCACCGATGCCAAACGTGGGTGGTGTATCAGATCGTTGTCTTCAGGCAGTGTGGAGCCGTCCACGCTGGGGTCCTTGCCTGTCAGCCAAGATGGCGGCGTCCATGGATCGCACGCGGTCGGGGATGGACAAAATGGACGCTCCCATGAGTCGCACGCGGCCGGGGGTGGACAAAATGGCCGCTCCCATGGATCGCACGCGGTCCGTGGGTAGGAAGATGGCGGCGCCCGTCCCCCCCTCGTGGTGTCCGGGGTCCAAATGCCGGCGCCCGTTGGCCGCCCGTGGGTCGCTGGGGGGGTTGAGCCCGTGGTCCCATTTGTTCCCCGGAGATAGCGGCGACCCCACGGGACTGGCACACCGCTGCGTAGTGCCCCTTTTTACCGCAGCTTTTTCAGGTGGCCGAGCGGGCCGGGCAGCGCTGGCGGGGGTGTTTTGGCTGCCCGCAAAAGTAGCAGCGGGGCCCCCCCGGGTGGTCTGGGATTCTGGCTGCGCACGCTTGCGGAGGGGTTGGGGTTGCCGGGGGGTCGGTCGCGGCGGGGGTCCACGGAGCCCAAGGGGCTGCAGCGCGGTCGGGGGCATGGGCGCGGGTGTTTTGGGAGGCCACATCGAGGGAGGCTGCAAGGGCCCGTACCTTTGTGAGTCCGAGAGAGTCTTTCTCTAAAAGTCTCTGGCGAATTTGCGACGATGCCAAACCTGCTACGTAAGCGTCTCTGATCAGGAGGTCCGTATGTTCGTTCACCGTAACCGCTGGGCAGTTGCAGTTTCGTCCCAGGATCGTTAGAGCATTGAAGAAATCGTCTAGCGATTCCCCGGGGATTTGTCGTATCGTCGCGAGCTGGTAGCGTGCGTAGACCTGGTTGACGGGCTTAATGTAGATCTCCTTCAGCAAGTTGAGCGCCACTGGGAATTCTTCCGCGTCCTTGATGAGTGAGTAGATTTCGGGACTCACCCTGGAATGCAGGACCTGCATCTTCTGGTCTTCTGTTGGTCTGCCGGGGGCCTTTCGGAGGTATTAAACAGCCAGTGTTTAAACGCCGATGTTGCGTTAGCTGCGTGGGGGCCGATTTGCAGGCACTCCAGGGTGATACGGAGCTCCATATTCCTTTTTAAGTCTGCTCAATAAATTGTAGCACCATCGATCACGCACGAGGCGATACGTAAAGAACTTCAATCGAGGCTTGATTGAGCAGACTTGTTCAGACTCGTTCCCCAGCAGCTCAGTCACAGAATGCAGCTGTGGGGATTAAACCCAGGTTCTCATACCACGCCTATCTGGGTGGAGCCCAGTAGGCGGCGGATCCAATCGGGATCCAGCATCTGTCCTCCAATGGCTCCTCGGCATTCATGGTGTACCGTATTACCCTTAATACATACCACCACAGTCGGTGTCCTGGGTGGGTGTGTCCCGGGCATCAGTGTCCTGCGTGGGTGTGTCCTGCGTAGGTGTGTCCTGCGTAGGTGTGTCCTGGGTAGGTGTGTCCTGGGTCGGCTGCGACGGGGGCCTGTTCCTGTGGCTGCCCCCCTCGTCACTGGGTCTGGCCCGCCGGCGTCACCGCACTCGCACAAGATGGAGGCGCCGTCTCCCTGATGCTCCGGGTCTGTCCCTGGTGCGTGGCCGCCCTGGATCGTCCTGGGGGCAGTCGCCATCTGCGGGGACGGGTGGCTCAACGTTTGGGCCTGCAATACACAATACAGCATGCATGGTTAGACACGCAGACGGGGATAGGGGGCAAGGGGGAATATGGGGGAAGGGGGAATATGGGGGAAGGGGGAATATGGGGGAAGGGGGAATATGGGGATATGGGGGAAGGAGAAATATGGGGGAAGGGGGATATGGGGTAAGGGGGGGATATGGGGGAAGGGGAAAAGGGGGGCAGGCAGTGGGGGTCTCACTTGATGGTGCGCCCCCGACCTCTGAATCCGCAACCTCCCAGTCCTCGGGTCTGCCTGCAAGTTCCAGGGTCCTCTCCTCATGGATGGTGAGTGGTCGCAGTTTGGGTGGTCCCCCTCCGGCCCTCTCGCGCTCCCGGCTGTTGTGAGCGCGCTTCTCCTGTGGGGGGTGGGATGGTGGCAGGGATAAAGGGCAACAGTGTTAGGCAGACATATACATGCGGACCAGCGGTTGTGTGTATGTTGGCAGTGGTTCACAACCCATCCTGTCACTGCAGCCTGCCTGGGTGGGTGCGGCCATGTCAGCTGCATCTAGGGCTGTGCCACCCGTCGGAGGTGGGGCGGGGGGGGGGGGGGGGGGTGGGGGGGCGGGGGGAGTACTCACCCTGGCTGCCCTGACAAGGTCATTGATCTTCTTGTGACACTGGACGCCTGTCCTTGATATCACAGCCACAGCACTGACGGCCTCTGCCACCTCCCTCCACAGGCGCTGGCTGAGGGGTGGAGCGACCCTGCGACCGTGTCCGGGGTACAGGGCCTCCCTCCTCTGCTCCACTGCGTCCAGGAGCACCTCGATGTCCCGCTCCTGGAACATCGGCTCTGCGCGGCGGGCAGCCATTTTGACAGGTCTTGTGGGGGGGGGGTCTCCGCAGTCTTTTGTGCTACGACGCGGGGGGGGGGGGGGCGTCATTTGTGCTACGACGCGGGGGGGCGTCTTTTGTGCTGCGACACGGGGGGGGCGTCTTTTGTGCTGCGACGCCGCACGCCATCACTGACAGCGCGCGTGTCCGTGATGGGTGACAGCGTCGCGAATGGCGTCACGCTGCTGCTAGCCCATTCCCGGCCGGAGAATTTGCGACGTTCCGGGGGGTCCGACGCTGGAGTCATTCGCGCCGTTTTTGGCGCCAGGTTCAGGCCATCGTGCCGATTCACGGAGAATCCCGCCCAGGGAGTCCCTATTTAGTAGTGCTCCCAAAAACGTATATAACAATTTAAAACAGGATATTCCTGTAAAGGATGGCACTATGGTTAGCACTGCTGCCTCACACCCCCAGGGACCCAGGTTCAGTTCCGGTCTTGAGTGTCTGTGCGGAGTCTGCACATCCTCCCCGTGTGTACGTGGGTTTCCTCCGGGTGCTCCGGTTTTCTCCCACAGTCCAAAGATTAGCAGGTTAGGTGGATTGGCCATGCTAAATTCCCCTTAGTGTCCAAAGATGTGCAAGTTAGGTGGGATTACGGGGATAGGTCGGGAGAGTGGGCCGAGGTAGGATGCTCTTTCAGAGGGTTGCCGCAGATATGATGGGAATAATGGCCTCCTTCTGCACAGTAGGAATTTTATGATTCTGTGCTTTGGAAGTATAATCGCTGTTGTAATGTAGGAAATTCAGTCGCCAAGGTTCACTCAACAAGCTTCCACAAACAGCAATATGATAAATGATCAGATAACCAGTTTTAATAATGCTGGTTGGGGGTAAACATTAGCCATGGCATCAGGAAGAACTGCTCTGCTTTTTAAAATGCTCATAAGATACAGATCATAGGGGCTGGTTTAGCACAGTGGGTTAAACAGCTGGCTTGTAATGCAGAACAAGACCAGCAGCGCGGGTTCAATTCCCGTATCTGCCTCCCCGAACTGGCGGCGGAATGTGGCGACTAGGGGCTTTTCACCGTAACTTTATTGAAGCCTACTTGTGGCAATAAGCTATTATTATTACTATTATAAGACATACGAGCAGAATTAGGCCATTCGGCCCATCAGCCATGGGACCTTTTATATCCATCTGAGGAGGAAGGCCAGGGCTCAGTGTAATATGTCATCTGAAAAGCACCTCTGACAGTGTAGCACTCCCTCTGTGCTGCACCTCCAACAGTGTAGCACTCCAACTGTGATGCACCTCTGATAGTGCAGCTCTCCCTGTGAGCTACACCTCCAACAGTGCAGCATTCCAGTTGTGCTGCACCTCTGACAGTGCAGCAGTTCCTCCGTGCTGCACCTCCATTAGTGCAGCACTCCAACTGTGCTGCATCTCTTACAGTGCAGCTCTCCCCCTGTGCTGTGCCTCTGACAGTGCAGCTCTCCGCCTGTGCTGTGCCTCTGACAATGCAGCTCTCCGCCTGTGCTGTGCCTCTGACAATGCAGATCTCCTTCTGTGCTGCATCTCTGACAGTGCAGATCTCCCCCTGTGCTGTGCCTCTAACAATGCAGCTCTCCGCCTGTGCTGTGCCTCTAACAATGCAGCTCTCCCTCGGTGCTGCATCTCTGACAGCGCAGCTCTCCCTCGGTGCTGCATCTCTGACAGTGCAGCTCTACCCCGGTGCTGCACCTCTGACAATGCAGCTCTCCCTCGGTGCTGCATCTCTGACAGTGCAGCTCTCCCTCGGTGCTGCATCTCTGACAGTGCAGCTCTCCCTCGGTGCTGTGCCTCCAACAGTGCAGCTCTCCCTCGGTGCTGCATCTCTGACAGTGCAGCTCTCCCTCGGTGCTGCATCTCTGACAGTGCAGCTCTCCCTCGGTGCTGCATCTCTGACAGTGCAGCTCTCCCTCGGTGCTGCATCTCTGACAGTGCAGCTCTCCCTCGGTGCTGCATCTCTGACAGCGCAGCTCTCCCTCGGTGCTGCATCTCTGACAGTGCAGCTCTCCCTCTGTGCTGGCCTCTGACAAGGCAGCACTCCCTCAGTACTGTACCTCTGACAGTGCAGCTCTCCGCCTGTGCTGTGCCTCTAACAATGCAGCTCTCCCTCTGTGCTGGCCTCTGACAAGGCAGCACTCCCTCAGTACTGTACCTCTGACAGTGCAGCTCTCCGCCTGTGCTGTGCCTCTAACAATGCAGCTCTCCCCTTGTGTTGCACCTCTGACAGTACAGCTCTCCCTCTGTGCTGTGCCTCTAACAATGCAGCTCTCCTCCTGTGTTGCACCTCTGACAGTACAGCTCTCCCCCTCTGCTGTGCCTCTAACAATGCAGCTCTCCCCCTGTGTTGCACCTCTGACAGTGCAGCACTCCCTCTGTGCTGTGCCTCTAACAATGCAGCTCTCCCTCTGTGCTGTACCTCTGACAGTGCAGCACTCCCTGCACGTTGCACGTCTGACAATGCAGCTCTCCCTCTGTACTGGCCTCTGACAAGGCAGCACTCCCTCAGTACTGTACCTCTGACAGTGCAGCTCTCCGCCTGTGCTGTATTGCAATGTCAGAAGAGATTATGTGCCCAAATCCCTGGAGTGAGACCTGAACTCAAAACCTTCTGATGTGGCAGTGCTGCCACTCAGCCAAGCACAACAGCTCAGGTTACACTTGGCAGCCACTCCAGGAACACGTAATCTAGACTGACACTCCAGGGTGTACTAATGGAATGCTGCTTTGCCTGGGAAGCACTTTGAGATTTCCTGAGAATGGCATCATAATACTGCATGTTTTTCTATGACAAGAGCCAGGCAATTTAATTTCAGACAGTGATTGCAAAGTGGTGGAAGTGACTTGTCCATTGATATTTCCACAGATATTCTTGAACGAGTACAGTCAGGTTCCTTTCGAAGCGTTGATCTACCTTACTGGCGAGTGTAACTATGGTGGCCGGGTGACAGATGACCACGACCAGCGACTTCTCCTCAGCCTCCTGGAGAACTTCTACTGTCAAAGTGTCATCAGTGATGACTGCTACAAATTCTCTCCCAGTGGCATCTACTGTTGCCCCAGAAAAAACAGCTACGAAAGTTATTTGGAATGTATAATGCACTTACCGCTCAATGCAGACCCAGAGGTAGAGTGAGGAACTGTGAGATTGGAGGGTGTGGGGCAGAGGGCAAGTGGTTTTCAGCAGTCAGCATAAACCCACTCCCCAGTATGGAAACTTCCATATCTTCAAATAGAATCATTGTTCGCAATATTTTGAAGTCATCAGGGAGGGAGCTGGGAAAAGAGGGTAGGGGTTGTCAGTGGTGTTGGTGCTGGGAAACACAGAATGTGGTCAAGATGGAGATCTTATTGTATTTAACATCAGGAGCTCGTCTAAGAGTTTTTTCCCATTTGGAAGCTGGATGGGGTTGAGAGGCACGAGCTGTCAGGAAAGAAAATCCACAACCCAGAAAAACAGCTGGAAGTAAGGGAGAGATCTCGAGGGAGGAGGTGACAAGAGAAATTGCATGGGAAAGTTTTGGATTGTTACTCAGTGGGGAGATGATGGGTTGGCCTGGAGATCGTGATGTCTTCAGATCATATGAGGTGGTCAAGCAGGGAGTGGAGATGAAGGCTGATTGCAGCGGGTTAACTTTGGTGGTACAGGCACTTCCGGTGGCAGCCATGAGGGAGTAGGTCGCACATTTGGTGGCTCCCGCTCGTGACAGACATTTTGGACCTTTTTCTCCCGACTTTTTCCGGAATTTTGTTGAGGGGCCGGTGGTGGATGCGACTGAGGAGGAATCCCACCCAGTATATGGAGACACGGTAAAGAGGTGGACGTAAGGGAAGGAAGAACCGAATCGAGTAGACGCGTGCAGATTCTGCAGCAAAGGAAAGCCTGGCGGATCTGCAGAGTACTGGCTCGGCGGCCCAGTGGACAACAGACCAGCTGCTGGAGTTTATTCGGGAGGGCTTTGCCAAGCAAAAAAATGAATGCCTGGCCCCGATCAAGGAGTTGATCACTCGGGTGGAGCAGAGACTGGAAGCCCAAGATCGGGCGGTCCAGAAGGTGGAGGAAACGGTGGCTGAGCACGAGGAACACCTAACTGCGCTGCAGACACAGGTGGGGCTGATGAAAGAGCAACAGAAAAGGCTGCAAGACAAGGTGGGGGACCTAGAGAATAGGTCCCGCTGGCAGAACTTGAGGATCGTTGGCCTCCCCGAGGGATGTGAGGGAACGGACGCAAGGGCTCATGTGGCAAATATGCGTGAGAAGTTAATGGGCGACGGGTCGCTTTCTAGACCCCTGGAAGTGGACAGAGTGCACAGAACGCTTGCGAGGGTGCCGCGGGCGAATGAGCCACCGAGGGCGATGGGGGTACAAATGCACAGATTTCTGGATAAGGAGCAGATTTTCCATTCGGCCAAGCAGACACGGAGCTGTAAGTGGAAGAATAACATTCTGCGCATCGACCAAGATCTAGGTGCGGACCTGGCCAAGAGAAGAGCAGGTTTCAACCGAGTGAAATCGACCCTTTTCAAGAGGAAGGTGAAGTTTGGTCTACTTTATCCAGCTCGTTTATGGGTCACCTATGAAGAGCGGCAATTTTACTTCGAGTCGCAGGATGAAGCAATGGACTTTGTGAAAAGCAAAGTTCTAGATAGAGACTGAGGTGACTGAGGCTGTAGGGATTCTGCTGAAATTGTTCTTACTTTTGCACGACATGAGAAATGTCTTTTGTAACATTTTTTTGGGCTGTTGCTATGTTTTGTGAGTTAACTTTATACTGGTAGGGGAAGGGTGGGTGAATCTTTGATGTTTTTTCTTTGGATGTGTTTGGGTAGAAACGTGCCTTTCGAATAGGTATGTCCGAGCGGGAGAGAACAATAGGATGTAAGATGTCAGGCGCCGGAGGGTGGGGGGACTCACCAAGCTAGCTGGGCGGGTTGGCTCACGGAAGCGCAGTGGCAGATGTTTTGTTTGTTGAAGGGAGTAGCATTTATTGGGCTGTTAACAGGGGGAGGGTGGAATTGCTCTTCTGACAGGGGAGGGGAGGTTGCTTGGAGATAAATAGGAGGTCGGGGACGGAGACGGAGGCTACCTGTGGGCGGGCCAGAGGGAGCACGGGGCATGAGCTGGAGGCTGGCCTAGGAAGGGGGATGGTTGATTGGCGGCAGGGGGGTGGGGGGGGGGGGCGGAGAGAAGCCTCCCAACCAAGCTGATCACGTGGAACATCAGAGGGCTGAATGGGCCGGTTAAGAGGGCTCACATGTTTGCACATTTGAGGGGATTGAAGGCGGACGTGGTAGTGCTACAGGAGATATACCTGAGGGTAATTAATCAGACCAGACTGAGGAAGGGATGGGTTGGGCAGGTATTTCACTCGGGGCTGGACTCTTAAGACTAGAGGGGTCGCGATCCTGATTAATAAGCGAGTGTCATTTGAGGCGGGGAGAATAGTTGCGGATATGGGGAGTAGATATATCATGGTTAGCAGGAAGCTGGAAGGGTTGCCAGTGGTGCTTGTGAATGTCTACGCACCAAACTGGGATGATGTGGAGTTTGTAAGACGGATGTTAGGGAAGACCCCGGATCTGGATTCACACAAGCTAATCATGGGGGGGGGGGAACTTCAATACAGTCATTGACCCAAGGCTGGACCGGTCGAGTTCAAGGACAGGCACGGTGCCGGCAATGGCGAAGGAACTAAAGGGGTTCATGGAGTAGATGGGTGGGCCAGACCCAAGGGGGTTTGGACGGCCAAGAGCGAAGGAGTTCTCCTTCTTCTCACATGTACATAAAGTATACTCCCGGATCGACTTTTTTATTTTGAGCAGGGCGTTACTGGCGGGGGTGGTTGATACCGAGTATTCGGCGATTGCTGTGTCGGACCATGCCCCACATTGGGTGGACCTACAGGTAGCAAGGAGGGTGGTCAGCGCCCGCAATGGAGATTGGATGTGGGACTGTTAGCGGACAAGGGGGTGTGCGAGCGGGTGAGGGAATCCATCCAGAACTACCTGGAGATTAACGATATGGGAGAGGTCTCAGCAGCAATGGTTTGGGACGCACTGAAGACAGTGGTCAGAGGGGAACCGATTTCGATTCAGGCCCATACGGAGAAGGAAGAGAGGGCAGAGGCGGATAGGTTAGTCGGGGAAATACTTTAGGTCAACAGGAGGTATGCGGAGGCCCCGGAGGTAGGATTACTGAAGGAACGACGGAGGCTACAGGTGGAATTTGGCTTGTTATCTACGGGGACGGCGGTGGAGCAGTTGAGGAAGGCGAGGGGGGTGATATAGGAGTATGGAGAGAAGGCTAGTAGAATGCTGGCACACCAGCTCAGGAAAAGGGAGGCATCTAGGGAGATAGGGAGAGTGAAGGATAGAGGAGGGAACACAATCTTGGACCCAGCAGGGATTAACTGGGTGTTTAAGGCTATACGAGTCGGAACCACCAGCGGGAGTGGAAGGAATGAGGCAATTTCTGGGAGGGCTGGAGTTCCCGAAGGTGGACGAAGGGTTGGTAGAAGGGCTGGGAGCCCCGATTAGGATTGAAGAAATAGCAGATGGACTGGAGGCCATGCAGTCAGGCAAGGCCCCGGGACCAGATGGTTACCCAGTGGAGTTTTATAAAAAGTTCTCTGAGATGCTGGGCCCATTGTTGGTGAGGACGTTTAACGAGGCAAGGGAGCACGGTGTTCTTCCTCCGACAATGTCACAGGCCTCGATCTCACTGATCCTGAAGCGGGAGAAGGAGCCTGAGCTATGCGGGTCTTGCAGGCCGATCTCAATGTTGAATGTTGATGCCAAGCTGTTAGCGAAAATCTTGTCCTCAAGGATCGAAGACATGTCCCGGGGATGATAAGGGAAGACCAGATGGGGTTCGTTAAGGGTAGATAGCTAACGGCCAACGTTAGAATTCTCTTTAATGTAATCATGATGCCCCCAAAAGGAAAGGAGGTGGAGGTAATGGTTGTAATGGACGCGGAGAAGGCCGTTGACTGGATGGAATGGAACTATCTGTGGGAGGTGTTGGGGCAGTTCGGGTTTGGTCGCGGTTTCATCGACTGGGTCAGGCTGCTGTGCCAGGCGCCAGAGGCCAGAGGCGGCTGACGTCAGGCTATTTTAGACTGCACCGGGGGACTAGGCAGGGATGCCCCCTCTCTCTTGCTGTTCGCTCTGGCCATTGAACCACTGGCTATAGCGTTAAGAGCTTCCAGGTGCTGGTCCGGGGTGGGGTGAAACATAGGGTGTCGTTATACGCCGACGATCTGCTCCTGTATGTTTCCGACCCGTTAGAGGGGATGGGAGAGATCACGAGGATTTTAGGGGAATTTGGCCGTTTTTCGGGGTACAAATTGAACATGGGGAAAAGCGAGATATTTGCGATCCAGGCAAGGGGGCAGAAGAGGTGACTGGGAGAGCTGCCGTTCAGATTGGTGGGAGGTGGTTTCCGTTATTTAGGGATCAGGTGGCACGAGACTGGGGGCTGTTACATAAACTAAACTTGACCCAGCTAGTGGAACAAATGAAAGAGGACTTCAGAGGTGGGATATGCTCCCATTATCATTGGCGGGGAGGGTATAGACAGAGAAAATGACAATCCTCCCAAGATTCCTGTTTGTTTTTCAGTGCCTCCCCATCTTTATCCCAAACACCTTTTTCAGGCGGGTAAATAAGGTGATCTCCTGTTTTGTGTGGGTGGGTAAAATCCCGAGAGTGAAGAAGGTGATGCTGGAGCATGGCCGGAGGGAGGGTGGGCTGGCGCTGCCGAACTTTAGCAACTATTACTGGGCGGCAGATATAGCCATGATTAGGAAGTGGGTAGTGGGGGAAGGGTCGGTGTGGGAGCGAGTAGAGGCAGCATCTTGTAATGACACGAGTTTAGGCGCAGTGATCACGGCAACTCTGCCGTTTTTCCGGCCCGGTACTCCACAAGCCCGGTAGTAGTGGTGGCCCAGGGAGTCTGGGGGCAGTGGAGGAAACGCAAGATCGGAGGCAGCATCGGTTTGGGCTCCAATCTATAGCAACCATCGGTTTGCCCCAGGGAGACTAGATGGAGGGTTTCGGAGATGGCAGAGAGCAGGGATCGGGGGGATGGGAGATTTGTTTATAGATGGGAGCTTCCCTGGTTTGAGGGAGTTAGAGGAGAAGTTTGAGTTGACGGAAAGGAATGGGTTTAGATATCTGCAGATTTATGACTTCTTGCGAAGGCAGGTTCCAACCTTCCCGCTCCTACTGCCACTTGAGATACAAGATCGGGTAATTTCTAGAGTATGGGTGGGAGAGGGGAAGGACTCATATCTATAAAGAACTCATGGAGTCAGAGGAAAGGCAGACAGAGGAGCTAAAGCACAAATGGGAGGAGGTGTTAGGGGGAGAGATAGAGGCAGGTCTCTGGGTGGATGCATTAAGTAGGGTCAACACGTCCACATCATGCGCCAGGCACAGCCTGATACAATTTAAGGTCGTTCACTGGGCACACATGACAGTGGCTCAGATGAGCAAGTTTGTTGGGATAGAAGACAGGAGGACCAGCGAACCATGTCCACATGTTTTGGGCACGTTCGAAGCTTAGGGGATTCTGGCAGGGGTTTGCAGATGTCATGTCCACGGTGTTAAATCAAGGGTGGCACCGAGTCCAGAGGTGGCGATTTTCGGAGTGTCGGAGTCCAGGGGGCGAGAGAGGTCGACGTCTTGGCTTTTGCCTCCCTGGTAGCCCGGAGACGGATGTTAGCATGGAAGGACTCGAAGCCCCCGAAATCAGAGATCTGGGTCAATGAGATGGCTGGCTTTCTCAGTCTTGAGAAAATCAAGTTCGCCCGAAAAGGGTCAATGCTAGGGTTCGTCCGGAGGTGGCAGCCGTTTGTCGACTTCTTTAGAGAAAATTTACTGTCAGTAGAGGGGGAGCGGGGTTAGTCTAGATTGCTGTTCTAGGAAGGTGGGACCTGAGAGTGAGGTAGAGAATCTTTGCGCTATGTATATAGTTGGTTGTATATGGTTTACTGTCACTGTTATAAAATCATAAATGCCTCATTAAAATATTTTGGAAAAAAAACTTTGGTGGTACAGGAGGGAAACATTCCTGCTCCTCCTGGCCTACAAGCAGTGCTGGAAAGGCACTTGTACTTCCCTTCAGCCCTTGGGTTTTCTGAGCTATGGGAAACCTGACCTCAGCTATTCAATGTGAAACTGAGAGTTGCGGCCTGAATAACAAAGTTAAATTATTACCCACCTCTCGAGAGTGGGTTGAACATTCTACTTCCAACTTGTTTTAATTAGACCTTAGCCTCCTCTGCTCTAAGAAGAAGAACCTCAGCTTCTCCAGTCTCGCCACACACCGGAGTCCCCTTCATGTCTCTGGTACGGTTCAAGTAAATCTCCTCTCCACCCTCTATGAGGTCTTGATATTTAAAGTGTGGAGCCCAGAATAGCATCAAACAGTGAATCACGTAGCTGAGTTCAGATTTGTACAACTGTGACATAATCCCGATTAAAGGTATAATTTGATGCGTGTTCAGCCAGTTTTTCCTCACTTCTTGTTTAGGTCTTTGGGCTACATGAAAATGCAAATATCTCAAAGGAACAAAAGGAAACTCAAAAGCTTTTTGACGGGATCCTGAGCACCCTCCCTCGAGAGGTGAGTGCTTCCTACCACTGCTCCTGCCTTATTACTTGAATCTGTTATTTTATATGGATTTCTATTCAAGAATAAAGCTGTGCATTTCTATTCCAATTTCATCAAGACATCCTAAAAATGTATCTTGTCTGCCACAAGCTGACAGTCCCACACCGAAACCCTCAATCAAAATAAACAAACAGCTGCTGCAAAACGGAGCCATTCTTGTGCTGCTATAAGTAATGGCTCCGTTTTGCAGCAGCTGTTTGTTTATTTTGATTGAGGGTCTCGGTGTGGGACTGTCAGCTTGTGGCAGACAAGATACATTTTTAGGATGTATCTTCCAACCGGCGTGGAAGGGCCTCCGCCGGCCGGCGCAGGTTGACGCATGCGCTGGGACCGCCAGCGTGTGCTGGCATCATCCCAGCGCATGCGCAGGGGGGGTTCAACTCCTCACCGGCCATCGCCGACCGGTACACCAGCCGGTGCGGAGGAATAGAGTGCCCCAGCCAGCCCGCGGATCGGTGGGCTCCGATCGCGGGCCAGGCCACCACGGGGGCACCCCACGGGGCCAGTTCCCCCCGAGGATCCCGGAGGCCGCCCGTGGAGCCAGGTCCCGCCGTTAAGTACCTGTCGTAACATACGCCAGCGGGACCAACCGAAAACGGGCAGCCACTCGGCCCATCGCGGGCCGGAGAATCGCCGGGGGGGGGCCACTGCCAGCGGCCGCCGACCGCCGCGACTCCCGCCCCCGCCGAATCCCTGGCACCAACTAAGTGAGGTACAGGGGCGGGATTCACGCCCCCCCCCCCCCGCCGATTCTCCAACCCGGCGGGGGGTCAGAGAATCCCGCCCCTGTACACCGTGCTCACGTAGTTGGTGTAATACTCAGAACATAACCAGTGCAGGAATACACAACTAAAAATAGTCAGTGTACAGTGGTTAAACATTGCAACAATTCACAAGAATAATAATAGAGGTTGTTTGAATGTTAGACAACAGAGGAATCATTTTAACAATGTGCTGGGCTCCTGCAATCATTTCTGAATTCCAAACTGTTTCTTCCACTCTAGGTAAATGGAGGCGTTAGATCATCATCTGAAATTGTGCAGGAACTGGCAGCAGACATTCTGTCCAAAATCCCACCTGACTTTCTCAGCGAAGATGTAATGGTGAGAAATAGCCCACATGACAGTAGTGGGAAGTTGTGCTTGGAGTCCGAGGAGATAGGAGAGGTGCTAAATGAATATTTTTCGTCAGTATTCCCACAGGAAAAAGACAATGTTGTCGAGGAGAATACTGAGATTCAGGCTACTTGACTAGAAGGGCTTGAGGTTCATAAAGAGGAGGTGTTAACAATTCTGGAAAGGGTGAAAATAGATAAGTCCCCTGGGCTGGATGGGATTTATCCTAGGATTCTTTGGGAAGCTAGGGAGGAGATTGCTGAGCCTTTGGCTTTGATCTTTAAGTCATCTTTGTCAACAGGAATAGTGCCAGAAGACTGGAGGATAGCAAATGTTGTCCCCTTGTTAAAGAAGGGGAGTAGAGACAACCCCGGTAACTATAGACCAGTGAGCCTTACTTCTGTTGTGGGCAAAATCTTGGAAAGGTTTATAAGAGATAGGGTGTATAATCATCTGGAAAGGAATAATTTGATTAGAGATAGTCAACACGGTTTCCTGAAGGGTAGGTCGTGCCTCACAAACCTTATAGAGTTCTTTGAGAAGGTGACCAAACAGGTGGATGAGGGTAAAGCAGTTGATGTGGTGTATATTTTTGGCTTTGATTTTTATGTCATCATTGGCTACAGGAATAGTGCCAGAGGACTGGAGGTTAGCAAATGTGGTCCCTTTGTTCAAAAAGGGGAGTAGAGATAACCCAGGCAACGATAGACCGGTGAGCCTCACGTCTGTTGTGGGTAAAGTGTTGGAGGGGATTATAAGAGACAAGATTTATAATCATCTAGATTGGAATAATATGATCAGGGATAGTCAACATGGCTTTGTGAAGGGTAGGTCATGCCTAACAAACCTGATAGAATTCTTTGAGAAGGTGACTGAACAGGTAGACGAGGGTAGAGCAGTTGATGTGGTGTATATGGATTTCAGTAAAGCGTTTGATAAGGTTCCCCACGGTAGGCTATTGCAGAAAATACGGAGGCTGGGGATTGAGGGTGATTTAGAGATGTGGATCAGAAATTGGCTAGCTGAAAGGAGACAGAGGGTGGTGGTTGATGGGAAATGTTCAGAATGGAGTTCAGTTACAAGTGGCGTACCACAAGGATCTGTTCTGGGGCCGTTGCTGTTTGTCATTTTTATCAATGACCTAGAGGAGGGCGCAGAAGGGTGGGTGAGTAAATTTGCGGATGACACTAAAGTCGGTGGTGTTGTCGACAGTGCGGAAGGATGTAGCAGGTTACAGAGGGACATAGATAAGCTGCAGAGCTGGGCTGAGAGGTGGCAAATGGAGTTTAATGTAGAGAAGTGTGAGGTGATTCACTTTGGAAGGAATAACAGGAATGCGGAATATTTGGCTAATGGTAAAGTTCTTGGAAGTGTGGATGAGCAGAGGGATCTAGGTGTCCATGTACATAGATCCCTGAAAGTTGTCACCCAGGTTGATAGGGTTGTGAAGAAGGCCTATGGAGTGTTGGCCTTTATTGGTAGAGGGATTGAGTTCCGGAGTCATGAGGTCACGTTGCAGCTGTACAAAACTCTGGTACGGCCGCATTTGGAGTATTGCGTACAGTTCTGGTCACCGCATTATAGGAAGGACGTGGAAGCTTTGGAGCGGGTGCAGAGGAGATTTACCAGGATGTTGCCTGGTATGGAGGGAAAATCTTATGAGGAAAGGCTGATGGACTTGAGGTTGTTTTCGTTGGAGAGAAGAAGGTTAAGAGGAGACTTAATAGAGGGATACAAAATGATCAGGGGGTTAGATAGGGTGGACAGTGAGAGTCTTCTCCCGCGGATGAAAATGGCTAGCACGAGGGGACATAGCTTTAAACTGAGGGGTAATAGATATAGGTCAGAGGCCAGAGGTAGGTTCTTTACGCAAAGAGTGGTGAGGCCGTGGAATGCCCTACCTGCAACAGTAGTGAACTCGCCAACATTGAGGGCATTTAAAAGTTTATTGGATAAGCATATGGATGATAATGGCATAGTGTAGGTTAGATGGCTTTTTGTTTCGGTGCAACATCGTGGGCCGAAGGGCCTGTACTGCGCTGTATCGTTCTATGTTCTATGTTCTATATTTCAGTAAAGTGTTTGATAAGGTCCCCCACGGTAGGCTACTGCAGAAAATACGGAAGCATGGGATTCAGGGAGATTTAGCAGTTTGGATCAGAAATTGGCTAGCTAGAAGAAGACAAAGGGTGGTGGTTGATGGGAAGTGTTCAGACTGGAGTCCAGTTACTAGTGGTGTACCACAAGGATCTGTTTTGGGGCCACTGCTGTTTGTCATTTTTATAAATGACCTGGAGGAGGGCGTAGAAGGAGGGTGAGCAAATTTGCAGATGACACTAAAGTCGATGGAGTTGTGGACAGTGCGGAAGGATGTTACAAGTTACAGAGGGACATAGATAAACTGCAACGCTGGGCTGAGAGGTGGCAAATGGAGTTTAATGCAGAAAAGTGTGAGGTGATTCATTTTGGAAGGAATTACAGGAAGACAGAGAACTGGGCGAATGGTCAGATTCTTGGCAGTGTGGATGAGCAGAGAGATCTCGGTGTCCATGTACATAGATCCCTGAAAGTTGCCACTTAGGTTGAGAGGGTTGTTAAGAAGGCGTACGGTGTGTTAGCTTTTATTGGTCGAGGGATTGAGTTTCGGAGCCATGAGGTCATGTTGCAGCTGTACAAAACTCTGGTGCGGCCGCATTTAGAGTATTGTGTGCAAATCTGGTCGCCGCATTATAGGAAGGATGTGGAAGCATTGGAAAGGGTGCAGAGGAGATTTACCAGAATGTTGCCTGGTATGGAGGGAAAATCTTATGAGGAAAGGCTGAGGGGCGTGAGGCTGTTTTCGTTAGAGAGAAGAAGGTTAAGAGGTGACTTTATTGAGGCATACAAGATGATCAGAGGATTGGATAGGGTGGATAGTGAGAGCCTTTTTCCTCGGATGGTGATGTCTAGATTGAGGGGACATAGCTTTAAATTGAGGGGAGATATATATAAGACAGATGTCAGAGGTAGGTTCTTTACTCAGAGAGTAGTAAGGGTGTGGAATGCCCTGCCTGCAACAGTAGTGAACTCGCCAACGATAAGGGAATAGTGTAAATGGGCTTTAGAGTGGTTTCACAGGTCGGCGCAACATCGAGGGCTGAAAGGCCTGAACTGCGCTGTAATGTTCTATGTTCTATGAATGAAGCTGGAATATTGTGCTTTGTGATGTTGCTGTATAAAATTAACCTGGTCTGCTCTGTGTTGTGCTGAATGACTGTTGGAAACACAGGTCCCTTTGATCATGTTTCAGAGTGTGGTAGTCACCACTTGCAGTATTATGTGTATTACGGTAAGATACGTATACTAGAGATACATGGGTAAATCCCTGCCTGCTGGCTCCGCCCAGTAGGCGGTGTATAAATGTGTGTGCTCGCCGGTGCTGTAGCCATTCTAGTTCCAGCTACAGGAGGCACAACATCTTTGCTCAATAAAGCCTCGATTATTCCACTACTCTCGTCTTTGTGGTAATTGACAGTGCATCAATTTATTGAGCAAAGATTTTTAAAATGATGGATCTTCGCATCAAGCCTGATTGCCTGCAGCCGAGCCCTCAAACAGCCAAAACTATGTCCGCTTTTGACCTCTGGCTAGCCTGCTTCGAAAACTATCTCCGAACATCCGCTGAGGAACCCTCAGACGCGCAGAAGCTCCAAGTCCTTTATTCACGGGTGAGCCCTGACATTTTTCCTCTCATACGGGATGCGCCCACTTACTCCGAAGTGATGGAGCTCCTGAAGGGACATTACGTTCGGCCAGTCAACCAACTATACGCCAGGCACCTCCTGTCCACGTGACAGCAATTCCCTGGTGAGTCTCTGGACGATTTCTGGCGTGCCTTGCACATCCTGGGGAGGAACTGTGACTGCCAGGCAGTTCAGGCAGTCCAGCACACAGAACCTTTAATCCGAGACGCCTTTGTTACGGGCATGAGGTCTGCGTACGTCTGCCAGCGCCTATTGGAAGGGGGTACACGCTTGATCTTGTGGGAACTAGGCACAACCCTGTTTTCATAGAATCATAGAATTTTACAGTGCAGAAGGAGGCCATTCGGCCCATCGAGTCTGCACCGGCTCTTGGAAAGAGCACCCTACCCAAGGCCAACACCGCCACCCTATCCCCATAACCCAGTCACCCCACCCAACACTAAGGGCAATTTTGGACACTAAGGGCAATTTATCATGGCCAATCCACCTAACCTGCACATCTTTGGACTGTGGGAGGAAACCGGAGCACCCGGAGGAAACCCACGCACACACGGGGAGGATGTGCAGACTCCACACAGACAGTGACCCAAGCCGGAATCGAACCTGGGACCCTGGAGCTGTGAAGCAATTGTGCTATTCACAAGGCTATCGTGCTGCCTACAGTTTTGTCCCGCGGTGCAGTCTGAAGTAATCTGATGTCGTCCTGTTCATCCTTACACTAGCCTCTGGGGCCTGATATAACAGCCTAACCCAGTCAATGAACCCCTCCCCGAACCCAAACCATCCCAGGACCTCCCACAGATAGTCCCACTCGACCTGGTCAAAAGCCTTTTCCGCATCCATGGCTATCACTATCTCTGCCTCCCTGCTCTCCGGGGGCATCATAATCACATTAAGCAGCCTTCTTAGATTGGCCACGAGTTGCCTACCCTTTATGAACCCGGTATGGTCCTCCGCAATTACGTCCGGTACAGTCCTCAATTCTAGTCGCCAAGATCTTGGCCAGTAATTTAGCGTCTATGTTGATCAAAGAGATCGGCCTGTAAGACCCACAAGCGAAATAGTGGCCTGCAACATCGGCAGGGATAGAACCCCTCTGTCTCTTACCTCGTTAAATACCCTGACCAGCACCGGCCCCACTATCTCGGTACTCACTTTTTATAAAACTCCACCGGATACCCATCCGGCCCCGGGGCTTTACCCAACAGCATGACCTTCAGGCCCCCCAGTACCTCTTCGATCCTGACCAGGGCCCCCAGTCCGTCTACCAACCCCCTACCCACTCTTGGGAATGTCAGTCCATCCAGGAATCGCCTCATCCCCTCCGGTCCCCTGGGGGGTTCTGAAGTGTAGAGCTTACTATAAAAGTCCCGAAACACCTTGTTCAGCCCTGCCGGGTGCCCCACCAGATTTCCCTCCTCATCCGCAATCCTTCCTATCTCCCTAGCCGCTTCTCTCTTCCTAGTTGTTGCCCGAGCATTCTGCTGGCCTTCTCTCCATGCTCATATATCGCGCCCTTTGCCTTTCTAAGCTGCTCTACGGCCTTGCCTGTAATCAGCACCCCGAACTCGGCCTGCAGCCTCTGTCGTTTCCTGAGTAACTCAGGCCTCGGGGACCCCGCGTAGCTCCTGTCTGTCAGTAAAATTTCCTTAATCAGTCGGTCCGTCTCTGCCCTATCTGTCCTGTCCCTATGGGCCCGTATTGGGATCAGCTCCCCTCTCACCACTGCCTTCAGTGCCTCCCAGAGCACCGCTGCTGAGACTTCTCTGGTATCATTTACCTGCAGGTAACTCTGCATGCATCTCCTGAGTCTCTCACTCACCACCTCGTCCGCTAGCAATCCAACTTCCAGCCTCCATTGTGGGTGCTGAAAGCTATCCTTACAAATCTGTAGATCTACCCAGTGCGGAGCATGATCCAATATGGCAATTGCCGAATATTCCACCATCCCAGCCAGCAAGTCCCTACTCATGACAAAGAAATCAATTCTGGAATACACCTCGTGTACGTGGGAGTAGTACGAAAACTCCCTCGCCGAGGGCCGACTAAATCTCCACGGGTCAGCTCCCCCTATTTGCTCCATGAACCCTCTCAGTTCCTTTGCCATCGCTGGCAACCTGTCCGTTTTTCAACACGACCGACCCAGGCTTGGGTCCAGAACTGTTAAAGTCCCCGCCCATGATCAGTTTGCGCGAGTCCAAATCGGGGATCTTCCCTAGCAACCTCCTGATGAAATCCACATCGTCCCAATTAGGCGCATACACACTAACCAAGACTACTCTCACCCCTTCGAGCTTACCCCTAACCATAACAAATCTGCTGCCCCCATCCGCAACTGTACCCTCCGCCTCAAATTGAACCCTTTTATTAATCAGGATCGCAACCCCCCTAGTCTTAGTGTCGAGCACGCATCCTCTGGCCCGCCTCCACCCATGACCTCCCCACTGTTGCCATGTCCAGTTTCCATCCTCGTCAGCTGATCAATTCCCCCCCCCCCCCCCCCCCCCCGCAGTAACACTATCCTACCACCTAACCCCTGCTCTAATCTAACTATATTAACACCCCCCCACCTGGCGTCCGTTGACTAGCCCACCCAGCTAGCCTGGTGGCTCCCAGCCTTGGTGCCAGCGCGTCTCTCACCCATTGTTCCCTGGCTCCCCTCCCCCGGGCCCATCCATACCACTTCCCCAAACCAGCCCTATTTAAACAAAAACTCTATACAAGTCAGAAACATCCCCAACAATAGTGCAATTTACATCAAACATATAGAGATAAGAAGTACCAGGCACTCTCAGCTCTTCCCCTCCAGAGAAAAAGATTGCAAAAGATTCCCCGAAACCCCCATCATAACCGCACCTTTTATACTATTTTCTTTTTTATATTTTCCCCCTACCAAAACTCCAACCAAACAAGAAACCCAAAAAGGAAACATTCAAGGAAACCACGAAAAAGAACAAGAAAAACACATCGCAACCAAAATACATCAACCTAAAAAGGTCGAAAGAATCCAAGCACGCAGGCATCTCTCACAGCGAGAGAGAAACAAAATAGACTTAAAAGTTCTACCATGAGTCCAAGAGTCCTCAGCTCAGGGCCAGCCCTTGCTTCTTAAACAAAGTCCATCGCCTCCTCGGGTTCCTCGAAATAGTGGTGCTGACTCTCATACGTAACCCACAGTCGCACCGGAAAAAGCAGCCCGAACTTCACCTTGTTCTTATACAAAATCTCCTTCACCTGCCTGTAGCCTCCCCTCCTCCTGGCCACCTCAGTACTCAGGTCTTGGTAAACACGCAGGGTGCTATTGTCCTAGGTACAGCTTTGTGTGGCTCTTGGCCCATTGCAGAACCCGCTCCTTGTCCAGGTACCTGTGGAACCGGACCACCATCGCTCGTGCAGGACCCCCTCGTCGCGGCTGCCTCACCTGCACTCTGTGTGCCTTGTCCACCACCGGCGGGCCTCATTCCCCAGCAGCTTCTGAAACATACCCTCCACAAATGCGGCAGCATCCAGCCCCTCAACCCCCTCAGGGAGGCCAACGATTCTCATGTTCTGCCTTCGCGATCTGTTGTCCAGGTCCTCCAGCCTTTCCAGGAGCATTTTTTGCTGATCCCTCAACCCCCAAATCTCCACGTCCACCACTGTTTGAAAGTCGGCCTGCTCCTCCACCGTCTTCTCCAGCTTCTGGAGCTTCTTAGCCTGATCATCCAGTCTTTTTTCCAATCTGTCAATCGACTTCTGGAGCGGCTCCAAATTATCGCGCTTCAGAGCTAAAAAGCCCTCCTGCATGGCCTGCAATAGCTGCTCCATTGTAGGCTGGGCTGTCGGCGCCTGGCTCTGGACATCGGCCATATTGGTCTCTCTCACAGCCTCCACCATGCCCTTGCTTGACCACTTCTTCTGCTGTTTATGGTCCCTCTGGCTTCTTAAGTCCATACAACTCTGTATGGGTTCAGCGCCTGAGTACTATTGCTTTCCAGTTCCGCGCTCAAAAGCACAAAAAAGTCAGGGGAAAAGGTCCAAAAGTCCGACCGAAACAGGAGCCACCAAATGTGCGACCTACTCCCTCATAGCCGCCACCGGAAGTCAACTCTGACCATTAGTGACCATTAGCCTGGTCTGTACTGACTTTCACTCTGACCACCAACATTCTGACCTTGACTCTGACCATTGTTACCTGCCGATGGGGCTGGTGCAGACGTGATGGGCTGAATAGCCTCCTTCTGCACTGTTAATTCTATGATTCTATGATAAGTTCTCATATTTTGAGTAGTTGGGGATCTGGAGGGGACCGTGATCTCTGCCTGAGTTAATGGACGCGATTCTCCGACCCCCCACCGGGTCGGAGAATCGCCGGGGGCTGGCGTGAATCCCACCCCCGCCGTGTCCCGAATTCTCCGCCACCAGAGATTCGGCGGGGGTGGGAATCGCGCCGAGCCGGTCGGCGGGAATCCCCCGGCGATTCTCCGGTCCGCGATGGGCCGAAGTCCCGCCGCTATCAACCCACACCAGCCAGCGTGGATTGAACCACCTTTGGGACGGCGGGACAAGGCGGCGCGGGCGGGCTCTGGGGTCCTGGGGGGGGGGGGGGGGGCGGGGTGATCTGGCCCCGGGGGGTGCCCCCACGGTGGCCTGGCCCGCGATCGGGGACCACCAATCCGTGGGCGGGCCTGTGCCGTGGGGGCACTCTTTTCCTTCCGCCTTCGCCATGGTGTCCACCATGGCAGAGGCGGAAGAGACCCCCTCCACTGCGCATGCGCGGGGATGCCCTGAGCGGCCGCTGACGCTCCCGCGCATGCGCCACCCAGCAAAGTCATTTCCGCGCCAGCTGGCAGGGCACCAAAGGCAATTCCCGCCAGCTGGCAGGGCAGAAATCAGTCCGGCGCGAGCCTAGCCCCTCAAGGTGAGGGCTCGGACCCTCAAGATGCGGAGACTTCCGCACCTTTGGGGTGGCGCGATGCCGGACTGATTCGCGCCGTTTTTGGCGCCGGTCGGCGGACATCGCGCCGATATCGGAGAATCTCGCCCCTTGTTCGGTCCGAGGGAGCAAGTATCTTCCCTGCTGATGGTGCCTGAGTTCAGCTAAATCACAGCTCTCACCCCCAGCCCCCACGCCAATCCCCACCCCTACGCCAACCCCCACCCACGCCAACCCCCACCCCCACGCCAACCCCAACCCCCACCCTCACGCCAACCCCCACCCTCACGCCAACCCCCACCCTCATGCCAACCCTCACCCACACTGGACAGTCACCTGACAGGACAATCACTTCGTGCTCACCTTGTTGTTTCACTAAAAGTAGTGCAGGTTGGAATGTCAGCCAATGAGTGAAGACAGGGCTCACACTTGTAGAGGGTAAAAATGACCCAATGTAATGGCCTCATTGTTGTGGGGGGCGCGATGGTGGAGGGTTATTACTCCCCGGTATACTCACACTTCCCATTTTCCTTCCCAATTTTTCTTACTATCTCGCGGAATCTAATAATTAATTTTTCTGTTTAATTTTCAGAATAAGTACCCAACGAAGTACAGTGAGTCAATGAACACCGTGCTGGTACAGGAACTGCTTCACTTTAACCATCTGATATCCATCATCAGAACCAGTCTGAGAGACATTAATAAAGCTATTCGAGGTCTCATTCTCATGTCAAGTCAGCTGGAAGATATGTTCAACAGTATGATTGTAGGCAAAGTAAGTATTTTGAGAATCCTAATCTATTGGCGTAATTTTGATCTTGGGGAATGGATGATAATGGACTAGTCTGTCTGTACTGGCCCTATGTAGGCCTACTCCACCCCCCTATCCCCATAACCCCACCTAACCTGCACACCTTTGGATAATAAGGGGCAATTTAGCATGGCCAATCCACCTAACCTGAATATCTTTGTGTGAGGAAACCGGAGCACCCGGAGAAAACCCACGCGGACACGGGGAGATTCAAACCTGGGTCCCTGGCGCTGTGAGGCAGTAGTGCTAACCAGTGCCGCTCACATCCCATGAATGAGTTTTAAAAAATGAATGGAAATGACCATGGGGAACAATGTCTTGTGGGTGCTATTCCAACATGTAGCATTCGTAACAAAATAGTAGAATTAGCAGTTCAAATGAAAATAAATATTTATAAACTAATAAACCCATTACAGAGACATGCCTGCAAGATGACAAAGGCTGGGATCTAAATATTCAAGAATGCATGACATTTCGGAAAGACAGGAGGGGAGGAAAAGGTGGAAGGGAAGCTCTGTTAATTAAGGATGACATTTGTACAATCGAGAGTGTGGTAACCTTAGTTCTCAAGATCAAGGTGTAGAATTCGTTTGGGTAGAGATAATAAATGGCACAGGTAAAAAGTCACTTGTGGAAGTAGTATATAATAACAGTAACCACTCTAGGATGGGCTATACAGAAATAAATAATGGTGTCTTATGAGAAAGATATGGCTAAAATCATGGTGATTTTAATCTACATATGGATTGGACAAATCAGAATAGCAAAGATTGTCTGGAAGTTGAGTTCATAGATTGTTTTCAGGACACTTTCTTCGAACATCAAGTTCTAGAGTCAACCAGAGGGCAGGCTATTCCAGACATGGTAATGTGCAAAGAGACAGGATTAATGCCCTGCTTTGGGTTTTTCGAGTTTCCTGAAATTGGCTGGTGAAGGCAAGATGAGAACATCAATGGAGCAATTGATGAGGCTGAATCAGCTGCTTTCTTAGCTCTCGTGGAGGTACTTTTATTGAGTTTACTTTCCATGCATTGGAAGTTTACTAAATCACATCATGATGGGTGGTGCCATGGCTGAATTAGATTGGACTGTGGATGAGGACAGGCATCCCTGGTAGCAGTGAGCATAATATGATTGAATTTCACATCCAAGTTAAAAGAGAGATGAGTGGGTCTAATACTCGTGTTTTAAACTTGAATAAGGCCAGTTATGAGGGGATAAAGACAAAGCTGCCAAAGCGAACTGGGAAATCCTGGGCGGGATTTTCTGATCCAGCGGCTAAGTTGTTGACGCAGTCGTAAAAACTGAAGCGCTTTACGACGACGTGAACGGGCCGCTGTGATTAGCGATTCTGGCTCGCAAAAGGAGCTAGGACGGGCGCCGCGAGAAGCGGGGGGGGGGGGGGGGGGGGAGCGGCCCCAGACCGGTGTCGGATAGGCGCGACGCGTCAATGACACTGGCCCGCGTCACTTAAGGTGCACGAGCGGCACTCAGTCCCGAGACCCGCAAGATGGCCGCCGCCCACCGTGCCGCCCCAAGGTTCAGGGACCACGACCTGGACACGCTGCTGGACGCGGTGGAGGAGAGGAGGGCGATCCTGTGCCCCAGGCGTGGACACCACCACCCGCGCAGCACCGTCCAGCGTAGGTGGAGGGAGGTGGGCAATGCCGTCAGCGGTGGGGCCCACCCCACGTACCGGTGACCAGTGCCGGAAGAAGATGCACGACCTCACGAGGGCAGGGTGAGTACACAGTGACGTGCCCCTGGCACCACCCCCGCATACCACCCACACGTGAAACCCCCCACAACCCCCAGGGGGAATGGCGCAACCCCCTACCTGACCCACATGGGCTGCATCCACCCTGCCAGCCGCATTGGCCGGGTGCCCCGTGCTGCCATACCATCACTTACCCAACATCAACACTGCCTGCGGTGGACACCCTAACACTGATGTTTGTTTCCCCCCACCCCCAGGATAAGACTTCCCACAACCACAGGGAGCGGGAGAGAACCGGAGGGGGTCCACCTGTACTGCAGCCCCTCACCGTCCATGAGCAGAGGGCACTGGACCTCATAGGCGGAGCAGAGGACCGGGAGGTTGCCGGCTGTCAGGTCGGAGGCAAATCAGCAAGTGAGACTCCCCGCCTGACTCCCCCACCCATCATGCCCATTGCACCCCCCTCACCCCATGCCCACTGCACCCCCTCACACACTGCACCCCCTCACCCCATGCCCCACTGCACCCCCTCACCCCATGCCCCACTGCACCCCCTCACACCATGCCCCACTGCATCCCCTCACCCCATGCCCACTGCACCCCCTCACCCCATGCCCACTGCACCCCCTCACCCCATGCCCCACTGCACCCCCTCACAACATGCCGACTGCACCCCCTCACCCCATGCCCCACTGCACTCCCCTCCCCGCCGTCCGCTTGTCTAATGATACATGCTGTCTTGTGTCTTACAGGACCAGCCGCCGATGGTCCCAGCCTGTCTGGCATTCCACGCCCACCGCCAGTGCCAGGCCCAGTGGCCCCCAGGGACGCAGGCCACGGCGGGGAGGCCAGACGCTATGGAAGCCCGTCCACTGACACGGAGACCCAGGAGACAGAGACACAGAGGACGGACACACAGAGCACGGCAACCCAGAGGACTGACAGACCGGACAGTGACACACAGACGGGGGCGACTCAGGGCCCATCAGGCCCGGGGTCGACGCAGGAGACCCCAGACTTGGCTCCGACGGCGACCTTGACCTCTCGGCACTGCTGTCTCCCACACCCTCCACTATCGCAGAGACTATCACCTCGGTTGGGCACTTTAGTGATGAGGCTTCTGGGACACTCACTGGTACGCACCACACAGCCGTACCGGTACAGCAGGTGGAGGTAGGAGCAGCCGAGGGCAGACGGTCGGAGGGCAGCCCAGCCCCAGCAACCAGCTGCCGCCCAGACGGTTCCCGGGTTTCTGGACTTACCAGACCCACCCATAGACCTGATGCAGTTAGACAACCAGGGAATAGACAACGGGATGACGGCCGGCTTCCAGCAGCTGCAGACGCAGGTGGAGGAGTCCATCCGCGTCCAGAAGCAGGGAGTGGTGCCGGTCATGGCTGACAGCCAGGCCGACACCGCACGGGTGACGTCCGCGGTGGAGGCAACGGTGTCCGCCATGGGTCAGGTTATGCAAGGCATGGGGCTTCATGTGCATGCGTCATCCGTGGCCCAGGACAGGGCTGCCCTCTCACAGGCACCATGTGTCAGAGCCAGCTGGACATTGCAGCCGCGCTCCGCAGTCTGGCCGAGTCTCAGCAGACCATCGCTGAGAGCATCGGCGGCGGCATTGCCCAGATGCTGGGTGGCGTCGCACAGGCCCAGAGGGAGGTGGCGCAGTCCCAGACGTAGATGGCCCACTCCCTGAGCTCCATTGCTGCTGACGTAAGGACCCTGGTCGATACCACAGCGGGCCTCCAGGACTGGCAGCACCAGGTGTCGGTGGTGCCTTGGAGCTCGTCTCTGCTCGCACCCCCATCCCATAGAGGGGCCCGGGGAGGGGCTGGCACACATGCCGGTGACTCCTGCAGGGGAGGTCCCGGAACACCGCAGCACCTCGGACTCCCCCCCCGTTCCGTCCCTGGTGCATCTGGTGGGCAGAAGACAGAACAGGGTGGCACCACACCATCCAGGATGCCCTAGGAGCAGCCTGGCCCAGCCAGGCCGGGCCGCTCCTGGAAACTAGCGCTGACGGGGAACCAAGTCGCAGGACAGGAGTCTCAGCAGTCCGCCTCCACTCCTGCTGGACAGCCTGGGGGGGCACTGAGACGAAGTGGTAGGTCCCGTAAGGCCAGGAAGTTAGACACCTAGTAAGTTGGCACGGGTGCAGGGCAAAGTTTAGTTATGGGGGCGAGGGCACGTTTATATAACCTTTCTAATTAAACTCACCGTTACACCAATGCAAGCTGCCTCTGTGCTATGTCCGATGCCTGCGGGGTCGGGTAGGGGACTGAGTGCCACTGTGGGCGAGGGGTGAACGAACGTTGTGCCCCAGTGAGTGTAATGTGCGCCCCTCCCCGGACATCCACGCCACCCCGTCCCCATCGATTCGACAGTGACATGCGATGGAGTGTCCAGCCCGCATACAGGGACCACCCAGGTGGAGGGTGTAACTGTGGCCATGAGTGAGACATTGCCCAACGATTTGGAGCTGACAGCTCATCACAGAGCAGGTTGTCATCATCCTCCATGACATCGACCACCCCCGCTTCCACATGCACCCGTGTGAGCCCAGCCCGTTGTGCCGCAGGTGGATGTGTAATGGAGGGGTGTGGTGCATGAGGTCGTGTGGGAGGTAAGAGTAGTGGGTGGTGCGTCTCATGTGTGTTGTGGGAGGTGGGGGTGCGGGGCGGTGGGGTGTTGTCGTACAGTGGGGTCAGTGCCCCTGCTCAGCGAAGCCCCACCCCCCTAGTTGGTGAAACGTGCGGCGATCACTGCCTCCCGTGCTCACTGGCCAAACCAGTGGCATCGTGCAGCTCCCTTCCATATCCAGCCCCCTTGCCATGTCGATTGCCCCTCCCATCCTCCTCATCTGGAGAGCCTTGCCCTTCCCCAGGCTCCCCCTCGGCCGACTCCTCCTCCTCCTCCAGCACATCGCCTTTCTGCTGGGCTATATTGTGCAGGACACAGCAGACCACAACGATGCGGCTGACCCTCTCCGACGGGTACTGGACGGCCCTTCCAGAGCGATCCAGGCATCTGAAGCGCATCTTCAGCAGCGCAAAGCACCTCTTGACCACACTTGCTGCATGGGCCTCATTGTAGCGGGTCTCCGCGTCAGTCTGTGACCTCCGTAGAGGCGACATCAGCCATGACCACAAGGTCACTCTTGTCGCCCAGCAACCAGCCCCTCAGCCAGTGGGGGGTTGTCCCTCGAACACGTCGGGGATGAACGATTGTGCCAGGATAAACGCGTCATGTACACTGCCCGGGTACTGGGCGAAGATGTGCAGGATCTTCATCTGGTGGTCGCAGACCACCGAATGTTCATGGAGTAGGTCCCCTTCCTGTTCATGAACACGTCACGATCACGACTACGCCATTTTCGCTTACGGGGATTCTCCGAACCGGCGCGGGCCGAGAGAATCCTGCCCCAGGTTACAGGATAGGTCAGTAGAAGTGTAGTGGATAATGTTTAAGGGGACAAGGAGATATTTTGTAACACTAGCAAAGATACATTCCAGTGAGAAAGGAAGACTCGAGGCGAAGGATGCTACCTAATGAAGTTAAAAAATGACTAAAAGAGTAATACGGAGGAAGAGTACAAGAGAAAGTGCAGGTGGAAGTGCAGGGTCGGATTAGGACAAGTCAGCATGGATTTAGTAAGGGGAGGTCATGCCTGACAAACCTGTTAGAGTTCTTTGAAGAGATAACAAATAGGTTAGACCAAGGAGAGCCAATGGATGTTATCTATCTTGACTTCCAAAAGGCCTTTGACAAGGTGCCTCACAGGAGACTGCTGAGTAAAATAAGGGCCCATGGTATTCGAGGCAAGGTACTAACATGGATTGACGATTGGCTGTCAGGCAGAAGGCAGAGAGTTGGGATAAAAGGTTATTTTTCGGAATGGCAACCGGTGACAAGTGGTGTCCCGCAGGGTTCAGTGTTGGGGCCACAGCTGTTCTCTTTATATATTAACGATCTAGATGACGGGACTGGGGGCATTCTGGCTAAGTTTGCCGGTGATACAAAGATAGGTGGCGGGGCAGGTAGTATTGAGGAGGTGGGAGGCTGCAGAAAGATTTAGACAGTTTAGGAGAGTGGTCCAAGAAATGGCTGATGAAATTCAACGTGGGCAAGTGCGAGGTCTTGCACTTTGGAAAAAAGAATAGAGGCATGGACTATTTTCTAAACGGTGACAAAATTCATAATGCTGAAGTGCAAAGGGACTTGGGAGTCCTAGTCCAGGAATCTCTAAAGGTAAACTTGCAGGTTGAGTCCGTAATTAAGAAAGCAAATGCAATGTTGTCATTTATCTCAAGAGGCTTGGAATATAAAAGCAGGGATGTACTTCTGAATCTTTATAAAGCACTAGTTAGGCCCCATTTAGAGGACCGTGAGCAATTTTGAGCCTCACGCCTCGGGAAGGACATGCTGGCACTGGACCGGGTCCAGCGGAGATTCACACGGATGATCCCAGGAATGGTAGGCCTAACATACGATGAACGTCTGAGGATCCTGGGATTATATCCATTGAAGTTTAGGAGGTTAAGGGGAGATCTAATAGAAACTTACAAGATAATGAATGGCTTAGATAGGGTGGATGTAGGGATGTTGATTCCATTAGCAGGGGAGACTAGGACCCGGGGGCACAGCCTTAGAATAAAAGGGAGTCACTTTAGAACAGAGATGAGGAGAAATTTCTTCAGCCAGAGAGTGGTGGGTCTGTGGAATTCATTGCCACAGAGGGCGGTGGAGGCCGGGACATTGAGTGTCTTTAAGACAGAAGTTGATAAATTCTTGATTTCTCGAGAAATTAAGGGCTATGGAGAGAGAGCGGGTAAATGGAGTTGAAATCAGCCATGATTGAATGGTGGAGTGGACTCGATGGGCCGAATGGCCTTACTTCCGCTCCTATGTCTTATGGTCTAAAGCTAGCTGGAAATGTAAAAACAAATAGCAAGAGTTTCTGCAGGTATTTAAAAGGAGAAAAGTGAACCTTGGTCCTCTTAAGAGTGAGAATGGAGCTTAAAAATGGAAAATAAGGAAATGGCAGATAAATTGAACAGATATTTTGCGTCAGTCCTCACTGTAAAGGATAAAAATTAATTCCTAGGGAAGCACGGTGGCGCAGTGGGTTAGCACTGCTGCCTCACGGCGCCAAGGTCCCAGGTTCGATCCAGGCTCTGGGTCACTGTCCGTGTGGAGTTTGCACATTCTCCCTGTGTTTGCGTGGGGTCTCACCCCCACAACCCAAAGATGTGCAGAGTCAGTGGATTGGTCATGCCAAATTGCCCCATAATTGTAAAAAATTAATTGGGTACTCTAAATTTAAAACAAAAAAAAATCCCAGAAACAATTGTAAATGAAGAGGTGAAAGGGAGGGAGGAACATCCCAGGGAAGGGTAATAAGAAAATTATCAGAACTAAAAAATGACAATCCCCAAGTCCTGATGGACATCATCCGAGGATCATAAAAGAAATAGCTGGTAAGATTCTGACATTGTCGATGTATTGTTTTTGATTTTCAAAAATTCCTGAGATTCTGGAAAGATTCCACAGATTGGACATAGCAAATGTAATTCCTCTATTTAAGAAAGGAGGGAGACAGAAAGCAGAAAAGTAGGGACCAGTTAGCTTAACAATTATCATTGTGAAATTGATGGAACCTATTATGGAGGTTATAGTGGGTCACTTACAAAATCTCAGTGCAATTATGCAGAGTCAACATGGTTTTGTGAAAAAGACGTGGGCAGGATTTTTCATCCCTGGGACACCCAGAATGCATTCCCCAATGGGACGGATAATCGGGCACGGTCCAAAATCAGGATTAGCACCAGGTGCCAACCCAAACGCCATGCCCCCTCACTGGAGTAATGATCCATTTGCCCCTATTTAGTGGGCCCGCCGCCGATGCTCCTCCACCTTACCTTGATTGTCTGGTCCCCATAGCCGGGAGTCAAGTGGGCGAAGTTCACTTGCAATCTCTACAATTGTGATCCTCACTTAGCACATTGCAAGGTCCACCACGCCAGGGCCATGATGGGAGAAACCATCCGAGCTCACCATCCGCACCGCAAACCAGCCCTGAACCCCCCTTCCCGCACCACACAGAGGGACCCCTGTAATAGGGGGACCCCTGTAATAGGGTCACCCCTCCCAAGGACCTCTGTAATGGGTTAACTCCCATAGGGACCCTGTAATAAGAACATAAGAATTAGGAGCAGGAGTAGGCCATCTGGCCCTTCGAGCTACTCCACCATTCAATGAGATCAGCTCAGCTCCACTTTCCCACCTGAACACCATATTATTCTTTATTCCCACCTTTATTCTTCAAGAAACTATCTTTCTTTATCTTGAAAACATTCAATGAAGGAGCCTCAACTGCTTCACTGGGCAGAGATTCCATAGATTCACAATATTGAATCTCCTCTGCATACCTTCCAGCGCCAGTACATCCTTTCTCAGGTAAGGAGATTAACACTGAACACAATACTCCAGGTGTGGCCTCACTAACACCATATACAGTTGCAGCATAACCTCCCTAGTCTTAAACTCCATCCGTCTAGCAATGAAGGACAAAACTCTATTCGCCTTCTTAATCACCTGTTCCACCTGTAAACCAACTTTTGCGACTCATGCACTAGGACACCCAGGTCTCTCTGCACAGCAGCATATTTTAATATTTTATTATTTAAATAATAATCCCTTTTGCTGTTATTCCTACCAAAATAGATAACTTGTATTCCATCTGCCAAACCGTGGCCCATTCATTTAAACTATCCAAATCCCTCTGCAGACTTCCAGTATCCTCTGCACTTTTTGCTTTACCACTAATCTTAGTGTCGTCTGCAAACTTGAACACATTGCACTTTGTCCCCAACTCCAAATCATCGATATAAATTGTGAACAATTGTGGGCCCTGAGGGACACCACTAGCTACTGATTGCCAACCAGAGAAACACCCATTAATCCCCACTCTTTGCTTTCTATTAATTAACCAAACCTCTATCCATGCTACTACTTTCCCCTTAACGCTATGCATCCTTTTCTTATGCAGCAATCTTTTGTGTGGTACCTTGTCAAAAGCTTTCTGGAAATCCAGATGTACCACATCCATTGGCTCCCCGTTACCTACCGCACTGGTAATGTCCTCAAAAAATTCCACTAAATTAGTTAGGCATGACTGTCCAATGGGACAATTTCCATCCAGATGCCTCGCTATTTCTTCCTTGATGATAGATTCCAGCATCTTCCCCACTACCGAAATTAAGCTAACTGGCCTATAATTACCCACTTTCTGCCTACCTCCTTTTTTAAACAGTAGTGTCACGTTTGCTATTTTCCAATCTGCCAGGACCACCCCAGAGTCTAGTGAATTTTGGTAAATTATCACGAGCGCATTTGCAATTTCTCTAGCCATCTCTTTTAGTACCGAGATGCATTCCATCAGGGCCAGAAGATTTGTCTACCTTTAGCCCCATTAGCTTGCCCAACACTACCTCCTGAGTGATAACAATCGTCTCAAGGTCCTCACCTGTCATGGCCTCATTTCCATCAGTCACTGGCATGTGATTTGTGTCTTCCACTGTGAAGACCGACCCAAAAAACCTGTTCAGTTCCTCAACCATTTCCTCATCTCCCATTATTAAATCTCCCTTCTCATCCTCTAAAGGACCAATATTTACCTTAGCCACTCTTCTTTGTTTTATATATTTGTAGAAACTTTTACTATCTGTTTTTATATTCTGAGCAAGTTTACTCTCATAATCTATTTTACTCTTCTTTATAGCTTTTTTAGTAGCTTTCTGTTGTCCCCGAAAGATTTCCCAATCCTCTACTCTCCTGCTAATCTTTGTCACTTTGTATGCTTTTTCCTTCAATTTGATACTCTCCCTTATTTCCAAAGATAGCCACGGTCGATTTTCCCTCTTTCTACAGTCCTTCCTTTTTGTTGGTATAAACTTTTGCTGAGCACTGTGAAAAATTGCTTGAACGTCCTCCACTGTTCCTCAACTGTTTCACCATTAAGTCTTTGCTCCCAGTCTATCATAGCCAACTCTTCTTTCATCCCATTGTAATCTCCTTTGTTTGAGCACAAAACACTAGTGTTTGATTTTACCTTTTCACCCTCCATCTGTATTTTAAATTCCACCATTTTGTGATCACTCCTTCCGAGAGGATCCCTAACTATGAGATCATTAATCAATGTGGAATCCCCCAAAGGGACCCTTCGAATAGGAGGACCCCCCCCCCCACAGAGATCCCTGTAATGGGGGGACCCCCAGTGACGCCCCTGCCCAACATAGACTCTCTACCCAGAATAGCTAAGAATAGTGCAGACAGGGCTGTGGGAAGCATTATAGCTGTAATATTTACCTTACAGCTCCACGTGTCCATTCTTCGAAGGAGAATAGCTGTGTTTGCATCTGGTTCCCACAGACCCACTGTGCAATCTATTTTGGGCGGCACATTGGTTAGCACAGTTGCCTCACAGCGTCAGTGACCCGGGTTCAATTCCAGCATCGGGTGACTGTGTGAAGTTTGTACATTCTCCCCGTACAAACGGGTACTCCAGTTTCCTCCCACAATCCAAAGATGTGCAGGTTAGATGCATTGGCCTTTGCAAAACGTTGAGAGCAAAGCTGGAGGAACAGGAAAATAGGTCGAGAAGGCAGAATGTGTCGATAGTGGGCCTGCCAGAAGGAGTGGAAGGTACGATTGCCACAAGGAACGCTTCGAGGATGCTGGCAGGCTGGAGGGGAGGGGGTGCTGCACAAGGCCCCTGAGATGGACAGAGCGTACAGGTCTCTGAGGAAGAAGCCTAAAGCAGTGGAGCTGCCACGGGCGGTAATCGTGAGGCTCTATAAGTTTGTGGAGAAGGAGAAGATTCTGCAGCGGGCCCAGGAGAACGCAATTGCAAATGGGAGGGGAACAAGGTCCGAATATACCAGGACATTGGAGCTGACCTGGCAAAACAGAGTGCAGGGTTCAACAGGGCCACGGTGGTGCTGTATCGATAGTGGATCAGATTTGGGGTGCTCTACCCGGCAAAACTATGGGTGACTTATGAAGGCCGGGAATACTATTTTGAGATCCCAGAAGCGGCCAATGACTAAATCAAGGAGCACAAACTGGGAGAGAACTGAACAATTTTGGGAGACGGATGTGTTAGCACTTTGAAGTAATTGAGAATACAGGTGGAGTGGAGGTCGGAGGGAGGGCTCTTTTTTATTTTCTTGCGATGTGGAGGGTTTTTTCTTTTTACTGTCAGGTCGACAAAGGGTATCAGGGGTGAAATGTTTGTAAGGGGACGGCTGTCCCAACCCCCTCCTGCTGCCTGGGGCTGTGTTTTTCCTTTTTGTTTGCCTTTGGGGGAGGTGATCTGTGGGTTGAGATGAGTTTTTGTTTGGGAGGGGGAGGTCAGTGTGGAGCCTTCCTCATGGAATAGAGAGGGGAGGGTGGGGGAGTCAGTAGGAGGAGTCGTTAGTCAGGGGTTGCCACGCTCGCAGACAATGTTAGTGAATGAAAGTGAGGTGGGGAGAAAGCCGAGAGAGGTGCCATGGGAGGGGTTGGGGGAGGGCGGAGGACGAGAGGGGAAGGGAGGGTGATGCGACGAGGCGAGGTTGGAGAAGAAACATGGTCAGGGGCAGAGAAAGGGCCCACCTTGGATGGGCCAGATACAGGGTGAAATTAATGGGGGCAGAGTTGAAAGGTGAGGATGGCAGACAGTCGGGGAATGGAGGCGTAAGCCCCCGGTATGGCTGATAACATGAAACGTGCGAGGGCTCAATGGACTGATGAAGAGATCTTGGGTCTTTGCGCACCCAAGGAGGTGCTCCTTATGCAGGAGACACACCTCCACGTGAAGGACCAGGTTAAGCTGAGGAAGGGATGGGTAGGTCAGGTTTTCCACTCGTGGTTTGATTCAAAGTCACGGGGTTGGCAATTTTGATCAGTAAGGAAACGGGGTTTGTGAGCGCAAAGGAGGTGAGGGTCCGAGTGGGAGATAAGTGATAGTGAGTGAGGCATTAGAAGGGTGAATGTTTCTGCACCGACTTGGGACAATGTAGGTTTTATGCGGGGGCTGCAGGCAGCGATCCCGGACTTGGCCACACACCAGTTGATTATGGGAGGAGTTTTTAATTATGTCCTAGAGCCGATGGTGGATATGTCGAACCCCAGGTCAGTGGGTAGAATACGAATGGCAAAGCAGCTGGGCGGGTTTATGGAAAAGATGGGTATGGTGGACTCGTGGTGCTTCAAGAACCCAGGGGCAAGGAGTATTCCTTGTTCTCACATGTGTACAGGGTGTCTTCAAGAATCAACTTTTTTTGTGGTGAGCTGGGAGATTTTGGTTGGGCGAAGGAGACCGAATACGCAGGGATAGTAATCTCAGACCATGAGCCCATTGGCAGGAGATGCGGCTTAGGTCGGGATGGGAGCAGAGGCCGGGGTGGCGGCTCAATTCAGGTTGTTGGCAGAAAGAGGGTTTTGTGATAAAGTGCAAGCTGTGATTAAACATGGTGTAGAATTGAACCAAAACAGGAAGGTCGCGGAGGCCATGTTTTGGGATCGCTAAGGAAGATGATCTTGTTCAAGGCACATGCGGATAGGAAAGGAGGGAAGAATATGAACGGCTAATGAATGAGATAGTGGGGGTAGATAGGGAGTACTCGAGGGCGCCCACCACGGAGGAATTGGCACGGAGGAAAAAATTACAGGGGCAATTTGATAGGTTGACAACGGGGAGGGTGATAGGACTGCTGCATAGGGCAAGAGGGGTGAAGTGCAAATATGCGGAGAAGGCGAGTCGAAGGCATCAGCTACGGAGGCAGTCTGCATGCAGAGAAATATTGAAGGTATGAACTGGGGCAGGGGTTGTGGCGTTGGAGCCAGAGAAGATAAGGAGCTGTACAGGGTGGACCCGGCCGGGGGAGGGGGGGGGGGGCGGGGGGTAAAGAGGGGGACATGGGACGGTTCTTAGATGAACTGGAGTTTCCACAGTTGGAGGAAGAGAAGAGGCAAGTGCTGGGGGAGCCCTTGATGCTGAGGAAGGTATTGGATAGCATAAGGGGTATAAGTCAGAGAAGGTCCTGGGGCCGATGGTTACCCGGCAAAATTCCTTAAGGAGTTCGCGACGGACCTGGCACCACATCTCTTGGGGGCATTTAATGAGGTGCTGGAGAAGGGGGAGCTGCCGGAGACAAGGGCGCAGGCAACGATCACATTAATACCAAAAAAACAGGAGGACCCGTTGGAATGAGGGCTTTATAAGCGCATATCATTGTTAAATACAGAGTGAAACTACTGGCTAAGTTGTAGGTGGGAAGGATGAAGGTTGTGGCCCGGGGGTGGTTGCGAAAGACCAAACAGTCTTTTTAAAGGGCAGGCAGCTTTCTCGTAATATAAGGAGGCTGTTAAACGTGAGCATTACCTCGTCAGGAGCCCAGGTACTGGAAGTGATGGTGTCCATGGACGTGGAGAAGGCATTTGACCGGGTGGACTGGTGATACCTGTTTGTGGTCTTGGGAAGGTTTGGGTTTGGGCCAAAGTTTGTGGCAAGGGTGCACCTGTTATATGTGGCACCAATGGCGAGTGTGTGGACCAATGACATGGGTTCATGGAACTTTGAACTGTACAAGGCAGGGGTGCCCACTGTCGCCATTGCAGGCTATAGAACCTCTGGCAATGGCACTTATTAGGGAGTCGGCAAAGTTGCATGGGGACGAAGGGAGCATCGGGTGTCGCTATATGCGGGCAACCTACTATTACAATGTTTCGGACCCGCTTAGAGCATGGAGAAATTCATGGGTCTGTTGGGGAAGTTTGTGGCGTTCTTGGGATACGTTAAATGTAGGGAAAAGCAAGTGTTCCCGGTGAACAAGTTGGGTCAATCTAGAGGGGATGCCATTTAAGGTGGCCAGATACCTGGGGATTCAGGTAGCGAGAGAATGGGCGATGCTACACAAATGGAATTTAACAAAACTGGTGGAAGAGTTTAGGGAGGATCTGAAGAGGTGGGATCCGCTGCACTTGACTAGGGCAGGGAGGGTCCAAATAGTGAAGGTGAACATTCTGCCGAGGTTCCTGGTCATATTCCAGACATACCCGATCATCATACCAAAGGCCTTCTTTCAAAAACTGGATATGATTATTCCAGACTTTGTATGGGCAGGGAAGGTGCCAAGGGTTAAGAGGACTCTGTTACAGAGACAGAGATCACTGTCCGTGTAGAGTTTGCACATTCCGTGTTTGCGTGGGTTTTGCCCCCACAACCCAAAGATGTTCAGGTTAAGTGAATTGGCCATTTGCCCCTTAATTGGAAAAAATGAATTGGGTACTCTAACGTTTTTTAAAAACAGAGACAGAAGGCAGGGTTGGCTTTGCCGAACCTGCTACATTATTACTCGGTGAAGAACATGGAGAAGGTGAGGTGGTGGTGGGAAGGAGAAGGGGTGGAATGGGTTAGGATGGAGGAAGTCCAGCTTGAGGGCTATGGTGACAGCAGCATTGCCAATGATGCCAAGGCAACACTCAGAGAGCCCTGTGGTGCAGTCTATGGTGAAGTTCTGGCACCAGCTGAGGAGGCACTTTCGGATAGAGAGGATGTCGGTGTTAACACCGTTGTGCGAAAACCACAGTTTTGAGCCGGGGGGGATAGATGGCATGTATAGGAAGTGGAGCTGGTTAAGGTGAGGGATTTGTACCTGGAAGAAGGGTTTGCCTATATAGTGGCACTGAAGGAGAAGGTAGAGCTCCCGAGATCTTTGCGCGGAAGGTTTGGAAAGAGTTCCCCAAGCTACCGAAGTATGCCCTGCTGGAGTGACTGCTGCTTCCGGTCGTGGAAGGAGCGGGCAGGATCAGATATATATATGGGTGGCAGGGCGAGCAGGGAGGTGAGCAGGTGGTGAAGATTAAGGAGAGGTGGAAGGGGGAAAGATTAAGTACGAATTAAGGGGTTCAGCGAAGGGCTTTGAGGCAAGGTGGGGGATGTCCGTCGAAGGGAATGAGAAAGGGGAAAATTTGTACAAACTGTACAGTTGTTGGGGAGTTTGCTCCCCAAATTGTTTATGTTTTCCAACCTTTTATTTATGTTTGGAATAAAATACATTTTTTAATAAAGGATAATCCAGGAAATTACAGGTCGGTGAGCCTTACGTCAGTGGTAGAGAAATTATTGGAGAGGATTTTTCAAGACAGGATTTACTCCCATTTGGAAACAAGTGGACATGTTAGCAAGAGGCAGCACGGTTTTGTGAAGAGGAGGTCGTATCTCACCAACTTGATCAAGTTTTTCGAGGAAGTGACAAAGCTGATTGTTGACAGTAGGGCAGTGGATGTTGTCTACATGGAAATCAGTAAAGCCTTTGACAAGGCCCCTCATGGCAGACTGGTACAGAAGGTGAAGTCACACGGATCAGAGGTGGATACAGAACTGGCTCGGTCAGAGAGGACAGAGAGTAGCAGTGGAAAGGTATTTTTCTGATTCGAGGGCTGTGACTAGCGGTGTTCCGCAGGGATCAGTGCTGGGACCTTTGCTGTTCATAGTATATATAAATGATTTGGAGGAAAATGTAACTGGTCTGATCAGTAAGTTTGTGGACGGCACAAGGTTGGTGGAATTGTGGATAGTGATGAGGACTGTCAGAGAATACAGCAGGATATAGATCGGTTGGAGACTTGGGCGGAAGGATGGCAGATGGAGTTTAATCCAGCCAAATGTGAGGTAATGCATTTTGGAAGGTTTAATACAGGTGGGAAATATGCAGTAAATGGCAGGCACCTTAAAAGTATTGACAGGCAGAGGGAACTGGGTGTACAGTTCCACAGGTCACTGAAAGTGGCAACGCAGGTAATCAAGAAGGAATACGGCATGCTTGCCTTCATCGGCCAGGGCATTTAATATAAAAATTGGCAAGTCATGCTGCAGCTGTTTAGAATCATGGTGAGGCCACACTTGGAGTATAATGTTTAATCTGATCGCCTCACTTCCAGAAGAATGTAGAAGATTTGGGGAGGGTACAGAAGAGATTTACCAGGATGTTGCCTGGTATAGAGAGCATTAGCTATGAGGACAGATTGGATAAACTCGGTTTGTTCTCTCTAGAATGACAGAGGTTGAGGGGTGACCTGATAGAAGTCTACAAAATTGTGAGAGGCATGGACAGAGTGGATAGTCAGAAGCTTTTTCCCAGGGTGGAAGAGTCAATTACTCAGGAACATAGGTTTAAGGTGCAAGGGACAAAGTTTAGAGGAAATGTGTGAGGGAGGATTTTTACACAGAGGGTAGCCTGAAACTCATGGCAGGAGGAGGTGGTGAAAGCAGTTACGATAGTGACTTTTAAAGGACGTCTTGACAAACACATGAATAGGATGGGAATAGAGGGATACGGACCCCAGATGTGTAGAAGGTTTTAGGTTAGATGGGCAGCATGGTCGTCGTAGGCTTGGAGGGCCGAATGGCCAGTTCCTGTACTGTACCTTTCTTGGTTCTTTGTTCTTTGATAGTGTGGGGTCCAGATTGTGAGCAGTGAATAATAGAGACAATGTGGGGTCCAGACTGCGAGTGAGTCATGGATAATAGGGACAGTGTGGGGTCCAGATTGTGAGTACTGGATAAAGGAGGCAGTGTGGGGTCCAGACTGTGAGTGATGGATAATAGAGGCAGTATTTTTTAGTCCTGATTGTGAGTAATGGATAATAGAGACAGTGTGGGGTCCAGATTGTGAGTAATGGATAATAGAGACAATGTGGGGTCCAGACTGCGAGTGAGTCGTGGATAATAGAGGCAGTGTGAGGTCCAGACTGTGAGTGATAGATAATAGAGACAGTATGTAGTCCAGATTGTGAGGAATGGATAATAGAGGCAGTGCAGGGTCCAGACTTTGAGTGATGGATAATAGAGACAGTATGTAGTCCAGATTGTGAGGAATGGATAATAGAGACAGTGTGGGGTCCAGTTTGTGGGGAAAGAATAATAGAGGCAGTGTGGGGTCCAGATTGTGAGTCATGGATAATGGAGACAGTGTGGGGTCCAGATTGTGAGCCATGGATAATGGAGATAGTGAAGGGTCCAGATTGTGAGTCATGGATAATGGAAATAGTGTGAGGTTCACATTCGGAGGAATGGATAAAGGAGACAGTCTGAGGTTTATGTTGTTCATAATGGAAACAGTGTGGGATCCACATTGTGAATCATGAATAATGGGGACAGTTGTGGGGTCCACATTGTGAGTAATGAACTATGGATACATTCCGTGATCCATATTGCAAGTGAGTAATGAATAATGGAGACAGTGTGTGATCCACATTGTGAGTCATGGATAATGGGGACTGTGGGGGCCACATTGTGAGTAATGGATAATAGACAGTGTGGATCCACTGTGGCTGTTGATAATGGATACAGTGTGGCAACCACATGGATATTGGGAGACAGTGTCGGACCCACTTTGTGAGTGAGTAATGGATAATGGAGACTGGATGGGGCCACATTGGAAGTAATGGATAATGGAGACAGTGAGGGATCCACATTGTGAGTTTTTTATTCATTCATGGCATGTGGCATCGCTGGTTGGGCCAGCATTTATTGTCCATCCCTGAGGGCATTTTAATTGTCAACTACATTGCTGTGGATCTAGAGTCACATGTAAGTCAGACCCAGTAAGGACAGCAGATTTCCTTCCCTCAAGGATATTAGTGAACCAGATGGGTCTTCACGACAATCGATTCATGGTCATCATTGGATTTAATTTTTTTTTAAATTCAAATTTCACCATTTGGTCTGGTTGGATTCACACCCAGGTCCCTTGAGAGTGACCCGGAGTCTCTGGATTACTAGTCTTGTGACAATATCACTATGCTGCTGCGTCCCAGTGTGAGCAATAGATAATGAGACAGTGTGGAGTCTCCATTGTGATTAATGGATACTGATAGGTTTGGGTCCACATTGTGAGAGAGTAATGGATAATGGGAACAGTGTGGGGCACACATTGTGAGTAATCGCTAATAGAGACAGTGCGGGGGGACACTGTCAGTAATGGATAATGGGAAGTGTGGGCACACATTGTGAGTAATGGATAATGGAGACAGTGTGGGGTCCACACTGTGAGTGATGGATAATAGTGACTGTGGGCTCCATATTGTGAGTAGTGGATAATAGGGACTGTGGGCTCCACATTGCGAGTGAGCCAAACCTAATGGAGACAGTATGAGGTCCACATTGTAAGTAATGGATAATAGGGGCAGTGTGTGGTCCACATTGTGAGTAGTGGAAAATGGGGACTGTCTGGTGTCCACATTGTGAGTGAGTCATGGATAATGGAGACAGTGTGGGGCCCACATTGTGAGTAACGGATAATGGGGATAGTCTGTGGTCCACATGAGTAGTGGATAATGGGGACTGTCTGCGGTCCACATTGTGAGTGAGTCATGGACAATGGAGACAGTGTGGGGTCCACATTGTGAGTAATGGATAATGGGGATGGTGTGTGATCCACATTGTGAGTATTGGATAATGGGGACAGTGTGGTGTCCACAGATTTGGTTATGATTTTATCTATTGTTTGATTTCACAGGTTCCTACAATGTGGTCAGCAAATTCTTACCCGTCAGTGAAACCACTGGGCAGTTACATCACTGACCTCCTGTCCAGAATTCAATTCTTTCAGGTACACATATATAACGGTCTGTAAGTCGATCCATCTCTGGAATTCTCTTCATAAAGTTGTTCGCCTAAATCTCCTCCTTTAAACCCATCTCTATAACATCACTTGTATTGGCTCAGTATCAATTTGTGTCTGAAAATATTCTTGTGTCTTGCACTGGGCTATTTTCCTCCATCAAGAACAGTATCTAAATACCAGAATAAAAGCAGAAAATACTGGATAAACACAGCAGGTCTGACACATCTGTGGAGAGAGAAACAACCGAGTTCACCTGACTCTTCTACAGAACTGAAGAGGGATAGAATGTAGGGCGGAATTTCCCCATTATTTTGTCAATGTCAGGCTCTGACTGGAAGCCGGCAGGTCACTCTCCAGATGCAGAGCTCCTTTTTCAGACCAGATCTTCAGCCACTCTGAGAAAAAGAAATCTTGGCAGGTAGCCAAGATCGATTCCAAGATTGGGGTGCCATCTTTAAAAGGCAGTCCGATCAGCAGTGAAGTTAAAGTCCCTCACCCCTCCCACAGGTACAGAGGGCCCCCCATCCCCATGAAGGGATTGGGTGCTCTCGAGCCTGATTTCCGCTCTCCCCCCCCCCCCCCCCCCCCCCCCCCCCCCCCCAAACTGCACAATTACCGGGGGGATCTTCAGCCTTCCTCACCAACCGCACATGTATCAGGGTCTCTCTTCCACCTATCCACCACCCCTGCACTATGGCAGTTTCACGGGCACTCTCGCCCTCACAGGAAAGTCTTTTCCCTCCCTCCACTGGCAAGACACCCCCCCCAAAGGCTTTTCCCGACATCTTCCCCACACACAGCGGAATCAGCCCCCCCCTCAGCGGGACTCCCCAGAAGGGCTCACCCTGGCACAGGTTGGCCCTGCCAGGTTGGAACTTCCAACCTGTGCTGGGGCACTGCCAACCTGTGCCATGGCAGTGCCAAGCTCTGCCAGTGGAAAGTGCCAGAGCACTGTCCTTGCATGGAACCCTCTCCCCCCGCCTGGGGCTATACGTAGCTTGGGGCCCCTGGTGGGATCCACTCAACTAAATCCCTTTCTTCTAACGCTGTTGTAAAAAGTCACATTGGCAAGATCTGAATATTTAGTGAAGGGGGAATCATGGCTGGGAGTCCCATTAATAATATTTATATTTATTCAAATGGGCGGGAACCTTGTTGTATAGAAACTTGGTAAGGCTGTACTTGGAATATTGCACACAATTCTGTTCGCCACACTACCAGAAGGATATGGAATCTTTGGAGAGGGTGCAGAGGAGGTTTACCAAGATGTTGCCTGGTCTAGAGGGTGTTAGCTATGCGGAGAGGCTGAATATACTCAGACTGTTTTCATTAGAAAGACGGAGGGTCAGGGATTGACCTGATCGAGGACTACAAGATTATGAGGGGCATGGATAGAGTGGATGGGCAGGCACTCTTTCACAGGGTGGCGGTGTCAGTCACCAGGGGGCATAGAGTTAAAGTCCATGGGGCAAAGTTTAGAGGAGATGTGTGAGGCAGGTTTTTTACACAGAGGGTGGTGAGTGCCTGGAATACGTTGCCAGGGGAGGTTGTGGATGCAGATACTTTAACAGCGTTCAAAAGGCATCTCGACAAATACATGGATAGGATGGGTACAGAGGGACACGGTACTAGGAAGTACTGAGGGTTTTGGCAAAGATTGGTACCATGACCGGTACAGGCTTGGAGGGCCAAAGGGCCTGTTCCTGTGCTGTATTGTTCTTTGTTCTTCTTTATCACCGGCAGGTGGCAGGGAAAATCAGGATCTTGCTGCTGAGAATCATATTTCCTGACTCACGGGTGATTTTGTGTCCATGTCTCCATTTATACTCGTGGCGAACGCGGGTGCAAAATCACCTCCATAATGAATGACGTTGTTAGAGAGGGAGGTGGGGCAGAACAGAAGGTCAGGGATGGGTTGGAGCCAAGGAGAGATTGACAATGATGTCATGGGCATAAAGACAAAGGGGGTGCCATTAAGGACTGAAGAAGATGCTGATCGCGCCATAAAGGTTAGATAGTAAAATGTGTTAATAAAGATCTCTGCTCAGTGGAAGCAAAACTGGAAAACAAGTGACAGGTGGCCCTGT